>NW_016107576.1:842961-873123 GCF_001604975.1 Cebus imitator | reverse complement strand
GTGTAGGTGATGGGGAGGAAGGCAGCAAATCACACTGCCACGTGTGTACTTATGCAACAATCTTGCATGTTCTTCACATGTACCCCAAAACCTAAAATGCAATAAAATAAATGGAAAAAAAAAACAAACAAATTTAGCTACTGATCCCAAGAGTCTCACATAGCAAATTATAGTGGTACTTTGGAAGAAAATGCCTATTTTTTCCATTATCATTCATGATTCAATTTGCTCAGTGAACATTTAAACACCTCTAGTGCAAAACACCTTGTTAGGCACTGATTAGAAATACAATAGTGAATAGCATGAATTCCCTTCCCACAAGGAACTATAATCTAATGGTAGAGTTAGATGTTAAGCAAATAATCACATAAACACATAATAATGATATAATCTGTTAACTAGAGTGAAATAAGACTACACCGCATTTTAAAGTGTTTAAATATAGAAAATCTTGATTAAGGAAATAAAATTTATATGGATATGAGAGACCAGACACATTGAGATGTGATGGCTCGTTAAATTAGAAACTTAGGCTAGGAATACTTTCTACTTAGAGTGTCCTGGCCACTAAGTCATAGCAACTACAAATAGAAGTGTTCAGTAAATATCAATAGACATTGGCCAGGCATGGTGGCTCACACTTGTAATCCCAGCACTTTAGGAGGCTGAGGCAGGCAGATCACCTGAGGTCAGGAGTTCAAGACCAGCCTGGCCAACATGGTAAAACCTTGTCTCTACTAAAAATACAAAAATTAGCTGGGCGTGGTGGCGCATGCCTATAATTCCAGCTACTTGGGAGGCTGAGGCAAAAGAATTGCTTGAACTTGGGAGGTGAAGGTTGCAGTGAGCCAAGACCATACCACTGAATTCCAGACAGGGCAAAAGAGCAAAACTCTGTCTCAAAAAAAAAAAAGAAGTTGACACCAAAAAAATACGTTGGAGCCATATCATTTTTAGATCAAATGAGTCTAGCTGTGGTGCCAGCAATGAGAACCCCATTTTTCTCCAGAACACAAACACTTTTTTAAAACACTTAAAAAGTTTCATTTAAATTTAAGAATTATATTACTTATATAACATTTTAACTCGGTACTTTTTGCTTTGCAAGGAAATTCACACACACAAAACCCATTATTTTCGTGCCCAATAACATGCCTATGTGACATATGTATGTTTAATGATATTTCCATTTCATTATGATTAAGATTACAAATCTAATAGTATTTTAAGGAGCTGAGTTGAGAAGCATTTAAGGAATATAATTTGAGAAGGTATGGTCTTTCTCAATCAGAAGGAAAAAAAAGAAAACTTACCACAGCTAAATTATTTCCAATGCATTTCAGAAACAAAAATTTTTCTGCAATAGCATCTTCACCCAGGAACTCACCAAGATGCTCCCTCAGGGCTTGTAAAGTAAGTTGAGGAGATACTCTGAAATATTATGATATTCATCTTACAATGTCAAATGAAATAGATTTTGGATATACTAATGATTCAGTAACTTTAGTCAGCTATCTCAAACACAAATGTTGATTTAATGTGTCAGATATAGTTTAACATATCATGTTTCTACATTGCTGGCATTTTGTAGGTCTTCTGTAAATATCTCTTAAAATAATTAAAAGTCTGCCTTTAAAATTATGCAAATAAACACTGTTTATAAATGTTTTGTACTGAAAAGGAAAATAACTGTCTCTTTGCTAATCTACTTCCAATTTTTTTTTTTTTTTTTTGTGACAGCCTCACTCTGTTGCCCAGGCTGGAGTGCAGTGGCGTGATCTCAGCTCACTGTAACCTCTGCCTCCTGGGTTCAAGTGATTCTCATGCCTCAGCCTCCTGAGTAGCTGGGACTGCCAGTGCTCACTGCCACACCTGGCTAATTTTTGTATTTTTAGTAGAGATGGGGTTTCACCAGATTGGCCAGGCTGGTCTCAAACTCTTGACCTTGTCGTCCACCCACCTCAGCCTCCCAAAGTGTTAGAATTACAGGCATGAGCCACTGCGCCCGGCTTCCAAATTTTATTGTGAAAATTTGCTGTGGAATTTATTTACTTTTATACATATATCAAGAAATGATATAGCCACAGATATTTATTAGATAGTGCTTAAATAATGTTAAAATAATCTCACATCTAACATTGTCAGAGTCCTTATCTTTGCTTATTAGGAACACTTTGCTCCTGAATGTCTAAAATTTAAAGCCATCACTTATGCTATCATTCCAAGTTCTTATTTTTCTAGGACCTTATGAGAAATATTAGATAATTCATTCAATCAACACATATTTATTGAGCACCTACTCTGTGTCAGACATTGTTCCAAGGTATGGGAATATGGCAGTCAACAAAACAAAAATCTCTGCCCTCATGGACTTTACAACCTCGTGATGGAATAGGAAAATTAATGAATAAGTAAAAAAAAAAAAAAAAAAAATTGTAATTCATAAGACACTGCTAAGTACCACAGAGAAAAATAAGGCAGAGAATAAAGAAAGGGATTGTAGCAATGATTTAAAATGCAGTGATTAGAGAATATCCACAGAAAAAGGTAATAGGTGAGTAAAAACCTCAAAGAGATGGGAGGGCATATGGTTAGGGCAGAAAACTCATTCTAGACAAAAGGAACAGAAAGTACAACGGTCCTGAGATAGGGCAATGTGTTCCAGAACAGAAAGGAGGCTGATGTGGTTGAAGAAAGTGATGATGAAGATTAGGAAGAGGGGTGTGCTCGAGAGATAACAGACAGTCAGATCACATAGTGTTACGTGTCTTTTTGTGAATGTGAAAATACACATCTAAATACATATAAACATATTCTTTGTTTATAAACAGTTCAGACAAAGAGACATTGTAGATATATTGCTCTAACTACTGTTTTCAGATCTTCAGCAGCTTTCTCTTTCCCTTTTCTTTTTCTTTTTTTTTGGGGGGGAGTGTGGGGGGCAGAGTCTTACTCAGTTTCCCAGACCAGAGTGCAGTGGTGCAATCATGGCTTACTGCAGCTTTGACTTCTGGGGCTCAGAGCAGTCCTCCCACCACAGCCTTCTGAGTAGTTTAGCAGATTCTTAATTTCAGATAACTTCTCTCTTAATTCACATTGTGTATGATCATAATAACACACAGGTTATACACTGTTTTCTGGGTGGCAGAACTATGGCCAAGTAAGCTATTCCTACAGAACTGGTTTAATTGTTACATAGCACTACATATTGATAGTATTCATTAAGTTAGGAAATGGAACTACCAAATGGACAAAGTATTTTTCACTTACAGTTCTTCAATTTCCAGAAAGCATTTTTCTCTGCAGAAATAAAGACACTTCTTTCAGGCATATTGTTACATCACTATACAACACTTGCCTCAGAAATCCAGCTGAAATGAATCTGTTAACAACTTCTGTTGAAATGGTATTTAGCTTATAGTTCCATGATCCCTCAGGGACATAAAAAACATGAAGTTCCACCAACTGAATAAATTGAGAAGAACATCAGTTAAAATATTTTTAAAGTGAAAAAAAATCAACTATGTCACATATAATCATTTAATAAACACAATTGAAAAAAACACAGAATACATACATTCCTCTGAACAAACAAAAAACAAAATGAACTAAAAATCTGTTCTTAAGTTGGCCACTTGGCACTTGGAGTACATTTTCCCTTGGCAGCAATGGCTATGAGATGATCTCAATATTTTGGCATATGGTGTTCTTTTGTGGCCTGCAGTAAGAATCCTAGGGTACCACGACCAGTTTTCTTAACATCAACCTTTACTTCACCTCACTCCCTACCTGCTCCGTTCCCTCGGAGTGAACTTATGGAATCCTTAGCCTTTGTATATTTTCTCCCTATTACAGTTCTGAAGATTGCTAGCGCTCAGCACCTGCAAAATGCTTAATACCGTGGTTTGGGGAAAGTACTTATTAACCAGAATTCCAGGAAGAATTTATTCCTGACCAAATGAGAAAGGAATGACTGTTCTTACATTGGGCATGTCTGTAAGTATGTCTGTGCTTATATGTAACTATCCACTTTTCCATATGACCTTGAGTAGAATCCTTCTCTTTAGAATATTTATATTACCACAACAGAAACAGAATGATTGCAAATATAGTCTTATCTTTTAGTCAAATTAAGATTGATACTGCATATTAAAAGTCAAAACATTAAAATGAATATACTCTAATGCAATATTAAATATCTGAGAAATCTTTAAAAGTTTGAATATGACCTACTATTAATATCATTAATTTTATAGAAGATAAAAATAATCTTAAACATAAGGTTTTCTTCAAGTTGTTTTTATAACTCAAGGAAATTACTTCTATGCTTTTAATGATGAAATATTAACAATTTAAAATGTTTGTATAGATGTGATAGTGAAGTGTGCTATATGTTGCATTTTGAACACTAGAGCACTTAAAAGATTAATCTCTAGCTATACTATTAAACATTTGCAAAACCTTAAGAAATTTAAAGTAAATATGACCTTATCTTTATATAAATGTATTAATATTTTACAGGGGGAAACTATTTCTTCAACTAAACATTTATACACATGCTTCTTAAAAATACACTTTTAATGGTTTTATTTTTTCCAGAACAACAAAGCAGTTGAAAAAATGTGGAAAAAATTTTAAGTATATATTAAATCTGACATTATTTTAAGGTTAATATTCTATTTACACCCAAACCCTAATTTATTAAAATCTTACTTTCTTGGCTGTAATGGAAGCTACTTATCAATAATGTTTTCATTAAAATCATTAGCTATTTTAAAAATACATTACAAGGCATGGCACATACTTTTTCTTTTGCCATAGGCTTTAAAATGATTAGAGATGGCACTGTTGGATCCTGTCTCTAATTGAAATATTGACATCTTGTTCAACATGTATTTTTTTGCATTAATACTAAAAATTTTTTTGGTAGCCCCTTAAATTTTTCATCCATGGCAAGTACCTCATTTGCCTTGGACTAGTCCTGGCTCTGTGAGAGATACAGCCAATAGACAATAAATACTGACTTCTAAGAAGTAAAATTTTAAATTTTTTTTAATTAAAAAAATATAATACACTAATAGGTAATATAGCATATTACAAAGTGGTAATTACTAGGAAAAAAGAATAAGTAGGGCAGGGTAAAGAAGAATCAGAAGATATGGGATGGAGAAGTTTTCAGTTTTAAATAGTCAGGGTAGGTTTCACGGAAGAGGTGAGATCTGAGTAAAGACCTAAGGGAAATGAAGGAATTAGCCAAGTGAAGATCTAGAGGGAAAGAGTTCCAGAAAGAGATAAAATAAAGGTATTAAGGTGAGAGCATGTCAGTATGATTGCAGCAGAGAGTAAAGAGTAGAAGACGACAAGTTCAGAAATATAAAGAGGTAGAGGGGAAACACAGAGCACCTTCTGAGCCATTTTCACCTATCAAATGGGAAGCTAACGTATGGTTTTAAGAGAAACATGAAGATCTGACATATATTTTTATTTAATATAAAAAATTTTAAACATACATACCTATAAAAATAATTATCTCTCTCTGAATAAAACATTTAAAGTAAATCAGACATCATGACAATATATCCCTAAATACTTTGACATCCATATTCTAAAAATAAGGACCTCTGGTAACATAATCACAATTTCATTTTCACATCTAAAAAAAATTAAAATTACTTAATGTCAATTAATATCCAGTCCATATTTAAAATTTCCTAATTGTCCTCAAAATGTTTTCTTAATCTGGAATTCAAACAAGGATCACACAGTGCATTTGGTTGATTTTTTTTTTTTTTTGAGATGGAGTTTCGCTCTTGTTGCCCAGGCTGGAGTGCAGTGGCGCATTCTTGGCTCACTGCAACCTCCTCCTCCTGGGTTCAAGCGATTCTACAGTCTCAGCGTCCTAAGTAGCTGGGATTACAGGCCCGTGCCACCATGTCCAACTAATTTTTGTACTTTTGGTAGAGACAGGGTTTCACCATGTTGGCAACGTTGGTCTCGATCTCTTCACCTCATGATCCACCTGCCTTGGCCTCCCACTTTTAAAAACTTTCTTCTTGGAGTTCCCAAACCTTTTTTGCTTTTTTTTTTTTTTTTTTAAAACATGGTATTGACTTTTTAAGATAGAGCCAGTTGTCTCATAGAATGTTCTACATTATGAATGCACTTCATTACCTCTAGGGTGTCATTTAACTTGTTTCTCCAACCTCTCTTATCTCCTGTAAACAGTTAAATATACGGCCTTAAAGTGACACAGGTTACTACTTGGGGCAATAGTATTTTATAAATAGTGCCCTGTATTTTATATTGCATTATATCAGGATATACATAATGCTTTACATTTGAATCTTTCTAAATTTAATTAGTTGGGCAATGGGAATAATAGCTAAAAGAGACTATACGAAGCAAGAAAACTTGTTATAAAGTTACTGGAATAATTACAGTGTGAGATGATGGTGACTCATGTGCTAGCAGTAAAGTTGATTAAAAAGTAATCAGATTTTGTATATATTTGAAAACTAGAGACAATCCATTGGAAGTGGAGTTCAAGAGTCAAGTAGAAGAGTCAGAGTCAGTCTATTGGAAGTAGAGTTTGAGAGAAGAGTCAAGTAGAAGACTCAAGTATGCAAGAAAAATCAAGTATGACTCCAAGGCATTTGGCCTCAGATACTGAAAGGGTAGATTTGACATCACCTGAGATGGCAAAAAGTCATAGGTGGTACGAATTTTGGGGAAGGGGAAAAGATTCAGTTTCAGACATATTAAGATGAAATATCTATTGGCCATCCAAGTGGAGATGTCAGCCACTCAGCTGAATACATGCATATGTGAATCTGGAATTTGGGAAAGAGGACTGGGATGGGGCTATAAATTTGGAAATCCTTGGCATAAAGTTGGCATTTAAATAGATTAGACTAGATGAGATCATCAAAGAATAAGTAGAAAAGAGAACAAAGAGCTAAAATATTTCAAAATTAAGAGGTCAGGAAGAAGATGAATACCCAGTAAAGATGACTGAGAATGAATAACCAGGGAGGTAAGATGAAAACAAATATAATATGTATGCTAGAAGCCTAGTGAAGCCTATGTCAAGGAAGAGAACATGATTAATGGTGTCAACTGTTGTGAATACATAGGTCAAGAATGTTTAGGATAATAATTAACATATTTAGTAATGAAAAGGTGAATTTATCAAGAATAGTTTTGTTGGAATAATGGAGGTGAAACCTTGATTGCAGTTGGTTTAAGAGAAAACACAGAGAAGGTATTGGGGGTCTGAGATGGTGTGACATACTTGTTTAGAAGAGGGGAAGAGTGGGCCAGGCACGGTGGCTCATGCCTGTAATCCCAGCACTTTGAGAGGGTGAGGAAGGCAGATCACGAGATCAAGAGATTGAGACATTCCTAGCCAACATGGTGAAAGCCCATCTCTACTAAAAATACAAAAATTAGCTGGGTGTGGTGGCATGTGCCTATAGTCCCAGCTACTTGGGAGGCTGAGACAGGAGAATTGCTTGAACCCAGGAGGCAGAGGTTGCAGTGAGCCAAGGTCGGGCCATTGCACTCCAGTCTGGCAACAGAGTGAGACTCCATCTCAAGTAAACAAACAAAAAAAAAAAGGAAGAAGAGGGAAAGAGTGAATCAATGAGTGGCAGATAGTAAGACTGCCCACACAAAAAAGATTCCACTTGAAATTCATGGTCATGAATTTAAAGTGAGAATGGTACTTATGATGGTATAAATTTTTCTCTCTAGCCACGTTCGGCTGCTCAGTTGTAGGTATGGAATAGGTGGAGACATGCATTAACCATGTTTGTTGTATTACCAAGGAACACAATGAAGTGAGAGAGGGGCAAGAAGTCAAAAGTATATGCAAGGGAGTGATCATGATTGCTCTACGGAACTTAAGCTAGATATGGAGGGTACCACCTTCAATCATACAATTGAGAAATAGTAAAAAAGGTGATAGGATCAATGCATTGGGGGGTCCCAATATGGTTGGGGTATTAGAGGAAGTGAGCTAGAGGCATGAGAAGTGTAATCAGACAATGGGATACACGAAGTTGGGATCATGGTGGAGTCAATAACTAACACTTTATGTAATTCATGTTTTTGCTTTTATAAAACTTCAAAAATGATAAGCAAGTCTTTCTTATATTTTAGTATAAAAAGATTTTCTTACCTCTGATGAGGAAGGTCGACTTGGATTGAGCGACATATTCACTAATGTCTGAATGGGATAATTATCATTGGAATTTTTTTCTTTTTTTATCTTTCTTCATTTAAGTAGTATTAAATAAAAATTACAACTTTTTTTTTGGCTTAAGATAGCATTCCACTCATTTCTGGTCTCTGACTTGTTCAAGAAATAAAAAGGAAAACACAAAAGCATTAAACTAAAAATGAAAACTTAGGAATATATACAATCTTCATTATTCTAACTCAAAAGGACATAATACTAGTAAATATGACTGGTAATTGTAATGAAATGACCATAAATGTATAAAACTAAGTAAAGTAATAAATTACATTATAATGAACTTGTGACCAGGACATATTTTACTACTCTAAATCTTTTCTTGGTTGAAAATTATGTTTACATAAACAGCATTTTACATAAATTAGAAATACACGTTTGGAAGTAGAAAGAATTTATGATCCTTGGTTAGGATCAACTACAAATTCTAAGCATGCCTAAAGTTTTAATTAGCCTCTTGGCTAGTTAAAATGGCTGTAGAATGATGAAAACTGTTTAACCATATACATTTCTTCCTGGGTTTTGATGCCTCAATAATAAAAAACATGATTATTCCAGATGAAAATGCCAATCTTTAAATATGTCAGGCTTCATTTGTGTATTATTTCCTGTATTTTTCCTCAGAGGATTTATGGCAGTTTACCAGAATGTATGATACAATTAAAAATATATAAATGTATTTAAGAAAAATTGAAAAATAAGGTATCTGAATTATTACTCTAAAAGGAATTATCAAAGTAGGTTAATTCTTAAGGATATACTAATTGTACTGACACAAAAGCTGAAGCTTTCCTAGATTTCAAAACATTGCTCTTCCTTGGCTTATGTTAAAATAATGATTTAAATCTAACAAAACTTAAAATTCCTCTGATCTGGTATTGATTATAGCTCTACAAAACCGTAACAAGTACTACTAATTGTTTTAATAGTATCAAAATTAAAAGATTATTTCCTGAAATATACAATCTCCTTAGTTTTGCATATTACTTCCTATATTTCTTACAATAATTAAAATGTGATTATTCATTTTGACCATGTCAAACGCTATTTTAAGAGCACATTAGTACTTTAAGAAAGTATTTATAGATCTATCCCAAAACTCTGTATGCCATTGTATTAATATTAACCTCTATTGTGAACCTAGGGGAACCATGACTCACATACATATATAGTCACTTCATTATTAGGTAAGAATTAATCCATATTAATTATAGCATATGGACATTCATTGATTCATTGGTATGCAAATTCGTAGGCTAAAAGTTTTAATTTCTGTTACATATTAAAATTTGATACTTTAATTCAGAACAATTTTTTTTCTTTGAGACAGTCTCCCTGTGTCGCCCAGGCTGGAGTGCAGTGGCACAATCTCAGCTCACTGCAGCTTCTGCCTCCCAGGTTCAAGCAATTCTCCTGCCTCAGCCTCCCAAGTAGCTGAGATTACAGGCCTGTGCCACAACGCCCAGTTAATTTTTGTATTTTCCGTAGAGACAGGCTTTCACCATGTTGGCCAGGCTGGTCTTGAACTACTGACCTCAGGTGATCTGCCTGTCTTGGCCTCCCAAAGTGCTGGGATTACAGGAGTGTGCCACCCACTGTGCCAGGCCCAGAACAAATTTTTAACTATGCAAACTCAAGATAGATCAGTCAAGACCTGCTTTATTGTTGTCCTGTGGTAAACCTATACAGGACTCCACTATACAGGTTGAGAATCCCTAATTTTAAAATCTGAAATCTGAAATGCTCCAAAGTCTGAAACTTTTTGAATGCTGACATGGTGTTCCAAGGAAATGCTCATTGGTGCATTTTGGATTTTGGTTTAGGGTTGTCCAACCGGTAAGTATATAATGCAAATATCCCAAAATTTTAAACAATCTGAAATCCTCAACATTTCTGACCCCAAGCATTCTGGATAAGAGATACCTATAGTATCCTTTCTAAAGTAATGGCAAAGAAGCCATGTTTGGGATTTTAAAAACTCCCTTTAGCATTTCTGATGGGAACAATGCTGGAGTCCAAATCCTGGGCTGAGCAGAAACAAAATGTTCTGACATGAAAAGATGATCCCTTGGGAATTGGACCTGGGAAAGAGCTCAAGATTCAAGCATTATAGACATTATTAGTAAGAATATAAAAAAGAGAAGTCATGGGGTAGTATCATAGCCATGAGGCAAGCCTGTATTATGGGAAAGCTATACATATTTATAGAGAGATAGAAAAAGATAAAGAATAGAGAAAATGACTAAGTAAGCTGGTAGTGAGAAGCAAATAGAGGAAGTAACATAGCTGATTCATGTTTATAACTAAGCACCAGCACTTAATAAATGCTGACATGGGCTATGTTTAAATATACCAATAAAGTAGAATCTCACACAAGATAATCAGATTGATTGGGAGCCAGAAAAGCAGGTTTCTAGACCCTTATGACCTGTAAAACCATTCATTGGTCTGAGTGTCAGTTTCTTAGTGGTAAGTGACTCGAACTCTTCAAGAACCTTTGCAGCTTTAAAATTTTTTGATTACTCAAGGAATGCAAGAAGTGACAGGGAAACTTACATTCTGGAATTAAAAAATCAGAATACAGTCAACTTCACGCCTGATGATGGGAGAATTTTTTGGCACAATTCCTGATTCTTAAATCACCAAGGCATGAAATCTATCTGATCAGGATAAATTCAGATTACATATATGTCCTGGGAGTTCTGCTTTGATTCCTGGTTAAGCTGTAAATAAAATTCTAATCCATTCATTTTTTTTTTTTTTTTGAGATGGAGTTTTGCTCTTGTTGCCCAGGCTGGAGTGCAGTGGCTCGATCTCGGCTCACCGCAATCTCTGCCTCCCAGGTTCAAGTGATTCTCCTGCCTCAGCCTCCCGAGTAACTGGGATTACAAGCACCCGCTACCACGCCCAGCTAATTTTGTATTTTTAGTAGAGATGGGGTTTCTCCATGCTGGTCAGGTTGGTCTCATATTGAACTCACCACCTCAGGCGATCCACCTGCCTCAGCCTCCCAAAGTGCTGTGATTACAGGCATGAGCCACCAGGGCCACAAATTCTAATCCAAATTCTAATCTGTCTCAGGTAAATAGATTAAAATGCCTGAAATGCCTGAGGGCACTCCAAAATCTATAAGCATTTATAGTAGTCATACTTGTAGGACCAGTTGAGGAATGAGGTTTGTTTTCTATACAGGTCCTAATGTAGACAAAATGGCATACTTGTCTTGATTTTAAATATTTTCAGGATATATTAAGACATTTTAGGGTGGGAGAGGGTCTCCCAGAGAGTAACAGAATGATATAGGATTAGAATCTATGTTGGAAAATGAATTAGAGTTAGGTTTCTTTTACTTTGTGATTTTTGTGGGCATGTAGTAGGTATATATATTTATGGGTACATGAAATATTTTGATACAGGCATACAATGTGTGAAAATCACATCACGGTAAACAGGGTATCCATGACCTCAAGCATTTATCCTTTCATGTTACAAAAAATCCAATTACGCTCTTATTTTTAAATATATAAATTATTAACTATAGTCACAATAATTGCACTATCCAACACTATTTTATTCATTTTATCTAACTTATATTTTTGTACCCATTAACCATCCCCAGTCCCCACCCACTACCCTTCCCAGCCTCTGGTAACCATCATTCTACTATCTCCATGAGTTCAAATGTTTTAATTTTTACTGCCAAATAAGTGAAAACATATGAAGTTTATGTTTCTGTGCCTGGCTTTTTAACCTAACACAAATGACCTCCAGTTCCACCCATGTTGTTGCAAATGAGATGATCTCATTCTTTTTTATGGCAGAATAGTATTCTATTGTGTATTTGTGCCACATGTTATTTACTCATTCATCTGTTGTGGACACGTAGGCTGCTTTTACATCTTGGCTATTGTGAATAGCGCTGCAGTAAACAAGGGAGTGCACATACCTCGATATACTGGTTTCTTTTCTTTTGGATCTCTATCAAGTAGTGGGATTCTTGGGACATACTGAAGCTCTATTTTTAGTTTTTTTGAGGAACCTGCAAGCTGGTCCCCATCATGGAGACCAGCTAATTTACATTCTCACCAACAGTGTACAAGGGTTCCCTTTTCTCCACACCCTCACCAGCATTTGTTATTGCCTATATTTTGCATAAAGGCCAATTTAATTGGGGTGAGATGATATCTTATTGTAGCTCTGATTTGCATTTCTCCTGATCAGTGATGTTGAACACCTTTTCATATACCTGTTTACCATTCATGTCTTCTTTTGAAAAACATTTATTCAGCTCTTTTGCCCATTTTTAAGATGGATTATTATATTTTTTCCTATATAGTTGTTTGAGCTCCTTATATATTCTGGTTATCAGATGGATAGTTTGCAAATATTTTTTTCCCATTCTGTGAGTTGTCTCTTCTCTTTGCTGATTGTCTCCTTTGTAGTGCAGAAGTTTTTCTTCTTTGTTTTTATTTTATTTTATTTTTATTTTTGAGACAGGGCTTCTCTGTTGCCCAGGCTGGAGTGCAGTGGCATGATCATGGTTCACAGTCTTGATCTCTGAGGGCTCCCAAGTAGCTGGGACCACAGGTACGTGCCACCATATCTAATTTTCGTAGTTTTGGCGAGATGGGGTTTCGCCATGCTCCCCAGGCTGTTATTAAACTACTGGGCTCAAGCAATCCACCTGCTTCAGCCTCCCAAAGTGCCTAGATTACAAGCATAAGCCACCGTGCCTGGCTCTGTACAGGTTTTTAACTTGAGGTAATCCCATTTGTCCATTTTTGCTGTTGTTGCCTGTGCTTGTGGGGTATTATTTAAAAAAAATCTTTGTCCAATCCAATTTCCTGGAAAGTTACTCCAATGTTTTCCTTTTTTTTTTTTTTGTGAGAGATGGAGTCTCACTCTCGGCTTACAGCAATCTCTGCCTCCTGGATTCAAGTGATTCTCCTGCCTCAGCTTCCCAAGTAGCTGGGACTACAGGTGTGTGCCACCACACCAAGCTACTTTTTGTTTTCAGTCGAGATGAAGTTTCACTATATGTTGGGCAGGCTGGCCTAAAACTCCTGACCTCAGGTAATCCACCCACCTCAACCTCTAAAAGTGCTGGGATTACAGGTATGAGCCACCATACCCTGCCTCCAATGTTTTCTTATAGTAGTTTCATAGTTTTACGTCCTAGATTTAAGTTTTAACCCATTTTGATTTGATTTTGGTACATGAGGAGAGAGGTCTAGTTTCATTCTTCTGATATGGATATTCAGTTTTCCAAGCACTATTTATTGATGGGACTTTCCTTTCTCCAATGTATGTTCTTGGCACCTTTGTATAAAACAAGCTCACCTGAGATGAATGGATTTGTTTCTGGGTTCTCTATTCTATTCCACTGGTCTATGTGTCTGTTTTTATGCCAGTACTTTAAGCTGTTTTGGTTACTATAGCTCTGTAGTATAATTTGAGTTCAGGTAACATGATTCCTCCATTTTTATTCTTTTTGCTCAGGATAACTTTGGTGACTCTGGGTCTTTTATGGTTCTGCATAAGTTTTAGGATTGTTTTTAATACTTCTGTGAAGAATGTCATTGGTATTTTGATAGAGATTGCATTGAATCTGTAGATTGCTTTGGGTAGTTTAGATATTTTAACAATATTGATTCTTCCAATACATAAACATGGAATATCTTTCCATTTTTGAGGGGTTCTCTTCAATTTCTTGTATCAGTGTTTTCATAGTTTTCATTGTAGAGATTTTTAACTTCCTTGGTTAATTCCTAGGTATTTTATTTGTAACTACTGTATATATTATTTTCCTCCAAACTTCAATTTCCTTAACCACTATAAAAACAGAATAAGCTCATTCTTTGAGAAAGAAGTCAGAATTGTGAAATCCCCCTTTGAAGAAATTTAGCCTTTAAACTACGAAGTAAGGCATGTGAATCTTATTTTATTTATTCAAATTCTGAATTTTGACCTAGTAAACTAAAGAACTTGGGGTACTAATTAGTTGAATAAGGTGAAGATCTAAGGTAAATTTAAATTAAATTGATAAAGTAAATTTAAATTTAAATTGATAAACATAAAATGACAGATTACTTGGTTGTTTTTTCTTGCCATTTATTGCTAAAAGGATCCCCTTGGTGACAAATTCTTTTTATAACAGGCCAGTCTTCAACCAACTGAATGGTGAGCATCTATGTCTGTACAGTTGGTAACATGATTGAAATTTTTAGAGCATTGTGGAAGGTCAAAGAACATCTCCTAAACAAAAGTTTACAAGACACAGTTCATAAACGGTATTTACAGCTAATCACTTCAGATTTAATTGAACTTAAAGTTTACTAAATTTTTTTTTTTTTGAGACAGAGTCTTGCTCTGTCACCCAGGCTGGAGTGCAGTGGGGCGATCTTGGCTCGCTGCAACCTCCGCTTCCCTGGTTTAAGTGATTTTCCTGCCTCAGCCTCTTGAGTAGCTGGGATTAAAGGCACGGGCTACCATACCCAGCTAATTTTTATATTTTTTAGTAGAGATGGGGTTTTACCATGTTGGCCAGGATGGTCTTGATCTCTTGACCTCATGATTTGCCCACCTCAGCCTTCCAAAGTGCTGGGATTACAGGCGTGAGCCACCGCGTCTGTCCTCAATGGTTTTTTTGTCTTCTTCTTTGCTATCCTACATAGAATCTTTAAAGACATGCTACAAAAAAAATACCATCTGGTGTTTGAGACAGCAGTCCAGTCTGTGGTTTCTCAATGCAGAGGTTAATAAAAAAAAGCAATGAAAACTTTTTCTGAAATTGTTTTGGCCTAAGACACTGCTTATTCCTCAACAGCTTCCCTCACAGAAGAAATTATTGGACCATATATTCCCTAAAATCTCTTCCAGCATTAACATTCCACAGTTCTTAACAGTTCAGTGATATATTCTAAAACTACTGTAAAATAAATCATTCTTTGAATAAAGATACTTGTGTTTAATCTTACAAATCTGTAAAGTATGAATGACGTTTTAGCATTATACAGTCAACAAAGCACCAAAGGTGAAATAATTAAAATACCGTTTGGGAAAAAACAGTATTTATTGAGATATCCTTCATATTCTTTATATATATAAAATATCATTTCATTCTGAAAAACAACTCCACGAAGTAAGCTTTATTGTTTCTTTGGAAATAAAGCCTCAGTAGTTTAAGTGGCTTGCCCAAGAATACCATGATAAGTAGCAGAGCCAGAATTCAAACCCTGGTTTTAACCCCAATCAGTACGTCTGTACGAATTAAGTAAAATGCTAAACTTACACTGTACATTTTTGTGAACTGATATAAACTGTTGAGTAAATTAGGTTTTGTTGACCAGAGCAATTACACAAGCTTTTCTAATAAAAAATTTGAAATGTATTAATGATGAAATTATTAACATTAATAGAAAACAGCGCATTCATTCCGAGCCTGACTACCACAAAAGAAATAGGAAACACCTGACTTTAATAGAAAACATCAGCGCATTCATTCGGAGACTACCCCAAAATAAATAGAAAACATCTGCCCTTAATACTGTGACATAACACACACATTTCCATGGATGAAAGAATGACGCACTGGCTGAGCCTATTTTGTTTGGTTAGATCCTACCATCTCTCCTAAAAACTTCTTTGGGACTCAATTTCAAGCAGGAGGTAATAAATTACAACGAAAATACTAAAGAGCAAACTTTACGGAAACAAAAATAAGTTGTATACAGTAAGCGTTAATTCTCCAGATTAAATGGGTAACAGAGTAGACAGGTGTAATCTTCAGCCAGCACTTTGGCTTCTTCGATCTTTCAGAAAACCGATTCAAAAGCTAAGAGACCAGTAAAGTCAAACATCGAGAAGATCTTTTCTCCAGCGAATCAGCGCCCCTGCATCCCGCCCGTCCACCTCCGCTGGGTCGGCTACAGCGGTCTCCTCCGGTCTACCGGGCTGCGCGGGGTGGGGGTGGGGGTGGGGGGGGCACTGAGCATGCCCATTTGCCAAACTCGGGTCACAGAGAGGGTCTCTGGTCTCTAAACTTTCTTAACTAGAAAAATGTCAGGGACCTAGCTTACTCAGTTGTGGTCATCTCAGAGAGACATGCCTGTACGGGACAGGGTGTGTGGGTGACTCACGCCGCTCAGAGGACCTCTGCCCTCCCTTCCCTCAACCCCTCCCGCAAACTCCGGGAGAAAAACTGAGACCTCCTGGTCACCCGCCGCCGGGCCTTTTAGAAACTCCCACAAGCTCTGACTTCCCTCACTGGTCCTCTTCAGACCCCCTCTTAAGTGTTAGCGGCCAACAATAAGCTCTCTCCTTACCTCTCCCAAAGCGGCCCCTCTGGAGCGGAAAGTAGAACTTAGGCGGGTCGTGCTCGCCTCCAGCAGCCACCTCGCCCACGGACTGCTCCGCCCCTTCTCGTCCTCCTACTCCACGCTCGTGCTCAGGGCCGAGTGAGAAGCTGGAAAAGAAGGCAGGCAAGGTGCGCATGCGCACCGAGGGTGGAGCCGCTGAGCACAGATCCGGAAACTTAGAGACAAAGTTCGGAGCCCCGCCCCCGCCGCGCGCAGCTCACTTGTCTGGCCCTGTCGACCCACGGCCCACCACCTACCGACCCACGAATCGGCCCGGCCCTCCGGTACACCATGTCTGGCTCCTCCAGCGTCGCCGCTATGAAGAAAGTGGTTCAACAGCTCCGGCTGGAGGCCGGGCTCAACCGCGTAAAAGTGAGCAGGGGCGGGCGGCCGGTGGGATCCCGCGGCCCAGCTGGCGGGACACGCGGCTGCGGCCCTCATTTCCTTGGAGGGGACGCGCTCTCGGCGGCGGCGATCCGGGAGCGGCCAGCTTTAGAGAAAGCGCCGCATGGGTCTACGCTGTGGTTTAGGGGGACAATTAGTCCGCCCTTCCGCCCCAGGACTTCACCAGGCGGGTTGGCCCCTTGGCTGAACCGTGGCCCGCATTCCGGTCCTCCTCCCTCTCTACCTCCCTTGGTCGCCTCCTCGTCTGGCCTCGCCAACAGCTGCGCCTCGGCGCGCGGTCCGCACCCTTCCTTTCCCGCTCTGCCAGCCTCCTGTTTCTCATCGGACAGGGTATTTTCCGACTTTTGATTCAGAGCAGACTTTTTCCCCCCATTTTACCTTTCCCACTCCTCCTTCCTTTAGTATTAAACTCTTACCTTCAGCTTCTCTTACCCATTTAACACATACTTTTAAGCGAATTATTGCATAACTTAAACTATGGATTAAAGCAGCATTTTTCGAAACGTTCCTGGAGTGTAAAGTTTTGGTCATTGCCCCGTACAACTTCGATCAAAGCGTGCATTTCATACTTATGGCACAGTTTGCTCGTATTTGACCTTGGGGATACCAATTCGTCGGCATGCCCAAGAAAGTGATTAGTGTGGGTAATTATTGGTCTTATTTTGGCGTCTGGTTAGTATTGGCCTTGTCTTGAGGTATTTACTTTGGGGGGGAAAGCCTTTTGTTGTGTTGATAGAACAACTTGACATTCAAGTGCTATTCTAAGTATTTCCTGATTATTACAGTCCTAAATAGATTGGCTTCTTTCTGGTACAATGGGTCAGGCTACATGTGAAACACTTCTGCAGTTAAAAAAAGAAAGAATGTAAATCATGTGCCCTGTTAAAAGCAGTCTGTTCCTAAGATGATTGGATTTTATACTCATTAGGCTAGTCTTTATTACTTCCTGAAACGTTTTGTGGATGAGAGAGGGTCTCTGGTCTCTAAGCTTTCTTAACTAGAAATGTCAAGGACCTAGCTTACTCAGTTGCGGTCAACTCAGAAGGGAAGGGAAATTCCCATTCGTCTTGGTGTAGGATCCCCTTCACTTCCAGTCCTTGAAGTGCTGTAGACCTAACTGCAGTTTGGAATCCATTTCTCTACTCTCCCAATTCTTACCTCATCCCAGTGCCAGTGGTTTCTAGTCAGTCTTGGCTGGATTTGGCTCTGAAATTTGAAATCATGCGTTTCTTAACAACCATTGTGTATCATTCAGGTGTGCCTTTATCATAAATAGGATGGACCAGGAGAGAAAAAAGTGGGGGCAGGGTAGTGAAAGCAGTGAATTGCACACACTTAGTCTCCAAAGAAAATTACATGAGGTTTTCAGACGAAAATATTCCAAGAGCTTTACCTGGAAAACCTTAGCTGCTGCCCCCCTAACCCCACAAAACTGATTCTATCTTAATCTTCACTAGGCTTCTTGTCGGGATCATTAAAGCCATCAGAAATGAGTTGGTTTGGGAGTTCTCAATTTCTGGCTGATGTTAAGGCTATAGCAAGGAGGGGAGGGCATCTCACTTTGGGATTTTTAAATGAGCTTTTCGTTAGACATGTTGCTAAATGTGGTTAGGTTCCATTTCTGTATCTGTTTTATCAGTGACTGGGCTAGCTGATTTTTGGTGATATTTTTAAACTATACAAGCTTATTTTTAACCTGTATGTTTGAGTGCGATTGACAGAACTTATCACAAGTGCTTGACAGACTGTCATAGGTATGTCTGGACATTTTTGAGAGTGAAAAGGGGACTAGTAATTAGGCCAGGATTGCAGGGTTTCAACCTCCTGGATGGTGATTGTTACAGTGCCTTGGGGGCTAGCAGCTTGTTCCAGTTTTAGAGTCTTTGTCTCAGCTTTCCTCACTGCTTGGAATGCTATTTCTCACTGATGGTTATTTGGCCAGATCTCTTGTCATTGAGTCTCAGGTTCAGTGTCACCTCAGACACCTTCCCTTAGGTGGCCACCCAGTCACCATCTAAAAGATTACTAATTTTACCACAGTGCACCTTGTCTGTCATTTTCTCTGAACTGTCAGCTCCATAACAACAGGGCTCTGGCTGTTCTTATGTATTCTCAGTACCTATATGTGGCACATAGTGGTGCTTGAAAAGTTGTGAAAAGGAGTTACATTGGATCCTGCCTACACTTTAAACAGAAAATTAATAGGTACTCTTTATGCTTCCTGTTAATATGAATGAAAACACTAAACATTGTTACAATATTTGGTGAAAAATGACACCGCTGTCGTCCTACTTTAGCTACACTTCTTTGGAAGGGAGGGGACAAGGGGGCCTATAGTCATTAGTAAAATGCTTTTACATAGGAACTAATAAACCTATGGAACTCACTACCCTGGACTGTTGTATAAGCCAAACACACAAATAGAGTCAAGAAGCATTTAGATTCATCTTAGTATGATGAATTATTTGATCAGGTCGGAGGTACAGCTGTAATCTTCAGGGTTTCTTGGTATAGAGAGCATTCGTGATGCTGTTAAGTCCCTAAGGCTACATATCCAGCTGGATGGACTGAACACCTTGCTCTCAGCATCCGTTATTCTCAGTTAAGACTGAGAATAAAATGCATGATTATATCTCCCACTTCTTAAATCTCAGTTCAAGACTTCAGATATTAGATGCATTTGGAGTGTTTTAGTCACTCATGTTCCACGTCTGAACGGTTCAGTTCATTGTTTTGTGTACCAACAGTATTTTAATGTTATTAAACTAGACAGTGACAGTTTTCTGCCCAGTGTCATGTGACTGAAAGGCTGATAGCAAACTTCAATTTGTTTTTCTAAGCAGGCTGCCTTTAAGAAACTATTGCCTTAAATCTGATTTAAGTGTGAATATACATATACAGAGCCACCCAAACAAGACTTAAGGAACTTATATGTCTTTATGGTTATTTTATTGATAGTCTACATTACCTTAGCAGAATATATACAAATAGTAGATGTTTAAGTGAATGATGCATGCCTCTTTTAATCTGTTTTAGTTTAAAGAGTACAAGGGTCTGACAAGTTTGAGGATCAGTATACTGAATGCATTCTTAGTGTTTGGTTTTCTAAATTACGTGCTAGTTATCCCACATTATGTTTATTCAAAGTAGCATTTTTCCAGTAATTCTGCTTTCAAGACAAAGTAATAGTTTTCTAGAATGTTATTGCTCTTTTTGTTCTGTAATGCTTTTAATAAAAACAAGATGTTAAGTACCCTCAGGTTTGCACTTGAACAGCCTATTATTAATAAGATGTGCTATGCTTTGCAAAAAGAAACGTAATTGTACTGTTCGTATGCAGTCATTTGATGCTTCCAGTAATCAAGCAAAAGAAAACATACTTCATATCAGTCTTATTTACAAGCATTAGTTTTAAGTATTAAGCGCTCACTAGGCCAGGTGCAGTGGCTCACACCTGTAATCTCAGCACTTTGGGAGGCCGAGGTGGATCACGAGGTTAAGAGATCGAGACCATCCTGACCAACATAGTGAAACCCCATCTCTATCAAAAATACGAAAATCGGGCGTGGTGGTGTGCACCTGTAGTCCCCACTACCCTGGAGGCTGAGGCAGGAGAATCATTTGAACTCAGGAGGCGGAGGTTGCAGTGAGCTGAGATCACACCATTGCACTCCAGCCTGATGACAGAGCAAGACTCCATCTCAAAAAAAAAAAAAAAAAAAAGGGCTCACTATATGACTTAAGTCTTCAATTATTAAATAGTATCTTCTTCTGAAGCAAGAGAAGTACTGTTTTATTCTAAGTACAGTATTTCCAGAGATTTGAGAAAACCTTCATTAAAATGTTCTCACCACCTGGCACTTTCCCGCTCTCTCTCTTCTATATAGGTTTCCCAGGCAGCTGCAGACTTGAAACAATTCTGTCTGCAGAATGCTCAACATGATCCTCTGCTGACTGGAGTATCTTCAAGTACAAATCCCTTCAGACCCCAGAAAGTCTGTTCCTTTTTGTAGTAAAATGAATCTTTAAAAGGTAAGTTTCCTTAAAAACAAAAGCCGACATTGTAGGAATAACTAGCCTTCTCTTTGCAGCACTTTAAAGGTCATCCTATGTACTTTCCTTTGACCCTCCATTTCCAGCATTTTTCTGTTTTGCAAAGTGATGATTCATGAAACTTGCTGAGTTAGTAGTCATGAAGGCTGTTTCTATTTTACCATAAAGACGGATAAATTGAAGATTTAATGGCGATAGGGTATAGGAGAGTTACTACAAAATGCCACGACTGTTAACAGGCCATGTGTCACTTTTTAGAGCATTGACCTAATGGCCTACGTATATTGGGAGTCACCAAGTACTAGTTTTGTTTTTATGTACCTGGCAAACATTTAGAGAGTTTTAAAAAAATCTGCAATGTTTTTGGGGGATGACTTAAAGTACTACCAACTGATCTAGATTAATTCTGATGTTATTGCTCTAACTGAACCCAGCTGTAGAACAGAATAGCAAAGATTGGGAATTGGAAATACAAGAGAAAATCAGATGTAATTGAAAAAGCCAGGGTGGTTCAGGCATTTGGACTGAGGTAGAACAGCCTTTATGTTTTGTTCTCATTTGTTGGATTAAAGATAAAACATAAAGGAAATGCAGTATATGAGTTTTTGGTGGCAGACAGACAATGGACTGAATTTCAGAGAATTAAAAACTAAAGACCTGCTGGCTTTAGTAAAGCATGCTTCAGTACATTAGTGACTTCCAGATCAAATGTCATGTGTACAAAATATATGTTAGTCTAAGAGGTGTGACCCAAAACTTTTTGGATCCTTTAAAATGTAACTCAAGGGTGCTGCCTTTTTATAAATTCTTTGTACTTTAGTTAGGGAATGTACTCATTAGTATTGACCTATGAGAAGCAAACTTAAATAGTACTTAAAAAAAAAAATAAAGATTTTGTATGTGGCACACACCCCTTACTAACATTCTGACTGCAAAGTCCAGGAAGCTGCTTCCTAAAATACGTTGTTACATAGTCGTGCCTTAATTAAGTTTTATAGGCCTGGGAGTGTCCAGGAAGTCTGTGTAAGTACATGTTTCCAGTCTATCCCAGCAGTATAAGAAAACAGCTTTGTGGGTATTAAGATTTGAAGCAATTTGGGCTAGGGAAAGAATACTTGGGCATCAAAGCATTGCTTCTCAAGCTTGAATAGATGCAGATCACTTTGTTAAAATGCAAATTCTAATTCAGCGGGTCTGAGGTGAGGCTCCAGCACTAGCATTTCTTACAACTGCCGACTTACACTGATGCTGATGGTACTAGACCTAAACTGAGTGGCATGAATGTAAAGAATTTGCATTGGAGTTATGTATGTAAATATAGTTTTAAAAATACATGGTTTTTATGACTTGTAAAACAGTATAGGTGATTTAGCAACACGAAATACAAGAAGAATAGAAATCACCATGATCATTACACCTAGAAATAATCACTGGTAATAAATTGTATTTCCTTTCCTTTTTTTTTTTTTTTTTTTTTTTTGAGACGGTGTTTTACCCTTGTTGCCCAGGCTGGAGTGCAATGGCGTGATCTTGGCTCACTGCAATCTCTGTCTCCGCATTCAAGTGTTTCTCCTGAGTAGCTTGGATTACAGGTGCATACCACCATGCCCAGCTAATTTTTGTATTTTTAGTAGGGACAGGGTTTCTCCTTGTGAGTCAGGCTGGTCTTGAACTCTGGCCTCAGGTGATCCACCCACCCCAGCTTCCCAAAGCGGGATTACATGCGTGAGCCACCACACTTGGCCCTGTATTTCCTTTTAAGAGGAATTTATTTTTTTTGACATTCCAGCTTTCAAAATTTTTCCTCTTTTATACAAAACAAAGTAGGAGAAATAATACAGGATTAAAAACTTAAAACAGTAGAATATGTATGCACAAAAAATGAAGATGACAGGCTTATTGACAATGATGAAATACGTAAAATTCAGGTAGTTTTTGTTTGAAACATTTTTAAAAACATATGCAACAATGGGTGCCACAAAAATATTTTAATTAAAAATAAGGATCAGTATTTGCCATTTTTCATTCTGCCTTTTTAAAATGATGAATTTTCTTCATTAAATATTCTTTGTAAACAAGATCTTTAGCAGTATATTAACTATGATTGAATTATACTTCATTGTATATTTAAGTTTCCAAAATTTGAAGTTCCAGTGAGGTGAAGATTTTGATGAACATCTATGTATACTTAGTACTTAGTACCTCTCTTTCCTTAGTTTTTAGAAGTAAAATTAGTCAACAAGGAGTGAATGTTTAAAATTTTTACAATGTTGCACTTGATATCCCCTGACAATATAATACTTTGGCCTTCCACTAGAAACATGAGAATGCTTTTTCCTTGAGCCCTAACAAACCTTCATTTTTTGCTGCTATTTTAGGTGAGATTAAACATTTTTCATAGCATTTATTCTGTTTATGCCTCTTGAACATTTTCGTTACAAAATATCTCAATACTTTCTACCTTTCCATATCAGTAACAAATCCTAAACTTAGTATGCTCGTTTTAATTTTCTAATACCTTTCTTTTCAATTTTTTTTTTAATTTTTTAGTTTATACTGTATTAACTGAAATATTTTATGGTTTGAAAACAAAACTTTTATTTTTAAGGCATAACGTACAGCTTTGTATTCCATCATATGTGGCAACCTTCATTTATTTATCCATTCTCCTACCGAGTTATATTTAGGCCGTTTCCAGTTCATTGCTATTAAAATACTAATACAGTCAATATCCTTGTACATGTTTCGCTATGTCTAGGATTATCTAGGGAACTAGAAGTGTGGTTGCCGTCTTCTACTAGACTAGATACTCCCAAACTGCCCTGCTAAACACTCTTGTTCATTTTTCTAAGGATGTTCAGATTTTCCTTAAGAGAGCTTTACTAACCTTTTTTTATTATATACAGAATATATTTTGGCAGTAATCTTAATCTGTAAGTCTGTTTATAAAAGAGGAATGACTTACACATCAGACTGGTTGTGAAAATTAAGAGAAAGATTTTACTGTTACTGCACCATAGGCATTTCCCATCCTGTTTCTCTTTCTTAAACAAGTAATTCATGAAAAAAATTAAAAACTATGTTGATAGTTTAACTCACCTTTTTTTTTTCCATCTTAGGTTTCCCAAACCACTTCTTATGATCCAGTGAATATTCAAGAGAGCTCCATTTGAAGCCTGTACAAAAGCTTATCCCTGAAACACGTGTCTTAATATACAAACTTCTACTTCTGTCAGTCCTTAACATCTACCTCTCTGAATTTTCATGAATTTCTATTTCACAAGGGTAATTGTTTTATATACACTGGCAGCAGCATACAATAAAACTTAGTATGAAAGGATTTTTTGTTGTTGTTGCATTATTAAGTATTAAATACATGGTATATTAATCTGTTCTGAACACCTGAAGGGGTTAAGTCTGTAGTTTGTTCCACCTACTCTTCTCACATGACTTATGCCATACATCTGGCAAGACTGCTAGGGAATTAAAGGTAAACTGTGAACCTTTGTTCTTTTAAGGTCAGGAGGAGGCTGTTAAGTTCTTCAGTTTCCATTCATGAGTTATTTATAGGGTTAACTTTGTTTCAGTGCCTGAATGGAGTACTACAGCATCAGGTATAAGAGTTCCCCCCTAACCTGGCTATAAAACAAACACCCCAAACCAGGAAGCAAAGATTAGCTTCAGTAATTTGCAACTTTGCTTTAAAACTTGGTAGATCATTTTGCTTTAATTTTTACCCTTCTGAAGGTTTAAGACACTGTTAAAACGTTCAGAAACCTGGCCTCCATTTAAGTTATTTATACTATGTGCCAGACACTGGATTAATAAAAATCCAAAAATTCTATTTTTTAAAAAAAATTAATAAAAATCAAGGGTTAGCTAGTATTTATCATTTTATTCCTCTCATGTGTTCCATGCAAATGCAAATAGAAAAGTTAATCTGAATCTTGATTCCAACTTATTTACCGTTAACCAAGAACAAGAGAATTCAACGCCATCACCAAAATAACTTTTATTTGTATTTTCTACATAAACACACAGTGGCAATTTATGGCATTTGGTAATCTCTTCAGACATGAAAGGTTTATGAAATCAGCAAATGCCATTTCGAAGAGTATTCTGTCAAAAATAATGTACCAAGCAAGATAGGCCTGTTCAGCAAAATCCAGTATTATTCTCTCAGTACTTTATAAATGGAATTTTCTTCTACTTGTATCCATTTCCCGGGGCTGATTGAAAGTGGAAAGGTGGGGAGTGGAGGGAGAAAAGAAAACAAAAATATAATGAACAATTCTGGTAAGACAGTAAAAGTCAACATCCCTAGATCTTTATAGGTAACACTAGTGCTGAAAAACTGCATTTGTGTGAGACCCCCAATAGTCTTCTGTCTAATGTAAAACATGCTGGCTGTGTGTGTGATTTTAATGTTACCAAGTGAAGTACTGCTTATACTAGATAGAAAAGGATGTTTTAAAACATTGAAGTTTTCATTTATAATTTAAGATGATGATCTCCAAACTTCCAACAATAGTTCTCAAGAAACATGCAGAAGAGTTGCATATAACACAAGCTTATAAACAGATTGCTGGGCCCCATCCCCTAAGTAAGTTGCTGATCCAGTAGGTCTGCAGGCCAAAGAAATTTCAATCCTAACAGGTTCCTAGGTAATGGTGCTGGTCCCACTTTGAGAACCATTGTTTATATTTCAGATGAACCAAGGTTAATCACCAGACTCAGATATTGTTATCACATGGTTTTCAGGTCAGGGGTGCATGTGCAGGATGTGCAGGTTTGTTACATAAGTAAACAGGTGTCATAGTGGTTTGCTGAACAGATCATTCCATTACCTAGGTATTAAGCTCAGCATCCATTAGCTATTATTCTTCGTAATGCTCACTCTCCTCCCACCCTCTTATCCCATACTTTAAAAATTATTTAGTTTTTTAAAACAATAAGCACATACCTTATGGACCCATTCATACTCCCCGTATTTAGAATCAAAGGTTCCTTTCTGAAGAGACCTTAATTTTAAGGTAAAACGTGGTCCAAGTTCCTGAATTCCCACTTTCTTTTCACTCCTGAATATGTATCTTCAAAGACAAAAAGTTAAATTGGTCTGAATGAGCTACTGTTTAATATTATGACAGGGTTCAAAAGATAATTGTATCCTGTATGATACTTGCTACAATATATTGGAAAATTAGTTCATGTTGAAAATATTGAAGTCCAACGAGTTTACCTTCCTCACCTGTGAAATCTGAAGAATATATAATCCCGTTGATTGTGAAATGTGGCAACCTGCCTTCCGATAAATTGAGGATTATGTGGAAAGAGAGATGCAAACATACGTCCAATTGAATGACCCAGCCGTGTTGTAAAATTATTCAGAATTATTTCAGGTATGTGTTCTGTAGGGTCCTTACCTCTTCTCTAAAAAAATAATGAAAAACAGCACAATGAGCTAAGCTAATTCGCAATGCCTCTCAATGCAATTTTAAGTATCAAAATTTACATGACAAATTTGCAAAATTCATCTTTAATGACCAACTACCACAGATGACTTATCAAACCCATGAATTAAGATGTATCTAAAATGATTTTAATATGCAGTGAACGCAACGAAAAGAAGTTCTATTAGAGAATCAACATACTTCATAATAATGGAGGGCTATTGCCTGCTGGCTGTAACTTAATCACAGTCTCCCAAGAAAACTGATAGATAAAGACTGCTTTAATTGGAACAAATGCCATTATTAAATTAGAGCTATAAGATACAGCAACTATTAAATACTGTGAACAGATCAATGCCAATCAAGGAATGCATACAACTTACCTTAATTTCTTTACGAAGACGAACACTGCTCATTTTAAAATGAGCAGTTGGGCCATTCGGCAAGTGACTCAAAATAAGTCCATCTGTTCAAAGTTAAGAAAAACACACTGAACTCCATAATCTAAATCTAATTGTTTAAATAACTGGTCCTCTACATCGAAAGGCCCCTAAAATCTGTACCCAAGTGAATAGGCAGATGTACACATTCTTCTGGGGTTAAGTGACATTTTCCTACCATATCCAAAACTCAAATCAGTCAAAATCTTTCAAGAAAACAGACTAACCTAGAGTAGTCCCTTTTTCCTCTTTTTACAATATAATTATCATCACCCTTATAAGGTACCCCAAACTAAAGTAGGTGAAAAGAAGCTAACTGACCACTACTCTTGGGAGTAAAATAGGATGGGATTCTACAATCATGTAACACTGCAAAGAGTGTAAGTCTACCTCAATATTCTGAAGATTTATAACCCCAAAATGTCACTTTTATAAACTTGTATGGTCAGAATATGCTGTCAACTTTGAATAACATTCCGACACTAGACTCCTAAGCTTTCTTCTATGAAATTAAGGTTACTAATATTTTGCAAGAGATTAACCCTTACTTAGGATTACTGTACCACAAATTATAATCAGACCGATTAATAGCCATTCACTGTCATTTCCCATGACTGAGAATTAGGCTAGACACGCTACACTACAAATGAAATGTAAGATCACCTACCTACAACCAGCAGGGCTTTCAGCCCAAGGCTCTAGAAGTCCTGGGGTGCTACAAACTAAGACTGCTACCTATATAACATTCTTCAGGTTTTTATAGCACCATCTGAGTTTCACTTGACACAACTTTACTTTTCATGAGTAATTCTTGACTATTGCTTAATGGCATTACAAGCAGGCATACTAATGGCAATGGATAGGGCTTTCACTTTATATTATGCTTTCTAGTTTAGAAGAAAATTTTAAGCACATTTCATCTGATTCTTTCAACAACTTAAATAGGTCAGAATCAGACTTTCAAGTCTGTCTGCAAACAATACGTATCTTTCAAAACAGATGTTGCCATCTTTTTACAATGACATAACAACATTCATTCATCCAGATTAGAAGCTATGGCATCTTCAACTTCTCCTTCCCCCACCAAATCTTAACTTTTACCTTCAGAACTTCCTCAGTCTTAATGAGGTCATCAAGATTTTCCACCTAGATTATTAAAGCAGTTATTGTGGTCGGTCTGACCTTTTTTCTCACCATCTCAAGTACATCTCCTAAAATGAAGTCTGGACTTAGGCCTTGGTTCTATAAGTAGATAGCTATGGGACTTAGCTGTTTCATTCTATCTGCACCATAGTTTCTCAAGTGCTAAGTGAAACTAGATCATCTTGACAGCTGTAGCTAATTTCATACTACTCTGTCATCACAGACTCATCTACAGAAAAAAGACATTAGTATGAGATGAGTACGCTAATGAGTATGAGTCTCATACTAATGAAAGCCACAAACTACCTTTCCAACCTGTTTCCCCTATGCCCACACCAAGCTGTTTCCTAACTGGTAGGCATTCACAGTCTTATGTACTATGTATGTTAATCCTAGCATGCATTTTTTGCTTATACTATCTTGAATACCTGCAATGTTTTACTCATCTATTATGGTCTACTTCAAGTCACGTTTTTATGCAGTCAGAATTAAGATCTAAATCTTCTCAGTTCTGTTACCTCAGCACTCATCACTTGAGTTACAGTCAGGAAAACACCTTTCTTCCCAACTAATCTGTTAACACTTAGATAGAAATGGGATTTTTTTTCTTGTTTTGTTTTTTTGAGACAGGGTCTCACTCTGCAGCCCAGGCTGAAGTACAATGAATGGCACGACCGTGGCTCACTGCAGCCTCAAGCTCTCAGGCTCAAGCAATCCTCTCACCTCAACCTCCCAAGTAGTTGGGACTTAACAGGTATGCCATCATGCCCGACTAATTTTTGTAGAGAGAGGGTTTTGCCATGTTGCCCAGGCTGGTCTCAAACTCCTGGGCTCAAGTGATCCACCTGCCTTAGTCTCCCAAAATGCTAGGACAACAGGCAGATCTTTTTTTTCTTTCTTTCTTTTTCATTCTTTATTTAATTATCTTTTGATCTTTTTAAGATACTAGTGCCTACCATATAGCAGATTATCAGCAAACGTTTGAATTCTATCCTTTTTAAAGATTCACCACAGGCTAAAAGTCATGAAATACAGCCAAAAGTATTTATTAAGGGGTTTAGGAGATACAAAAGTCATTTCTTCCAACCTCCAAATCAAGGCTTAAATCCTTTCTAGAACATTTCCCGCTAAATTACTGTCTGTGTCAAAAGCAAAGTACAAAATCCAATCTTACCAGTTTCTAAATAACTTCTTTGCCTGAGTACCTGCATTGTGCAAGAGGCTTTATTTACATTACTGCTAATCCCTAACACAAATCACACAAAACAGGAGTCATCATGACTATTTCAGTAATGAGGAAAAGAGGCTGAAGAGGCTCAAGTGAATTAGCCAAAGTAAATCAGACCAAAGCAACCGTCGATCTCAACCAGGGTGGCACCGCACCTAGCTTAAGCCCTTGGCTGAAGTGTACATTTGGAAATGTACAGAGGCATTTTGTTTGTGAGGGTGACTGAGGTGTTACTGGAATTCAGCATCCAAAGGCCAGGAATGCAAACCATCTTACAAGCTGCCAAGTGTGCAGTACAAATAATTATCCTAACTCAAATGCCAATAGTTCCCATTAGAAATACGTAATGAATAGAGGATGTAGATCTGTACAGATAAAGTTTACATACTTCCCACTATACCACGTTTACTAAAATGCCTACCATATGCCAGACACTATGTTTTAAAAACATAATACATTTAATATGATCTTGTGGGAACTCTAAGGATAGGTATTATTTCCTACATTTAAAAAATGAGGAAACTGAGTGGTTAAGAAACTTGACTCAAATAACAAAACTAGCAAGTAATGGAATTTGATGATATTATAGTTGCCCTGATTCAAAGCCACTACTAGGTTTCTACAGTTTAGACAGCTGATAAAGTTCCATTTTAGAATAAGTCAAAAAGATATCCCTTTAACTTCCACCATTCAGCACTACTCTTTCACACAGTAGCCCCTCCAGTATCTTTAGAAAGATGCCATGTTCCTAGAATCCAATTTCCCACAGGCTAAATCCTGTTTTTCAACTTTTCCCCTAGTGACATCATTAGGAGTTGTGACTTTTATTCCT
>NW_016107576.1:837285-842889 GCF_001604975.1 Cebus imitator | reverse complement strand
CTTTTCCATCTTTTTTTTTTTTTTTTTTTTTTTTGCTTTTTCTTGCTCTTTCATGCAGGCTGGAGTACAGTGGCTCATGGCAACCTTTGCCTTCCGGGTTCAAGTGATTCTAGTGCCTCAGCCTCCCAAGTAGCTGGGATTACATGCATGTGTCACCACACTCAGCTAATTTTTGTATTTTTAGTAGAGATGCATTTCTGCCATGTTGGCCAGGCTGGTCTTGAACTCCTGACCTCAAGCAATCTGCTGGTCTAGGCCTCCCAAAGTGCTGAGACTACAGGTGTGAGCTACTGTGCCCAGCCAGAAAATGTAAACTTTTTAAAGGCAATAGATACTATAAATGAAATTTGTGTGACTATATAAAACACACTGGATAAAACAGGGATAGAACATTTACTGAACTGATGAATGCCTGCTTCTTAGCAGGGTTACTAGCAGCCTCAAAGTGACTGGCAGTTATTTTTTAACTGCCAAAAATAAAAGAGGAAAACAGACCTTGCCACTTTGTAGAGGCAGTTTAAAGAAGAAAAAGAGGCAGCAACTACCTTAAAAACAAATCATTTCTGGAATAATTATTCAAGAGATTTTAGATACTCTGGTACTTTAATCCAGTTAAGCCAAATTATATTATGGCCAGCAAAACACATTACGAAGCTTGTTATAATTTATTTCTGGAAAGCTATTAGTACAAGCATATAAAGTTACATTGAAAACAATAAAAGTCATAAAAGTTATTTAGATTTTTTAAAAACAGCCTTTTAAACCACTAATTCAAAAGGATCAGTGTTCACTGATATTAGAAACAAAATGTTATTCTGGCAGCACAGGAAGTCTTGCCCCTATTTTTTTGTAAATTATTATTTTAATGAAATTAAAAATCATAAAGACTCATTCAACTGGTCATCTTTAAAGCTGCTGAATTCACAGCCATCATTCAATAAATAAATAAAAGACCAGCAACAATAACAACAAACCTAGACATCCTTTATCAAATCTCTGATCTCAACAGGAAAAAATACCTTGAGTATTTCTTATTCACAGGCATTCTTTAAGGCAATTAAAAAGTTTTAGATTGAAACAAATACATAATATGGGTCCAAGTCTCTACCTTAAAAAATCCTGTGACACCACCTCTGGCAATGTAAAATCTAGCCGTACCAAACTATATGCAGATCCCCAACTGGATCAGCCCTTTCCTCTTTCTCTTTCCAAATGGTTGTCCCTCTGAACTGAGCACTTTTCTCTGTCTCATTCCCCTCCTTCACCTTCATTCACCTAAACCCAGCTTTAGCATCTCTTTCTATGGGAAGTCCCTCCTCTCGGGGACTTTACCAGTCACAGGGTCCTCACTATATCCTGCATTTCTCTCTTTAATTGTACCATCCACATTATATTTTGTCAGTTTACATATCCATGTACTTCACCTATGAATTTCCTGAAGTTTGTCTCTTGTTTTATCTCTGCATCTTTTACTAACAATTTCTTGGCTGTAGCATTGCCTGATAAATGTTTGGTGAATACAAAGGAAAAATCAGTTTATAGACTCTTAGAAAAAGATGTAATTTTCTGATAAAAAAATTATTTTCTGAAAGTTATAGGCAATATTTTCTTATTCTTTTAAATATATTTTTAAGGGGATGAGGGAGAGGACAGGAAAACTTCCTTAAGAAAAAAAAAAGGATACTTGGGGTTTTACGATCTTCATTAATAACAATTAGGTCTGTGAAATCTCTTGTGATGCACTGTGGAATGATTTTTTTCAGAGCCAGTCCTCTTCTGTAATAAACATGTGAGTTTGGTATAACTGTGGAGAGCTGTTCACAAAGTCGTACTGTTCTCTGCAAAACAAAGTAACAAAAATTCTGAATAGTTTTTGAAAAAGAATAAAAATCTTATATGGTACATGTTCATAAGGAAAGAAATAATGAATATTATAATTAATGGAAAGCAACATTGAGGAAAGAATGAAACGGGAACAGTCTCCTCTTTTATCAAAGGCGGATCATCCTAAAGCAGTGGTTCTCAATTAGGGGCAATTCTGCTCCATCAGGGGACACATATGGCAATGTCTGGAGACATTTTTGATGGTTATGATTGGTGGTAGTGGTAGTGGTGTGTGGTTGTATGGCAGTTAATGCATAGAGGCCAGGAAAGCTGCTAAACATCCTATAATGAACAGGATAGCTCACCATAACAAGGAATTCTCCAGCTAAAATGTTAACAACGCTGAGTTTGAGAAATTCTATCCTGAAGAATCACGTTTAGTAAACTACATCCTATCAGCAGTACTACATTTTATTTACTTATTCACAAGCATTCTTTAAGGCAATTAACTAATGATTTAACGCATCTGAACAGAGTACTTTAAATAGAAGTAATAAGAAAATTGAGAATTCAAGAACTATACTAATCAATGTGTTTACCCCATGAGGTCTATCTGATGTTGTGATGAGAATCTTGGGAGAAGTCTGTTTGTTGAAGTAAGAAGCAAATTCATCTGTAGCTTCATCATAAGCAACCTGAGAACAGAGAAGAGGGATAATTTTCCATCAAATACTCTCCTGGGCCTGAATTTTAAAAGTAGCTTCAGCAGGACTGCTGGACACTAACTACCTAGCTCGTAGACAATTTAAAGACTGACATTAATGGCCAGATGAAGAGGATGGATGAGTGGATTTCTCCCGTGTAAAATACAAGTACAAAACTGAATAAAACTGTCAGAAATAACTTCAGGGCAGAAACTGAGATGTGCTTACTTGAACTACTTTCATTTCCCTCGTCAACTTGGTTGGTGAAAACACACACACACACACACACACACACACACACACACACAAAATCAAGCAAAAAAACTAATGAAATTATAAGAAGACAAATCTTCCATTAAGAGACACTCAGATTTAAACAATAATCAAAGTAGTACCTTTCAAAATTTGTGGAATATACCAAAAGTGGTACTCTGAAAGAGTTTTATGGCTATAACTGCTCATATTAAAAAATATACATATTAAGCAAATCAATAAATACAGAATAAACTCAAAGGAAGCAGAAGAAAATAATATAGATAAAAGGAGATATAAATGAATTAGAAAACAAATATTCAATAGGATCAAAGAAGAAAGTACTTAGAAAAGACTAAGAGAATAGATATCTTGGTAAAAACTGATTTTAAAAAAGCCCAAATAAAATAATATTAGGAATGAAAAGTAGACATTACTATAGTCTCACTCATGAACATAGTGGTTACAATGTTTAATGCAATAAAAGAGAAAAGTCACATAATCACCTCAATATTTGCAGAGCAACATCTAATAACATTCTACATTCATTCATGATAAACAAAACAAAACAAAAAAGCATAATAAGAATAAACAGAATTTAACCCTTAACTCAATATTCTATCCTTAGTGACACAAACGTTAATGATGAGGCATTGGAAGTGTTCTTTTTAAAATCAGGAACATGTCAAAGATGACATTATTGATTTTTCTATTTATGTGATATTAAGCTAGAAGTTCTAGAAGGCAGAAAGGGGAAGGGGGAAATGGATCAAAATTAGAAAACTGTCATTTGCAGAAATGATTATCTAAACAGAAAAATGAAAACAATATTTCAACAAGAAATAAATTTAGGTAAGCTATTGGTTAGAAGATCAGTATCCAAAACTCCACTGCAATTTTATAAATTGGCAAACGAAACAATTTCAAAGACAAGCAGTTTACACCAGCAAAAACCATAAGATACCCAGGAACAGCTCTTGCAAGATTTACGTGTCAAACTTGCATGAAGAGAATTAAGAACTTCATGAAATAAACTTCACTATTTAAAGAAGACCTAAGTAAAGCAATATATATTATACACATAAAAATATATCCCCAAATTGATTTGATTTAGTGCCATTTATCATTTATATGGAGGAGCAAAGGCCTAGGAAAAGCCAAAACACATCTGAAGAGAGAGGATTTAGGGGCAGGAGTGAGAGGCATCTTGCCCTTACAGATATTAAGACTTATTAAGAAGCTAAATAATTAAGAAAGTAATGATGCAATGACAAACTGACCAAGCAAATAGCCCAGAAAAAGACCAAGCATACATAGATATTTGATATACAACATGGCATTACAATTCATTGTGGAGAAAGGCTGCACTACTCCAAAAATGGTACTGGATAAACTGGTTACATATATATGCAAAACGACAGGAGGGAGAGGGAGACGGGAAGGAAAGTAACTGGTTTCCTTTCTCACACCAAACAGAAAACAATTCCTGACAATTAAGTAAATAAATGTGAGAGGCAACTCTTCAATTTTTTTAGAAAGAAAGAAAAAAGAACTTATGATCAAAGAAAAGGGAAACATTTTTTAACTACGACATAAAAAGCTTTCAATACTAAAAATTTCAAAAACTCAATTGAATATCAAGAACTTCTGGTCCTGGTCCTCAAAAGACACCATAGGAAATAAACAGAGAATTGGCCAAGCATGGTGGTGCATGCCTGTAATTACAGCTATTCAGGAGGCTGAGACAGGAGAATTGCTTCAACCCGGGGGGTTGAGGTTGAGGTGAGCTGAGATCGTGCCATTGCACTCCAGCCTGGGCAACAAAAGCAAGACTCCGTCTCAAAAACAAACAAACAACAACAAAAAAGAGAGAGAATCCATAAATTGGAAGATACCTTTAATATGTATAAAGGATTAGTATCCAAATTATATAGAGAAATTTCACAAATGAGTAAAATATACTACATGATAGAAAACTAGGCAAAAGGCATGAACTGGCTTATCTCTAAAGAAAACACCTTAAACGATGCTCAACATTAGAAAACAAGGAAATACAGATTCAAACCACAATGAGAAAGCCTTTTATCATTGGTCTGAACATAACAAGAGTTGGTTAGAATGTAGACGAGCAGGAACATTATTCTTGTACCACAAAAGTATAAAATGATACAACCAAAACTTTGGAAAATATTTTGGTACAATCATGTGAAGTTAAACATTTATACACCCCATGACTCCAAATTATCCTGCTGTAGGTAAATATACTAGGGAAACCTTTATGTATACATACTCTCTATATGCCTATTATCCCCAAATGTATCTCCAGTCAAGACCTCTGCCCTGAATTCCAAGTTCATATCCCAACTACCTGTTTAACATTTCTTCTAAAAACTCTTACGAGTCATCTCAAACATAATATATGCAAAACTGAACTCTTGCTTTCCCCTTAAATCTCCTTCCTTCAGTCTTCCACATCTAGTCAATGACCATTTCATCCTTCGAATTTGCTCAGTCTAAAACCTTAATGCCATCTTTGAAATCTCTATTTCTCTCACTTTCCACATCCAATTTGTCGGGAAATTTAAGCAGTTCTGATTTCAAAATATACCCGGGGTAAAAAAATATTTTGAATCAGATCAATTTTCATTTCAATTTATGCTTTCATTGTAACCACCCTGGCCCAGGTCATGATTAAAGTCCATCATTTATTTCCTGGATTTGTTCAGTGGCTTCCTAATTAGTCTATTTACATCTCCAGTTATATTCTCTGTAAAGCAGCCCATTATTTTTAAAAATCAAGTTTGGGCCGGGCGCGGTGGCTCAC
>NW_016107576.1:804319-836550 GCF_001604975.1 Cebus imitator | reverse complement strand
CCTCCTTCTTATTCTTAAAAAACATATTCAATACACTCCCGCCTTAGAGCTTCTGCACTGGATGTTTTCTCATTCTGGGGTTCTTTCTGCACAAAGATGGCTCATTTCCTCACATCCTTCAAGTCTTCGCTAAAAGGTCAATTTCTCAATAAAGCCTACCCTGACTGTCCTATATAAAATCACTCCCCAATAGAAAAATGGACAAGAGACACAATTAATTGATCAAAAGGGGAAAAATATGAAAAGATATTCAACCTCATTCAAAATGAGAACTACAAATTAAAACTACAGTGATATATAAATTTCTCACATATTAGAATAGAAAAAATGATTTGTAATTGCAAAATCTTGAGTGTAAGTTTGAGGAGTAACATTCAAGTATCTCCTCCCCAAATACTTATTAATTATCATACAAAAGGAAAAACAGTAAATTCAGAGTGGAGAAACCTGGCAGTCACCACTTTAACCAAATGATCAAGGTAAACATAACCAGTATGGGAAAATCATCACATGCCTCTCTTCTTCAATAAGAGGTACTAAAAGGACTTAACATAACATTCATGGCATAGGTTGAGCCTCCCTAATCTGAAAATCCAAAATCTGAAATATTCCAAAATTCAAAACTTTTTGATAAAGCATCAACATGGTGCCACAAATGGAAAATTCCATACCTGACCTCATGTGATGGGTCACAGTCAAACTTCTGTCTCATGCACAAAATCATTAAAAATATTGTATAAAAGTTACCTTTAGGCTGGGTGCAGTAGCTCACATCTATAATCCTAACACTTTGGGAGGCCAAGGCGGGTGGATTGCCTGAGCTCAGGAGTTCAAGACCAGCCTAGGCAACATGGTGAAGCCCCATCTCTACTAAAATACAAAAATTAGCTGGGCATGGCAGCATATGCCTGTAGTCCCAGCTACTCATGAGGCTGAGGTAGAAATGCTTGAACCTGGGAGGCAAAGGTTGCAGTGAGCCGAGATTGTGCCACTGCACTGCACTCTGGGTGACAGAGCGAGACTCCGTCTCCAAAAATAAAAAAAGTTACCTTTAGGCTATATGTATAAGATGTATATGAAACATAAATACTCCATTCAGACTTGGGTCCAATCATCAAGATACCTCATTATCTATCACAAATATTCAAAAATCTGAAATCCAAAAAGACTTCTGGTCCAGCCAGGCGTGGTGGCTCACATCTATAATCCCAGGACTTGGGAGGCTGAGGCGGGATGATCACGAGGTAAGGAGTTCCAGACCAGCCTGGCCAACGTGGTGAAACCCTGTCTCTACTAAAAGTACAAATCAGCCAGGGGCAGTGGCTGGTGCCTGTAATCCCAGATACCTGGGAGGCTAAGGCAGGAGAATCGCTGGAACCTGGGAGGCGGAGGTTGCAGTAATCCAAGGTTGCACCACTGCACTCCAGCCTGGGTGACAGAGCAAGATTCCATCTCGAAAAAATAAAAAAAGAGACTTCTGGTCCCAAGCATTTCAGACAAGGGACACTCAACCTGTATTTCTGTCCAAAGTACATAAACTGATTATTATCAGAGAAAACCACAGGCAAACTCATATTAAGGTGCTTTCTACAGAATATCTGGTCTGTACAATTCAAAAAATCTCAATGTCACAAAAAGCAAATGACTGCGGAATTGTTCTGAATTTAAGGAAGTTAAATGACTGCGAAATTATTCTGAATTTAAGGAAGTTAAAGAGTCATTATAATGGAATATATGACCTGGGACTTTTCTTTTGCTGAAAAGGACATTATTGGAACAGCTAGTGACATCTGAGTAACATCTATAGAACAGATAATACTGTATTACCAATATTAACTGATTTTGCTAACTGTGCTTATAAAAAGCAAAATGAGATATAAAGGAATAAAGGAGCACCATGTCTGCCACTTACTCTCATTTCAGAGGTAATATTTAGGACATCTGGGTGAAGGGTACACACAAATTCTTACTTTTCTATCAAGTCTGAAATAATGTCAAAATAAATTAAAATGCACATACACACAAATACCTTACTTACATAAAACTGCAAACCCTCTCTACTCCAGGCAGTCCTGAATCTCCTTTATCATACTATTTTCCTTTAGTAACCTATCACTGGCTAACATATGTCTAACTTATTTATTTCATTATATTTACTGTTTGTCTCCCTTCCTAGAATGTAAGCTCTGGGTGGGTAAAGGTGGGTGGGTAGGTGGGTGGGTGGGTGTGTGTGTATTTTGTGTACTGATGGATTCCAAGTCCCTAAAACAGATCCCAATACAGTGCAGGTGATCAAGAAACACTTGCTGAAAGACAGACAGACTCAATCAGTGAATGACTATACCAGGAGATATGTGAAAGAATGCTGATAACAGCACTGTTTCAAAGCAAACATTCAAAAGCAAGTTTCCTTTACACAAATTTTGAAAATATACAGTTTTAAAATCTTGATTCCCTTACTTCACTGTTGCAAAGTATCTAAGGAGAACAAGCAAAGTGGAAGATTATCTTGAAACTAAGTTTTATAAGAATACAAAAAATAGCATCAAATGTTATTCTTAGGTATCAAAATGTCTAACAAATACTACAAAAGTCTATAGTACCAGGAATTCTTTTAAAATCCCCAGGCCAGGCACAGTGGCTCACACCTGTAATCCCAGCACTCTGGGGGGCCAAAGTGGGTAGATCATGTATGGTCAGGAGTTCGAGACCAGCGTGGCCAACATGGCCAAACCCCGTCCCTACTAAAAATACAAAAATTAGTCAGGCATGGTGGCAGATGCCTGTAATTCCATCTACTAAGGAGGCAGGGGAATTGGCTTGAACCTGGGAGGTGAAGGCTGCAGTGAGACGAGAGCACACCACTGCACTCCAGCCTGGGCAACAGAGCAAGACTCCGTCTCAAAGAAAACAAAAACAAACAAACAAAAAATTGAAATTCAATTATGAAATAATCTATACGAATTAATAAGATAATATACCAACATTTTAGCTTCATCAGTCCATTATACAACTTCACTGGCCAGCACTTTAAATATGAACATAAAAACATATAATTTATGAATTACATGTGATCATTCAAACTAATTTAAGACTTCGAACATTACCTCTTCATCATTAGGGTCTACTGTGGTTTCATCATACACTCGCTGATTATCAATAGTCTTCGGTACAGGCTTTGGTGGGGCCTAAGTAAAAAAGAAAGGATTACATTATAGAAGCATTTTACACTAATTATTTTATATCACAGTTGGGAAAATCTACAAATAACCCCAAACTCAATCTGTTCCTCATATCAATCCACTGCTATTGCTACATCAATCCTAATAACAATATTGAATAAGAGGCTTTTTTTTTTTTTTTTTTTTTTTTTTAACAATTTGGCAGAGACACATACATACTAGAAGAATGGCCAACACTGAATGAAATGGCTTAAAACTGTGCAGAAGTAACAAGGAGAAGAAATGGGGATCAAGATAATTATCTAATAATTATCCCCTTATCAAAGTGGAAACATATCAAAGAGGAAAAAATAAAACAAAAAAATAACAAACCAACATCTGTACATAACTTTGTTCTAGTACTTCCAGGAAGTTACTCAGAAATATTTATCAGAAGTCTAGTTGTTATCCATTGACCTAGTAATTCTACTTCAGGGTGTTTATGTTCAGGAATGTAAATGGGGAGAATTTATACAAAGAAATACGTAGTATCACTATTCATAATGAAAATAAACAGCAAACAGGGCAAATGTTCAAAACAAGGTAATGACTAAACACACTAAATTACATCAACACTATGGAAAACTGTCAGGATCAGCAATCATGCATACTCAGACCAAGAAATAGTGTAAATGAACTGTTAAGAAGTAGAACACAGAATTGTAAGAGTACACTAAAACTAATTCAAAATATATGTGCACTAGCAGAGGTATGAAGAAAATATAAACTGAAACTAGCATTTTATTACTCTATGAAACAAATATTACATTTTAAGTATTTTTTAAAGGAGGCAGTTTTAAGAAGTCATCTTTCATCTCAAAAAATAAGAATGGTGGTATTTTCAAATGGTGAACATAGCATTAATTTGCTGTAATAGACTGATTACTAAAAAGTTAAAAAGAGACTAACATTGCTTGACATACTAGGATACTGTAGATCAAAACAGTCTACTATTGACAATTTGATATGGTTTAACCTAATACTATTCAAAGAATGCAACTGTGTTTAGTGTGTATAGTCTTCACATTTTTTTCTTTCCTCAAACACCCTTATTTGGTAACTTACTTGGTATCTTAAATGGGAGGGGGAAACATGTATGTTTTCAAAATTTTGCAAAAATAAACCATAAACTAGGAGTAACTATAAATACACTGAAAATAAAAATAACTTAGCTATGCAATAATGTAGGAGTATTTAGTAAACATTTTTTTCAATAGAAAGATTTCACTTCTTATCAGTACCACAAATATAGCCAAATTCAATTTTTTTTTTTTTTTTTGAGACTGAGTCTTGCTCTGACACCAGGCTGGAGTGCAGTGCAGAGATGCAATCTTGGCTCACTGCAACCGCCGCCTCCCGGTTCAAGTGATTCTTCCAGCTCAGCCTCCCGAGTAGCTGGGACTTCAAGTGCGCATCACCATACTCGGCTAATTTTCGTATTTGTTAGTAGAGACGGGGTTTCACCATGTTGCTCAGGATGGTCTCAATCTCTCGACCTCATGATCCACCTGCCTTGGCCTCCCAAAGTGCTGGGATTACAGGCATGAGCCACGGCGCCCGGCCCCAAATTCTTTCTTGATGCATTCTCTGCTCTTTTCTTTGCCATAATCCTCACCCTCCTCCCACTCCCTGTTCTCACTTTTCACAAAAATAGGTTCATATCCTCTGTACCAGCTCTAATGCTTAACACACCCTTATCACTCTACTCTAGAAGAGGCTCTGTCCTGCCTTTTTCCAGCCTTGCCTGACCAAGAGCCTTTGCTTCACATCACAAGAGCCCAGCTCCAGGCCTAACCTGGGGAGCTTTCAAATTCCAAAAGTCAGCGAGAGGTGCTGACCTCTCAAACACAAAGTTACGTGCAAAACACCCCCTCTGTGTTACTGTATAGGTACACAAACATACACAGTAAAGGTAAAAGTAGTACATGAAAAAAATATTCAAAAATTTCAGGAGTGGTTATCTTTGGAGGGAAAAGCAACTATGAAGAACCAGACAAGGAGGGGCTTCCAACATTCTTTGCTAATGCATTATTTCTTAAGCTGGATAAATGATACAAAGACGTTTATTACATTACTTTTGTATTTCTTTACACATCTGAAATACGTAATAATAAATTTTAAAAGAAAGTAATTCAACATAAATATAAGGATTCCCTAATATTAGACAGAAATCAAACAGCTAAAAATTTGATTTACCTTATCACCAAGTGCCTCTCTTTCTTTTTTAAGTTTTTTCTTAGCTGCCAACTTTTCCTAAAGGGTTAAAAAAGAACAATATTGAGAAACAACCAGTTATACCACAAACATATACTGAAACTACAAACTACTAATGCTATGAATATTCGAACTAGGCAGTCTTTGTAATCTACTGAAATAAGCATCTGCACATGGATTTTTCTACCTAAATTACTGTAAGCCAAATGGGCTGGCCAATCAATAAGATATCTTTAACAAAGACGTTGCTCCTTTAAAAAAAAAAATCTAAACTGGCAAGTTTGACCATTTCACTAGTTTAATCTTTACTTTTCATAAAGCCTCAAATTAACTAAAATATGAAATGTGACAGTTTCTGTTGTGTTTTGTTTTGCCTAACTGGTTCCATCCTAAAGACAACCATGGTTATGCTGCTTTCTTCTCTTGAAAAGCACTAAAAATAAATAGGAATGGGAGATGAGTTTTCAGGTTGTTTTCCATAAATCCATCACTAGTTATTCACATATTTTATAATCAAAATATACTTTTAAAATTAGTAAGAGCTTGCAAGGTGGATTAGAATGATCTGTATCTGTATTACCAATCCATATATTCTTCTGGAGATTTCTAAACAGAATGCCTGACAAAATTAAAAATATTCTTTCTTTCCAGCACCTACTGATCCTCAACCCACCAGGTTTCAGATTAGAAATCACAGCTCCAATAAGTATTCTAGGACATCTCTCCCCAAAACGCGCACACCAGAATGAGTTAAATGACCCTTATACGTACTCAAATAGCACCTTGACACTGAACGTGATTGAGAACCAGTGCCAGGCCTCAGTAAGGCCAGTAAGAGGAGGCAGACACATAATAAGAATGTTGTGTGAACTTCTAAGATGTGCAAGAATAACCAAACGCTTTCTTCCAATTGCAATTTGACCAGAAATGGGCACTGCGACCTTGGCAAGTAGTTTAAAACTCTTCACGTTTCACTTTGTTTAGTTACCGGAAACGTATGAGGATAACACTGTAAAGAACAAATACAATTACCAGAAACTTTACAGTACTCATTCCAGTAAAGAGCTGCTGCAGGAATGAGAGAAGCAGTATTTTGGATTTATTATGTATTGCCTGCATTTCAGATTCCGCAAATTAACCAACGTTGCCTAGACCCGCCAAAGAGCTGAGACTTTTGCCTTCTGGGCCAGGAGGGCGTAGTTTTCACTACTGAGCCACCTGGGCTTCCAGCTTTCCTTCTGAATCCAGCACCCTAGGAAAGGGCCTATCAAGAAAATCTTCGGCCTTGACACTCAGGCAAAAGGCTGAACCTAGAGTCTCTAAACCGGGGGGAAGGGTACCAGAACACGCGGGCCGCGACAACACCCTTCCCACGGAACCACAGCAAACACTTTGAGATCAGCAGACAACCACGTGCGCCCCGCGACCGCCCCAAGCGAGAGGAACACTGCGCAAGCGCCCGGCAGCCCCCGCCCCTCGGGTACCTTCCGCTGCTGCTGTTTCCACCGCGTGAACATTAAGTGTCGCCGCTGTTTGTTTTTAATCTCCGAAATGCTGAAGCCTGGCGGAAAGGCAGCCGCTTTCGGCGGCTGTCCCTCGCTTTCCGTCGCCCCATCCCCAGCGAATGCAGCCTCCTGAAGTTCTTCGGCAGCGGCTTTCCGTTTCAGGCTTTTCTTCCCGCTGCTGCTGCTCTTATCCCCGGATTTCGCCATGGTGTCGGCTCCTTTGCGTCCGTACGGAAACGGAAATAGCGTTCGTCTGTGACCCTTTTGTTAACCTTTTACTTCCGGGGTTGCAAAGTTTCTAAACCTGTAGACGGCTTTTGTGAGTTTTAGCCATTTAAGAAAGTAGTAAAACTGAGGCTTCAGGAAAGTTTAGGCAGCTTACCCAGCTGTATGAATTGTGAGATGATGAGTTCGGGCACTCCTTGCGCATCTGTGTGCCCAACCCTCAAAATGATGGCGCAACAACAAAAAAATCTTTCCCGATTTAGTTTACGTTTTACTTGAGGGAAACCTGAAATGAGCACACAAATAAACTGTGGTGAGCTATAAAATAAGACATGGTATGGAAAGAAATAAAACAGAATAAAAGAAGATAAAGAGAGGGTAGAGGGGCACGTTGCAATTTTTCTTTTTCTTTTTGAGGTGGAATCTTGCTTAATCGCCCAGGCTGGAGTGCAGTCGTGCAATCTCTGCTCACTGCAAACTTCTCCTCCTGAGTAGCTGGGACTACAGGCATGGACCACCATGCCAAGCTAATTTTTGTATTTTTGCAGAGATGGAGTTTCACCCTGTTGGCCAGGCTGGTCTTACACTCCTGATTTCAGGTTATCTCCCTGCCATGTTGGCCAGGCTGGTCTCTTACTCCTGATCTCAGGTGATTTGCCTGCCTTGGACTCCCAAAGTATGTTGCAATTTTAGGTAGGATTCTCAGAGTACGTGTCATTAAAAACGCTACATTGAGCCAAGATTTGAAGGAGGTAATGAGATAAACTGTATCGTTATCTTAGTGAAGAGCTGTTAATCTGAGATAAAGTTGGTTATCTAGGAGAAAAGCCATCCTGGCAAAGGAAACAGGCAGCTCCAATGCTCCTAGTCAGTAGCAAGCATGCCATGTTCAAGAAACACTATGGAGGTCAGGAGTCAGATGAGAAGGGAGGAGAGGAAGGAAAGGCAAGAAAGGTTGAGATTGGACAGGTGTTGTAGAGCTTTGAAAGGATTTTGGCTTTCATTTTATATGAGATGTAGATCTCTTGTAGGATTTTGAGGAAAATAATGATATGATCTTAACGTCTTTAAAGCATCAGGCTGGTGCAGTGGATCATGCCTATAATTTTAGCAGTTTGGGGAGGTAAGGCAGGAAGATTACTTGAGTCCAGGAGTTCAAGACCAGCTTGGGCAACACTGCAAGAACCCATGTCTACAAAAAGTAAATATATATATATATATATATTTTTTTTTTTTTTTTTTTTTTGGCATGGTGCACTCCTGTGGTCCCAGCTACTCAGGAGGCTGAGGTGGTAGGATCCCTTGAGCCTGGAAAGCTAGGTTGCAATGAGCCATATTGGTGCCACTGAACTCCAGCCTGGGTGAGAGAGTGAGACCCTCTCTCAAAAAATAAATAAATAAATAAAAATAAAGTAAAAGCATCACTCAGAATCTTTTTTTTGAGAAGAACTGATGTGGGGGCAGGGTGTGTGGAAGAAGGGAAGAAATGACAGTGGCCTGAACCAGGGTAAGTCTAGTGTAGGTGGTTGAGAAGTGATTCTTCTGGAAGGTAAAGTTGCTGATGGAACTGAATGGAGGATGCCAAGACTTTTGACCTGAGTGATTAGAAGGATGGAGTTAACATCAGGTGAAATACGGGAAACTTCTTCAAGTGGAACAAATTTGAGAGGTAAGATCAAGAATTCAGTTTTGGAAATGTTAAGTTTGAGACACTTATTAGTGATCTGATTGGTGTTGTTGACTAGTTGGTTGGGATGTATGATTCTGCAGCAGGAGAGAGAGGAGTGGGCTAGAGATCAAAATTTGAGAGTCATTGCCACATAGATAGTATTTCAAACCGTTTGAGTGTAGATTGAAAACTGAAAAAGATCAAGAACTAAACCCTGGAAGAGTCCTGCATGAAGAGATTGAGAGAAAAGGAGGACCAAGCAAAGGAGAAGGAGAAGAGAAAATCAAGAGAGTAGAATGTCATGGAAGGCAACAGAAGACAGTGCTTTCCTAGTGGTTAAATTTGCTATATTCTTCATTTTAATTTTATGAAAATGCTTTCCAAATTGCAACAAAATAATTCCTTTTGATTTACTCTTAGGAGTCAGTTTTCCAGAAACTGCCTTAATTTCAAATTTTATGGACCAATGTCTACATTTAGTATTTTGATAATCCAATATGTTTTTGTCCATATTTCATTTTGTACCCATTTAAGTTCTATTTAACAATAGCAGGGTATTAAAAATATCAAAACTGTGTCTTCCAGAATACAAGCCCCATCCAAACCTGCTATTAGACTACAAGTTTAAAATGGCTGTTAAAAAACTTAAAATAATTGAACCCAGGAGGCAGAGGTTGCAGTGAGCCTAGATCAAACCATTGCACTCCAGCCTGGCTGATAGAGTGAGATTCTGTCTCCAAAAAAAAAGAAAAAAAAAGTCAACAAGAGTGGAATTAATACAATTTTATGAGGAGGCATTAGAGCTACACACCCTCCCACCCAAAGCTGAATTGGAGTGCTATTCAGAAATTGAAAACCTGGAGAATAATTGTATGCTGAATACAGTCATTTCTATATACTCTGTACTATGAAACAGGCATAATACATGTGCTGGCTTTTTTAGAAACCAAAATTATGTGTTTGGTATAATTTCCAATCATTTCCTTCAGGTGTTTTACTTTTTTTAGGAGATCCTAAACATGGCCATGATGGTAATGGATGCAAGGACAATCCTCCAAATATTTTCCAGGTAGCTTGATCCCTACCAATAAGGTGAGCCATTTAGATAAATGGGAATTTTTATGCCTATTAATATTTCCAGAAAGTGTATAGTTCTACGTGAGTCTTCTTAGGTGATCCAAATTCCTGAGCAGAGACAGAGAGCAGTGCCACAATCAAATTCAGTTTTACTAAAGTATCATCTCTTAAAAGGATTTCTGGTTGTATGAATCCATCATAGGAGCATCTATTTATATCTTTGGAATGTATATAGTACCTCTGGCTGGTGTTTCTGACTATAGGACTATAGAGCAACCATAAGTATAATTTAAATATCAGTCTGGAATGGCTTTTCGGTGTCTAAGTATTTATTTTGTTGATTTATTCATGCAACAAATATTTAAGTCATTCTTGTCCTCTGAATATAGCAATCAAAAGGCACCACTCCCTGCTCCATGGAACTCCAGTGAGGAGAGAACCAGTACACTAGCAAGTACAAAAAAGAGGTTCTTTAACAGCCGTCTTGTTGTATAATCAAGACCAAATTTAGAATTACAACTTCCTAGTGCCTTCTTCAAAGAGCCAGAGTAGGTATACTTGTAAGTTCCTTTTTGGTAGTTCAGCTGTCTGTTTTCCATAGAAATTAACCTATGTCCAGTCCAGAGACACAAATATTTAAAACACAAGATAATAAAGCACAGTCCTTAGCTTAGCCTAGCAGTTCTCAAACTTTTTGTCTCATAACCTCTGCACATTATTAAAAATTATTGAGGACCCCCAAAGAGCTTTTGTTTATGTGAGTTATATTTGTTAATATTCACCATATGGAACTTAAAACTGAGAAAAAATTAAATATGCATTTATTTATTTAAATGTAATCAAATAAACCATTATATAATAACTTACATACTTTGTGAAAATTACTATATTTTCTTTTAATTTTTAATTTTTTCTGCCCTCTGCAAACAAAGAAAATGATATTTTCCAAAACAAAAAATTAATGAGAAAAATAGCATTTAAAATGTATCTCTTCAAGTCTCTTTTGTATTATAATTAATAGACGATAGCTGGATTTATATATGCCTCTCTGCATTTAATCTGTTGTAATATACCATTTGTTTGAAGTATATGAAGAAACTCTAACCTCAAACAAGTATGTGATAGGACAAGGGAGGAGTATTTAAGAGCTTTTTCAGATAATTGTGAATATTCCTCTTTGATACTGCACTAAAATTTAAGAAGTAGTAAGTTTTTTAGATGTTAGTTGCAATGTGGAATATGAAATAATATCAGTGAGCTTTCCCTCTTCTATTACATTAAAATCTATTGGTCTATCTTGCATTTTGAATGGACCTTTTACCTATGCATAATTTTATAACAACATGCATTCATTGGTCATTTGGAAAATGTTGGTTTGTGGAGTTTTGCATATCTTCCCAAAGTTGACACATTCATTATATAATTTCAAGAAATCACATTTAAGAAGATTACTACTAATTTTATCAGGGAAGTCTGGAAGTGCTGGTAAATTGTCAAGCTCACAGCAATGGATACAAATTTCCTTACCTTAATCCCTAGGTTGCTTAGAGATTTTCACTTGAATAGGAGCTTTCTTGGCTCCAGGTCACTGATAGTGGTTCCCTGCAATGCAGGTTAGGACGTAGGAATTTAAGGGACTGAGGAGTTTGGGGTGGGAAGGGCCCATTGTTGATATAAACTTTCCAGGGCTGTTTTTCAGGCTAGGCCATCTTTCAATTACCTTCTTTCACCTGTGCATCCCTGAAAATTGGCTTACTTTTTCATAACTACCCAATTAGTTAACAAGAGCAACCTTACATGAAGCCTTAATATATTCTGGGAAATTGTTTAGGGAGACAATCTGAGGAATGCTTTGTGGGGGTCCCTCCACTCTACTCAGCTGTGCAGGATGGAAGCCACCATCTTACTGTATGATGGATCCTAAGGCAGCATTTTGGGAGAGTCAAAGTTTATATATCCTTTGTTGCTTCTGGCCAAGGTTTTTCTTTTTTCCTCACCCACTATAGAAAACAGTGTCTTCTCACAGCCTCTCCTCTTGTTCTTGAGGCAATCAATAAACTTTTCCATTTTTTTTTCCTGTAAGGCAAACAGATAAAATAAAGAAAAAGCCTCCTAATCCCTTATCCCTCCGTACTCTAACAGTGATGATAAGGTCCTATGTAATGTGGATCTTTGACTCCACAAAAAACTGGAAGAGAGTTAAGCTTCATTTAGGGGGAATAATGAAATTTAATAGCTTGCTTGGAATTCCCATCACAAGAGCTAAGAGGGCTTCCTTGGCAAAGGGAAAGATAGGGAGAGGCAGAGCAGTGTGAGGAACTGAAGATGTGTATAGGATCAGTGTTAACAGTAATGATTTCATCAGAATGCAGAATTGGATGACACTCTTCCTATTTTTTATCTATGTGGCTGTTAATTTATAGACTGATACTAGAGTGAAATAGTAGGGATTATATAAAGGACTTCTCAGTAAGTGATTAGGTTCTAAAAGTTTCTGTTATATTCCAGTACACTCCAGGGAGATTTTGTTGATTTAGTTTCCCTAAAATTATTGCTTTTTTATTCTAAAGCTGAGAGTTCAGAATAGAGACCGGCATATCCTAAAATCTGCCTTAGTCAAGGGCATTAAATAATGCCCATAACTGAGATGTAGAAAGTTCCAGACATCACTAGGTGCTAGAACATCTTACACTTGCTAAAATCTTGCCAAAGGCCTATAGAGCTGTTTTGAGTATGATCCGTGGAGGAACAGCAACAGCATCATCTGGAATTCTAGTAGATATGCAAAATCCTGGGGCTCACCCTCAGACCAACTGAAAGATCTCCAGGTGGTTCATAAACACATTAAAGTTTGGGAAGCATTGTTGAAGAAGATGTGTGTTACATCCCTTATTCCCACTGATTTCTGTTTATCAATCAGAAGCCTTGTTTTGGTCCAAACATTTGTGATTGATTTTAAATTATAGTTATTTTATTGTTGTTAAAAATAGTATTTTATTATTTTAAATATGATAGCATTACCTGAAGGGAAGACAGACTGGTAAAAACTATTGTGAGAAACTAAAATATTTGATTTGTTTTCTCACTTACTCCTTGTACAGATTTGGAATGAGATTTAGCAGATCTCTTATCTAACTGGTAGGCAACATAACAGTTCAGGGATCTATGAATATACCTTGTCAGAACCAATGGCTTTACTTTTCTTTCGGTCAATTACTCATGAAGATTAACTTAGGGAAGAATAGTGTTTCTCAAAGTATAGTCCTTGGGCCAGCAGCATCCACATCACCTGGGAACTTGCTGGAAGTGCAGATGCGTGGGCTCTATGGAATCAGAGGCTCTGGGGATAGGACTTACAAATCTGGATTTTAACAAGCCCTCCAGGTGATCTTGATGCATGTCCAAGTTGTAAATCCACTGGTCTTGATACATTATTATCTTCCGATATCAATAAGCTGACTATTTAGGGCTTTGTTTCTGTGTTGTCTATGGTAAGCTTTCCTAATGGGCAGATTTCATAACCAAATCAGCCTCTTTTCATGTCTTTATGTAGGAAATCTTGGTGTTCACGCTAGTTCACACTACTCTAGCAATGGTGGTAGAGCTTGATATAATCAGCACCTTTAACTAAATAAAGTAGACATTAATGACTGACTACAAAATCATGTTTGCTTTTCCCTGAAATTAGCTAAAAATCTGACACTATAGTATGCTCAGGTGACTCTTGGACATGTTACTCGTATTCATTCCTGCTCATATTAATATCTAACACTGATTAGCTCCATTGCCCAGAAATAGCTGATTTTTAAATCCAGCAATAAGACATTAAATCTTTTCCTCCTAAATGCAGTGTGGTATCCTAGATTGAAACCTGGAACAGAAAACAAAACAAAACAAAACCCAAAAACAGTAGTATAAAATGGATGAAATTGGAACAAAGTCCAAAGTTCATCTAATAGTAATATACCAATATTGATTCTTAGTTTTGAAAAATGCACTTTGACCATATACGATAATAACATTAGGGGAAACTGGGTGAGGATGTATAGGAACTCTGTCTTACTTTTGCAACTTTTCTGTAAATTTAAAATTAATCCAAAATTTAAAAATTGTTAAAAAAAAATCTCTTCCTGATCCTTCACTTAACAATACCCTTGATATATTACCAGGTAAAATAAATTAAAGAACTGCCTTACATCAACTCAGGCTGCCTATTTGTAGGTAGAACAACAGTTGTTTAATTTGTTTTGTTGGCCTGCTTGCAAACCTATTAATAATCACAAAACACATTTGCTAAATATATTGGACTGACAATTAAAGCAGAATTGATGCTTTCTTTACTCTCCATTCCTTGTGCTTTCATGTAGAGTTTCTTCTACTCAGGTACTTTGTTCCTGGTGATATGTTGCTTTAATAATAATCCTTAAATCATTTCATGGGTGACTGTTCCCATCCACCCCCGTCCTCCTCCAGAGCACTTAATGCAGTGCTGCAGGAAGTAGGTATTCACAGAGCTCAGATCTCTCTGACTAACTGACTGACTCAATGTGCTACCTGTAATTATGTTTTAAAATTTAATCAGGGCAGGTCTAGGAACTCCAGGGGATAAAGTCAAAATCAACTATTCAAGCTAGGTGTGCATAAATTGTCTAGAATGAATAGGCTTCATCAAAACTTGTCAAAATGCAGAGTTTGTCAGTGGAAGCCAGAATATCAAAAATTTAAATCATCCATGTGAAATACACTCAAGACTGAAGGTGAATAGTTCGTGGTGAAGTTAACATTTCTAGAATAAATTTTGGGCTGAACACAAAGTTACCAGTCTTCTTTCATGTTTTTAATTTTATTTCATTTTGTTTTTTATGATAATCAAGACTTATAAATATTACCTTCCTGTGGTTGTTCCCATGGCTTGAGAAATTTTGCAAAGAGCTGTAATAGAAGGGACCATGTATCTCTCTTATCTTCCTCTGTAGTATTACGTGAACTAAAGCCAAAGCTATGTAACGATATCCAGACTTGGGACTGAGTTTATGTAAAACAGAAAAATAAAAATAAAGAAGATGCCAAGAATTATGATCCAGCTAACATTAGAGATTCTCAAAGTATTTCTAATATATCATCTCCACCTTTCTAAAATTCCTATAAAACAGATACAAGGCAGAAATTATCATCATTTTCCAGTGGGAAAATCAAAATTCAAAGAGATTAAAAATAGTACCCAGATTAAACTGCCAATTGTAGTTTGTAATCATTACTTTTGAAACTAATCATGTGGCATATCTTTAGATCCATATTACTTAACTTATTAAATGAATACAACCCCATACATCTGTATATAACTCATTTTCTTTGCTAAGGAAGAAAGCTGAACTCTGTGCCATATGGATCCTTTAAAAGAGACAAATGCATGAAGTTTGGAGCAGTGAACGTAAAAGCAATATTTGTTTTTCATTTATTTCAATTTTTTATTGTAGAGACAGTACAGCTTTTTACAGTTTTGGCAAACTGAATTTAAGAAAAAGATTATATATTTGATATATCATTTCCTATTTCTATAATTAAACTAGAGAGATTTACCTCAGGGGTTTCCAATTATAAAAAGTGGGAAAGTTATCTTTATGATTTCCTGTGGGGAAGTAATAAATTGGAAATTATTTGGTGATTATTTGGAAATTATTGTGATTGACACAATCACAATATTGTTGGTCAGAAGCCAGTAAAATTGTTGAGTTTTCTTACAGGTTTCTTTCTCAGGAATAAAATAGTTTTCAAATACTTGAGAAAGATTTTACATTCAAATCATTCACAGGAAGTTTTAATATTTGAGCTGATAAAAAGAGGTTATCATTTGAATTACACTGACCTGCTAGAAAACTGTGCCTTCTAGCCTTCTACAAAATGAAGATGCAACTTAACACACTTTACATATCTGATAAAAGATACCATCTATTTTATATTATGTCTCAAATAGAACATGAACATTTCTGCATTTGTTGTGAAACCAACATTTAACATAAAGAGGTCATAAGGTTTGTTGTTAAAGATAAGGAGATACAGTGTATCATCTTTTCCAGGAACACTTTGTGTTATTATATTCCATATTAAAAAATAGGAGTCATGGTATTGCTCCACAGCCATCCTCATTAAAAATGGAAATATCACTAAATCTGGAATTGTGTTTAAAGAATATGGCACGTTTCATCCATATAAACTATTGAGTGAGATTGTTCTGGTACTCATTTATATATTGATTCATACTACAAATATTTTTGAGTACTCAAACCAGAAATGGACCTTGTAAGGAAACCAGAGATGCACAGCACAGTAAAGACTCCTCTCTGCCAAGAACTTAAAATCTAATGAAGAACCTAAATATATAAACATTAAATCTTAGATTTTAATCCAGGCTTTGAATGGCATAGGAAAAGAACAGTGCTGTAGGTGTCAGAAGATTGTCTTTAGTGGTAAATGCTGAGTAAATGCTGAGTAAGTAATGTCTTAAGTAAAGAGAAAGCCCTGTGTTTTGGAAGCTATGTATTATAATGGTTACGAACACAGGTTTTAGAGTCAGCCAGATATGGGTTCCACTCCCAGCTCCTCCCCAGTAGCTGTGTCATCTTGGGCAAGTCCCAAGTGTTTATTATTATAATCAGAAATTTTCCCAAAGAAAACAAGAACTAAGGTGGTCCTGCCTAACGTTTGAGCTGAGGGCAAGCCCTGCCTCATTTGTTGCTGATACTCAGAATGAGAGAAGAACAGTGATGCCTCAGTTGGAGACCTACTTAATAACAGTAAATGCATGTAATTTCATTTATGTATTTATTCATCAAATATTTCTTATGTGCATTCTCATTGATGGCTCATGTGCTATGTACCAGGGATACAAAGGTAAGTAAAAACACTTGGAGTCTTCTTTCAGACTACTGGAGAAGACAGACATCTGAAAAATGATTATATAAGGATATATCATTATTAAAATTGGTATCATAAAGGATTATACTGTGTCTTCAGAGTGTATAATAAGGAAACGCCTGCTTAGTTTAGGGAAGACTTTCCTATGAAAGTGATTTATAAGCTGAAATCAAATAGACTGAATAGGATGGGAGGAGGAGGATAGGTTTTGGCAGGTGGAATAGCATAGGTGAAGACTCCGTTTGGTATGCCTGAGGCCCTGAGAAACCAATGTGGATGGAATGTAGAGAGAGTGGAGGCAGATTCATGAGTCTGTAAACTGGGCTTTAGGGGTTGGATTGAGATCTTTATCCTAGGTATATTAATGGTGTACCATTAAAAGTGTTTAAATAGGGGCATGACATGGTCAGATCTGTGTCTGGAAGAGCACTCTAGCCATAGTGTGGGGAAGACCAAGAGTACTATTAGAGAGGTGTCTCTGTGATTGATTGTGTAACCAAGTGATTGCAGGGACTGAACACAGTAAAGTTTAAACATAAAAAGATTCTACTTTTGTTACTGACCACAATCTTCAAATGTGCTGATAACATTTCCCTTCAAATTCCTTAATATCTTCAGCAGATTATCATAGCTTCCAGATTACTTTCTGTTATTAAAAGTACAGTCTGACCTAGTCCAATCTTACATGTCCAACTTAAACCTTTCCCTCACCCTTCCCTCAGTGTCCTTCCAGTCCAATCATGTGTCAGGGAATGAGGGACATCCTTGGAAGCGGAGTTGGCAAATAGTCTGTGTTTTCACTCTTGTCTATTATAGGTTTTGCTTTGTTTCCTGGCCTGTGGAGCTGAGTGGAGGACTGGGGGGACAAGTCACAAATGTATCCTATTTAATGTGAGCTGCTGTTCATATACTTGATTTGGTAGGCATCCACATGCTGTCTTTATCTGATGAGCCATTCTTCAGGAAGCCATACAAGGGCCTCTGCACTGATCCCTGATGGGGGCAGGCCACCTCTTCTGATGCCTTCCTTAGCAACGTGTTCCTTAGCCTCTTGGTGTTGGGATCCCATCACTTGGTGCACAGCCCCCTTGGGCATGTACCAGCAATTAACTTCAGGCTTGACTTTCTTCTTCAGTGTCTTCTGGAAAACCCAAGCATTTTGCTCCAATCCAAGTGGCATTTCAACTAGTGCCACTTCTTTTTGTTCTCTAGTACTTGTTTTTCTCCTGTTTGGGTTAGTGCCAAGATTAGTTAACTCCACTGCCTGCATAGATGTCCAAACCAACAATGAGACACTGTTATCTCCTACTTATGGGTATATCTAATCCTTACAAGTAATTTTATTGGGTTCCTTAACTTGGCTTCAGGGGAGAAGAAGAGCCACATTACTTGTCCCTAGCAACCCCCATATATTTCTCTCGTCTATGTGTAACACATAATATGTAGATAATGCAGTGGGAAGGAGGAAAGGATGGGAGACTGATGCTTGGAGGAGCAATGCCAGTTCTGTTGCCTCTCATTAACCCACTGATTCTCTTTAAATGGTGGGGGTTCCTTGATGTCTATTGTATTCAGCTTTGGAGCATTGGTGGCAATTCTGAGAACACGAGAAGAGAACAGTTTACCATCCTGAATTATTAAATGTGGGAGAAGAGAGTCAATGATGATTTCACATTTCTAACCAAGAAAATGGAAGGTTGGTGAGATAGGGAAAAGTCTAGAGGATTAAATTGTTAGGACAGAAGGAGAGCTAGAGGTATAACTGTAGGAGTTATTGGTGTATAGATAATAATTGAGGGCATCAATAGGTGTATAACTACCTAGGGAGTGCATAGAATAAGAAGAACAGTAGGTCTAATATTGATCTTTAAGGAATTCCAACAATTAAAGGCTGAATAGAGGAGAAAAAGCTGGCCAAAGAGACTGAGAAAGAATGGTAGAAGGTAAATAAAGAGAGTGCTGAAAGGTCAGGCAAGCTGAGGACTAATATGTCCATCGGATTTAACAACCTGGAGACCATGTGGCCATCTTAGTGACAGTCAGTTCAGACAAGTGGAAATGGAAGTTAGATCAAAGTGAGTTTAAAAAGAAATGTGTAGTGAGAAAAAGAAGGCAGAGAGTAGACATATTCTTTATGTTTGTCTGTGGAGGGGAGACAGAGACAGGGTGATAGCAAAAGGAGGAAGTGGGGTTGAGGGAGTATCTTTATGGAACTGAGTATGTTTGAAAGCTGTTAGGAAGGATCCAGTATGGGGGGCTAGGAGGAGCAGGAATTGAATATGTAAGAGAGAAGGCAGATAGGGTGGAATTTGGAGCACAGCAGGATAAACTGGACTTAGGGAAAAAGGAAAGCAGGAAAGGGTTGGTACAATTTTATGTAGATGTATAGATTTCAGTTTGTGGAAATTGAGGGAGTTTCTGACCCTTTTGTATAGTAGAGGTGAAGTTTTAGGGAGAGATTTTAGGTACACTAAAAACAAAGAATATTTATTATTACTGCTTTATGATCATCTTAAAAGCCTTCAGATTCCAAATTCAATTTGACCTATGACATTTTCCAAGGTAACATGTCTCCTTCCCTATGTATTGTTTCAAATTTGCTGAAATAGGCCAGGTGCAGTGGCTCACACCTGCAATCCCAACACTTTGGGAGGCTGAGGCAGGAAGATCACTTGAGGCTGAGAGTTGCAAGACCAGCCTGAGCAATATAGCGAGACCCTGTGTCTACCAAAAAAAAAAAAAAAACACTTTAGCTGGGCGTGATGGTTTACACCTGTAGTCCTAGCTACTCAGGAAGTTGAGGCAGGAGGATTGCTTTAATTTGAGGCTGCAGTGAACTGTGATCACACCACTGCACTCCAGCCTGGGCAACAGAGAAAGACCCTGCTTTAAAAACAAATGAAGAATTTAAAACGTTTTGAAAGCTAAAACAGAAGTTTTTTTGGTAGCCATTATTAGTTTACTCATTAATACACTTCCCAAGAAAAGCTAACCCTATGAGATTAGGAAAGAGGGCAAAGTATATCAGTGATCTCAGTAGTTTAAATTTAAAGTCATGGTTCTAAGATCACTGTATCTTTGACCATAGACTTTAGCTCCAGGCTTATTTTCATGATTACCATAAAATACAGTGTCCTTAGTCAACATGTAATAAGCAAAAACTACAGAATAAGCTTGGATTTCTAAGCATTTTTCCATAGAAATAAAGTTAGAAACTCCTGAATAACTTTAACATATCTCGTTATAAAACATTTACTGAGTGACCAGCATGCCTAGAAAACCAGGACAGTGAGTATTGCATGGCCCCAATTTCAAATGGACTTACAGATCTAGAGGTGAAAGGATAAATTATTTAAATTTTCTTTAACAGAAGTCAGTTTCTTAGCACAGCAGTTTCCTTTTATCTGTGATTGTGCTTTCTACACTTTCATTTACCTGAAGTCAACCATAGTCCAAAAATGGGTGAATACAGCATAAGATATTTTGAGAGAGAGGGAGAGAGACCACATTCATATAACTTTTATTATAGTATGTTGTTATAATTGTTCTATTTTATTATTAGTTATTGTTATTAATCTCTTACTGTGCCTAATTTATAAATTAAACTTTACCATAGGCGTGTATGAATTTAAAAAACCAGTATATATAGGGTTTGGTACTATCTGCCATTTCAGGCAGTCACTGGGGGTCTTGGAACGTATCCCGAAGATAAGGGGGCGCTATTATAAATGAGATGGGATTCTCTGACATGTATCTAATTAGTAAACCTTTTAGTTCTGACCCCAAGAAATAAGACTGACTGAAAATATAAATACTAATGCATGAAGTAAGTGGACTCACTAATTAGTTCTAATTCCCCAAGCTAGGTGGGGCAACATTGTTTTTCACAAAGTTCAAGACTCGGTTTTTTTGTGGTGGGGCTGGGGTGGGGAAAATGGAGTCTTGCTCTGTTTCCCAGGCTGGAGTACAGTGGCACGATCCTAGCTCAGTGCAGCCTTGACCTCGTAAGCTCAAGCAATCTTCCCACCTCAGTGGAGTAGCCAGGACTACAGATGTGCCCTACCACGGCCTGCTAATTTTTTCCCCCATAGAGACAGGGTTCCGCCATGTTGGCCAGGCTCAAGTGATCTCCCAAGCTCAAGTGATCTGCTCACCTCAGTGTCCCAGTATGCCGGGATTACAGGCATAAGCCATTGCTCCCAGCCAAGACTATTTTTTTTTTTAATGTAACTACTTTAATTAGTATAATTTTATTTCAGAGTTAGATTGTGTTGTCAATGCTGACATTTTGGGGGATATATAGTATAGTTTATGAGTCAAGCTTCTAAACCAAAAATTTTACTTTGAGCCCTATTCCCACCTTACTAACTGGCAGGTGACCTTGGGCAAGCCAACCTATTAGAACCCTGGGTCCATGTCCAGAAAGTGAAGACATCATAACCTGTCCTACCTACCTCACAAGCTTCTTGTACAGATCAACTAGATCAATATATGTAAGATTTTTTTGAGAACTGTAAAGTACTATAAAATGACAATTACAGATAAGTTAGTGAACCGTCAAAATAATATTCATGCCTATAACCAAAAGCTTTTAAATAAAACAGCTTAATAAAAAGTGGTCAGGTAAGCAAACAAAGATTATATTATACACACTATATTCCTTACCTACTCTGCTGAGTCTAATCTTTGGAAAGATAATTCATTTTAAGGGGAAAAATCTGTTAAGATATTTATTAGTATTTACACAAACAAGCTGCAACTACTATTCAAAAATAGGAGATATCTTCATCCAATAGGAGTACATTCTTTAACAGAACTGTATTTTAATAAGAATTCCATGTAGATAGAATATAGATCAACACAAGAAAGCAAGGAAAGAATATTTTATATTTCATAGAACATTCAGGTGATTCAGTTGAGTTAGCCCTCCAACAAAATACTTCTTTTTCCTATTAACTACAAACATTGCAGTCAGTCAGTATATGCCAGCAATCATATACTTGTTGTGAACCACACTTGACTGCAAAGGGAACAGAGTTGATGTAGTCTTTGTTTCAGGGGAGAAGAATGGACGGAATTACTGTCTGCTTTTCAGAATTTCAGCTAACCATTCCATTGCCTCATCAAGGCTAGTGCCTTTGGTTGCTGATGTTTTGAATATTTACCATTTTCTGTCCTTCAAGACAGGTAGCCCAAGTAAATTTGCCATCTCTGAGGGAGTCATGGCCTGTTCCATGTCCTATTTATTTGCAAACACCACTAAAATGGCTTTTCCCAGCCCTTCTTCTTCCAACATGGCAACTAACTCTTATTTGGAAATGCCAATTCGGTCTTGGTCACAACTGTCTACCACATAAATGACTGCATCTGTGTTTGAATAGTAACATCTCCAGTATGGTCTGATACTTGTCTGTCCTCCTAAATCCCAGACTTGGAATTTCAAGTTTTTGTATATCACCATCTCTACATTAAATCCAATGGTAGGTATAGCAGTAAAGACTTCTCCAACTTGTAATCTGTACAAAATTGTGGTTTTTTACTGCTCCAGCTAATCCCAAAATTAAAATCCTCATTTCCTGAATTCCAAACAGACTGGAAAATATGCTTGAGAAAAAGCCACCCATGATGAACCTCTGTCTGCCCTCGCTGATCCTCAGTGATCCAAGACTCTTTTAACTGCTGCTTTCCTCCTAAACTAAAAGGCAGTTCTCATCCTCTCTCACTACTTCAAATTAGGTAACCTCTTTTGAATCATATTTAATTATTTCCCTTTACTAAGCTCTTGCACAAAAAGGTATATTGAAATGTTTCTGGGTAGATTTGTATTCTGTTTATCCTATTTCCTTCATTAATTTATTGATTCCTTAAGGTCATTCTCTATTGCAGTGGTTTTGAATTGTTTATGTCCTGAAAGTTACTTCACTAAAGAACTTGGATCCTGCTATGGTGGCAACAAATAAAACTCCTGCTTACATGCATTCTGTTATTATACTTCTTATTTACTGGATTATTGTAATTACTAAAAAAAATTGTGGTAATATGGTAGGGAGTCCATTTTATTGCAATAATAATGACAGCTAGCATTTATTTTGCTCTTTTTAAGGTCAAGCAATGTTCTGTATGCTTTACATCTATGACTCATTTAATCCTCTCACTAATCTAATGGGTTGGCTACTATTATGGGCTCATTTTCATAGATTAAGTATCAGAGGCATAGAGAGGTAAAATACCTTGAGGAGTCACGCAGCCAGAGCCATGATCGACACCCACGTCATCTGGCTCTTGAGCCCATATTCTTAGGGGCTATGCTATGAAATGATTTGCTATATAAAACCAAGTATTTAATTAGTAATAAAACTTACAACATTTTGGAGTATAAATTTTACCACTACAGATCTGAAATGAAGATAGATAAAAATTTGCAGAAACAATATGGACAAATAAGGGAGGCAGAAAATGGTACATTATGCTTGCAAGTGAACATGGGGATTAATGAGAGTGAGTATTTGGAAATTGTAATGAAACCATGTGTCCCTCCCCACTGATGATCTGCATACCCCTGGTAGTGAACTACTGCTTTAGTAAACATTCTTCCTTACTACACCTGCTATGTATGATTCCAGGCAAGGCAGGCCCTTGGGGAATGTTGGTATCTGCTATAACTTGGTTTTTTTTACTCCTCCAAACCTCTGGTTGAAATTTGATTCTCAGTGTTGGAAGTAGGGCTTATTGGGAGACATTTGGGTCATGGGGGTAAATCCCTTATGAATGGCTTGGTGCTATCTTCATGGTAATGAATGAGTCCTCACTCTCTTAGTTTCTGGGAGAGCCGATTTGTGAATGTGGCCTCTCCTTCTTCTCTCTTCTTGCTTTTTCTCTTACCATGTGATCTCTGCACAGCTGGGTCCCCTTTGCCCTCTCTGAGTAGAAATAGCCTGAAACCCTCCCCGGAAACAGACACCATCGCCATGCTTCTTGTACAACCTGCAGAACTATGAGGCAAATAAACTTCTTTTTTTTTTTTTTTTTTTTTGAGATGGAGTCTCACTCTGTTGCCCAGGCTGGAGTGCAGTGGCACAATCTTTGCTCACTGCAACCTCTGCCTCCTGGGTTCAAGCAATTTTCCAGCCTCAGCCTACCGAGTAGCTGGGATTACAGGTGTGTGCCACTATGCCCGGCTATAAACTTCTTTGTAAAATAAATTACCTAGGCCAGGCGCAGTGGCTCACCCCTGTAATCCCAGCACTTTGGGAGGCTGAGGTGTGCAGATCACTTGAGGTCAGGAGTTTGAGACCAGCCTGGCCAACTTGGTGAAATCCTGTCTCTACTAAAAATACAAAAATTAGCTGAGGGTGGTGGTGGGCACTTGTAATTCCAGCTACTCAGGAGGCCGAAGCAGGAAGATCGTGTGAGCCAAGATCCTGCCACTGCACTCCAGCCTGGGTGACAGCCAGACTCTGTCTCAAAAATAAATAAAATAAAATAAAATACTCAGCCTCAGATATTCCTTTATAGCAACACAAATGGACTAAGACAGTGCCTGATTGGAAACTTCATAGTTCTTTCACTCACTTAACACCCATTTTTTCAGAACCCATCCCTAAATGCTCACAGACTTTTAAGGGAGACAAACATATCAACAAATAATTACAACACAGTAAAATAAAAAATAGAGGCATGTGCAAGATATACAGTGGATATACTGAGATGAAGAATAATGTGGTGGGGGAAGGAGTGTTAGGGAGAGAAGGGTACCCTAGAACTTTCCCTAAAGAGGAAGTATTTGGATTAAGTTCTCCAGGAAGACAAGGAATAGGGAGGGACATTCCGAACAGAGAGAGCAGCATGTGCAAAGATTCGTAGATGTGAAACAGGATAATGTGTTCAAGGAAATGCAAATCCCTTCGTATTATGGGGATGTAGGTGCAGGGAAGGACGAGAATTGATGACAAGGGTTGAGCAGGCAGAGACTAGAAAAATATGAAGGAATTTGGAGCTTTACTGGAGGGAATAGTGAACCAATAAATAGTTGGAAGCAGGAATGACACAGTGAATTTAGTGTTCAAGCAAATTGAACTCCAACTTCTTGCAATTGATTATCACACATAAGGAATGTATTAAAAAGTAATTAAACATATGAGATTTTTGTATCTCTGAAGTGGCCATTTGCAGTGGGCATATGTTTTTTATGCCTACCCAGCATCCATTCTTTTTTTTTCCTTTCTTTTTTTTTGTAATAGCACCTGATTTTCCTCTGGGGACTTACCTACCTCCAATGAAATAATGGCACTATGAAATAAATTGTCTTACCCTTCTTGGCTGAGGGTTCAGCAAGAGAGCTAAGCAAAAGTCCTCCAACTCCTTCAGAAATCTAAATTTTGTGAGGGGTGACTCAAGGATAGGACAAGATTAGATTTGATCCTTCTAGTATCAGCACCTCGAGAGGATGGTGCTGCACTTTCAGGTACCCAGGTTACCAAAGTTATTGCCTCTGATTCCCTGAATTTCCCCATAATCTTCCAGTAAATTTCATGTGTGCTTGAGGTAACAAATTCTGCTCAAATCAGGTGCAGTTTGCTTCTAAGCTAAGAACCTTAATTTGTGTATCCCCTGGGGAGGATGATCAGCTTACTTTTATCTGCTGAAAATTTGTCCTGAGGTTGTTGTACTCCTATCAGCCTAGACACAGCAGGCAGCCTGTCTCTCTCTGAGTCTTGGTGCTGAACCAGTGTGCTGGCAAGGAATGGGCTCACATTTGCTTTGCTCTCAGAACCTGTAGACCTTCTTTATGCTCCTTCTCTTCTCCCCTCAGCTACCAACCTGGAACAGGAGGAACCTCTACTTGTGAAAGTCCTTTTCACTTTATATTTCTGATCATGACATTTTTTTTTTAATGTTTAGTGTAGAAACATCTCCTTCACAAAAGCACTTATGTTATCCTAAGACTTTGGAAGAATAATGAAAAAGACCCGCAGGCCTCTTCTGCTTCCCATCCTGCCCCAAAGCTACTCAGAGACCATAAACACATAATTATCTATGTGCTTGAATGTTGGAGAGTGGGAGGTGCAGGTTGAAGATGGAACAAAAATGAAGACACAAGGGAAGAAAATAAAGCGAGTTAACAATTCACAATACCTCGGTAGCTTAGTAATAAAAATAATGGTGCCTTTCAATGTATCTTTATTGTCATTCTTTATAATTGTTTTATTTGTTTTTATATTTTGTTTTATATTTTACTCACAGATGGAGAGTATAAATTTACTACTCAATGTATTGGGTTGCTTTCCTGGGTCACTGTAATATCAGCAACGATGATGGTTGTATGTGAAGATGAACAATCTTCATGCATTTTCCAAATCATCTGAAAGAGCTCTCAGAAGCCACACTTCCCATCAGAATGTTTGAGACACAGCCTGTCCATCTTCAACACTGGCTTTTCAGTCACTGGCTAGGTGTTATTTAGTTATCTTTTTCATGCATACCTTCGATTTCTGGCATGCAAAGCTTTCTGTATGCTTTTATGTAATGTGAATCCAGATGGTGGATTGTATGTGGGTGCAATAAATGACTGAATGTTTTAACATGTTTCTTGGCTGGAATTTATAATGGTAGAGTTTCTTTCCTAAGCCTCCATGTCTGCCACATTCTTCAATGATATTCACCAGGTTACATAGATGTTCTGATAGAACCAGGGATCAAGAAAGCTAAAATGGTTCTTCCTCTAATCTTGATCACACTCTCTTTCCCCCTCCTCACCTAATTTATTTCTCTGCCACAGAAACTTGGAACTTTGTAGTTCAGAGAAGACTGAGGCAAAGAAGAAGAATAATGGCACTGAAAGGAAGGGAAAGCCAGTAAAGGAAGTAGGAGAGAGAACTGAAAATTTGAAACAGAAGGTGGAATCAATTCCCTTAAAATACTTTTAAATATTCAAAAGCAAAGGATTAGAGTTAGTCAACAATGACAACAAAATATTAAAAAAGGGGCACTTATGCCTGCTGTCCTTATACATCTGCACCCCCGTTTCCCTATCCATTTTTCCTTCTCGAGACATTCTGGTACATGATGTTTCAGTTGTGTGTTACAGGCCACTTCACAAAAGCTACAATGGTCTTTAATATTATTTTAATACGCATCTTACAGCTATTGCTCCTTATTGCAGTATTTGGATTCCTCTAATTAAACAGAGAACTGCTTCAAGCTGCTTTGTCATGCAGGGGACTCCTTGAGAGGATAACCAAAGATGGGAATCAAGATTTGGACACACCTCTTACTACTATCCTCATGATGGAGGTAGCTTATATTCTGGACCCCATAGAACTACTTTCTATTTTTGTTCATGTTTGTAGTTTACTTTCTGTGATTTCTTTCTGGAGAAGAAGTCTCACTCTGTCACCCAGGTTGGAGTGGAGTGGTTCGATGACGGCTCACTGAAGCCTTGGTCTCCTGGGCTCAGGCAATCCTTCTGCCTCAGCCTCTTCTGTCTCATTGTGGCATATGCCACCATGCGTGGCTAAATTTTTTTTTCTTTAAAAGACTGGTTTTCCCAGTGTTACTCAGGCTGGTCTCAGACTCCTGGGTTCAAGCTGATCCTCTCATCTTGGCCTCCCAATGTGCTGGGATTACAGGTGCGAGCCACCCACTCCTGGCCTGTGATATCTTTTTACCAGTATATCCATGGTAGTATTTGAAAACTTGTGTTTGGCTTTGGCTGTTTTCTTTGGGTATGAATGTAGCTGGTAGTAATATAAATGGTAGTTTGCTTAACTGATGGCAAATAAAACCAATTTCATTCCTTTTATTATAGGTTTGCCTTCTAAGTGGAAGCTACCTTGAGATGAATTTAGCATTATTTATGCTAGCAAATGCTTGTGTCATTCTGATGTTTCTTTATTCCCTCTCTCTTTTTTTGATTTCCTGATAAAATAATAAATCCCTTTCTTCTTTCATTCAGTTGGCTTAGAAAGAGAGCATGAAAGATGACTTCATCCATTTTTTTCATTGGAGATTTGCTTTATTAATGACCCGGACTTTGATGGCCACATTTCTGCATTTGCTACCATTCCTTGATGCTATAGTGGATTTCTCTCATAATCTCTTATCCTTTTAACTTCACTTCCCAGAGGCAAACGGCTTGCTTTGTACCTGACTGCATTATGAAACATCTGTTTGTCTGTCCCACCCCTCCTCAGGCTGCACCACCCAGGACACTATGAAAATGAAGTTGCCACTGACTGGAGGTCAGCAGTCCTGCATTGGATCCAGATGAATGTACAGCAGCATGGAACCCCCAAGGCTATGCTCTAGAGGGTCATCTCTGAACCTCCTTGAAGTAAGTGTTCAGCCAGGTTATTTATTCCTTTAGTGTTGGTTTTTGAAATGCTACTTTATTGGGTCTTGAAAAATTTGATGCTTGGCATAGAGGCACGAGGTTTCTAAATGTAGGACTTCACTGAATGAGGGTGATCACTACCAGGCTGTCCCTTCTTTTCTGTTTATAAGAGCCTCTTTCTCTTTTGTTATTTATTTATTTATTGAGATAGAGTCTCACCCTGTTGCCCAGGCTGGAGTGCAATGGTGCAATCTTAGATCACTGCAACTTCCGCCTCCTGGGTTCAAACGATTCTCTTGCCTCAGCCTTCCCAGTAGCTGGGACTACAGGTGCCCACTATCACACCCAGTTAATTTTTGTATTTTTAGTGGAGATGGGTTTTCACCATGTTGGCCAGGCTGATCTCAAGCTCCCGACCTTGTGATCCACCTGCCTCGGCCTCCAAAAGTGCTGGGATTACAGTTGTGAGCCACCCCACCTGGCCTTGTTATTTTTTACTCTGTGCCTTCAGAGAAATACTTCCTAGGAATTATCTTATTTTATTTTGCAACAGGCTGCCAAAAATGAAAAAGAGACTTGACAGGAAATGGAGGTAAAATTCAAGGATTAATTAAATTCATACATTTTGTCTTAGAGTCTATATGGCTCATAGGCAATCTGCATAATTTGTCTGATTCTCACAGATTATCCCAAATATTATTTATTATTCATTTAACAAAGATTTATTAAATTAAGCACTTTGAAAATAAAGAGGGAGAGATTTCAACTAGAAGGTGAGCTCCATTGAGCACAGGATTTTTGTTTATTTTGTTCACTCCTCTATTCCTAGTACTCAAAACACTGCCTGGCACATAGGTGGTACTCAGTAAATATTTGCTGATGAATAAATGTATGAATACTAGTTTGATTTTAAAATATTCATTTTAGAATAAGAGGTGTGTTATGTACACTGGATGTAGGATTGTGAATATAATAAAGCCTATCAATTAGAAAAGGGCCCTAGGAAGACTTGACATACAAGGGTCAGAGGAGATACTCTCCTTTGTGTTCAGAGTAGGCAGCTATTTTATGGTTCAGATTGTTTTGCCTCAAAGGAAAAATGTGGTTAAATTTATCTTTTTCATTTTTACTTCTATTTAGAAGGAAAAAAGAGTCTTATCTATTAAAACAATGAATTAGCTCTATTTATTAGTCTTTCTGAGTTTATTTGATGCCTGTGTCTAAGGAACCTAAGGCATTGACCAGGTAGTCTTATTAAACCTCACAGCTCAGCATGGAAGTTGTGAGCAGAGCCAGCTCTTGGGGTATGCAGTGTGTACTTCTGCCTAGAGTTCCTATGGCAGTGCCAAGCCAACTCTCACTAGAATTTCTGTTTTTGAATTTTGTATTTGCTGTTCCTCTATTTCTGTATGCTTCTTAGAGCTATCAGTAAAGAGATGGAGAATTAAAGATGGAGACCTGCAATGCTGCTGAAGGACTTGGCTGGCACCCTCCCTCACCCACCTTCTTTCCTGTCTACCTAGCTCTGAACATCTTTTTCCTCCTTTGCTCCTCCATGCCAAAGTCAAAGTGGGCACCAAATGCAGACTTGGCCAGGTGCACTCCCCAGGTGGGGAGGACGCCATCACCTCTCTTTTGTTGTCTCAGGAGTCACAACTTCAGAGTGACCTTTTGGAAGTTAGGCTGTGTCTAAGGTAGTAAGAACAGAAGTTCTATCTGAGGCTTTAGCCATTATACTTTGCTATAAATAGCATGTAACATAGCCTGATACTTTTATGTTGCAGTTGAAGTGTTATGGGATTTTATAAGAACTTAAATCCAGCACATAAGTCTCTCTCAGATCAGCCAGGCTTTGTGTTTTTTTCTTTTGTAACTCATTCTGAGTTGTTCTGAGACAAACACTGCTAAACTAGCTGGGTAGAAACGACACTGTGGTATAGCGGGAAGACCCCAAGAAGGCAAATCAGGGCTCATTCTAGATTGGACTTGGTTGCCAACTAGCTTTTTATCTGCTGTGAATCAAAATTCTGGGCCTCACTTTCTTGGTTTATAAACTAAGAGAATTTCATGAAATGAACTATAGCACTACTTTCAGCTCTAATCTATTTAGGCTCAAGACCTGTTGCCCCTTCTTTCTATCAGTTTGAATAATGGAGTATAAAGAGTTAAAAAGAATCCTAACATTGGCTAAGTAAATGTTAGTTAAATCTGGGTTAAATTGAATATAGCCAACCCACTCAGTTAATATAGGAGGGAACTACATAAGCACAGAAAAATCCAGTTACTTGCTTAGGTCACACAACTAATTCATGGCAGAAACCTGATGTTTAACCAAAATCGTGAGTTTTCTTCTCAGAGAAACTCCCCTCATTACCTTTTGGTGGTCATTGTGGGTGTGGAAGAAGCAGCAGTTTTCACAAAAATGTTAAATTCTTATTTCTGCTAAGTTGGTTAGCATTGCCTGTTATGACAATCCCTGAATATCTTGTGCCAAAATGCTGCTGGCTGTTGTGCAGAGACATGTGTTGGTTGCTTTAGAATTATGCACAGACCAGAAACTCCTAGAGAAAAAAGTCCACCCCCTTTTAAATCACTCTCTTTAATTCTTTTTTCTGACTTAACTTTTAAAATCATGCAGGTTGTTCAAATAGTAGAGGAAGTCAGAAAAATCTGTTCAGGCAGGCAAGAACCAGGAGTTCTAGTCCAGACCCTGGGGGTTGGAGAACCTGGATGGATGTGTGGCATAAACTCACATGAAAATGGTAGCTCTCTTCTCCATGCACTATTTCCCTGCTTAGAAATGAGTGTTGTCTAAGTATGAACAAATCTTTTTCTCAGAGGCTGGGCTCTTTCTGACTTCCCTATTTCTTTGAAGTGTCGCTTCTTCAAGTTACCCTTCAAACCTTAGTCATCTCTGACTCCTCCCGTTTCTCTGACATACTGAAACAGTTGCTAAACTTCATGGATTTCTTCTTCACAATATGTCCTGCACTGGTTTTACTTCATTCCTGTTAGTTTTCACATATGTCACTTAAAGTCATATCTTGTGAGTAGTTAAGAATGTGAGTTTGAAGTTAGATAGAGCTGGGTTTGAGTCCTAGCTCTGCCACTTACTATCTGGTGCCACTGCTTAATCTCTTTGCTATTTAGTTACTTTATCTTTAAAATGGAAATAATAATTATGTTGATCTTAAAGAATTGTGAGAAGTAAATGAAAGAACATGTGTAAAATACTCAGTACAGTGCCTAACATATAGTAAGTGTTTAACGCATAATAGTAATTATGTTGTTCACTCTCCTTGTTCATACTTCTTCCTCCTAGCAGATTAATCCCCCTAAAGCCTGGCTCTGACATTGTCTCTTTCTTACCCTGAAAGAGAAGCACCGTCACAGGGTTGTTGAAAGTTGGCCTCTGCAGCTGGACTGCCTGGGTTAGCATTTACTAGCTGTGTGATCTTAAGCATCTTGTTAACTTCTCTTTGTCCCAGTTTTCTTATCTGTAACACAAGGATAATAGTATCTACTTCAAAGGGCTACTATGAAATTCATATTATTAATAGTTAATATTTTAAAATGTTTATAATAGAAAAATGTTTTAAAATTTAAAACAAATTTAAATCGTTTGGAATCAATATTTATCAATGTTAGTGTTTGATAAATAAAAGCTTACATTGATTTCTTAAATATCTGCTATTTCGTGAATATGCTTAGTATTCGTCTGTATTCATTTACTTGGTCTTGTTGTTTCTCCCATGTAGAATACAGGGTGGATTACTGGAAAGGAAAGAGTACTTCTAGCCATGGGAGAGTAGTAGGTTGTACTTATATGCCAACTTTGATTTCTTAATAGTAACTACCTGGAGATCTCTGTTGCAAAAAATTCTGAGGCTTTGCATGTTTTCAGTGGGAAAGATTGACTAGTTGTGCTTCCCATGGGTCCTGAAGGAGAAGTGGAGACCTATCCTTACATTTTACCACACTAAAGAAGAATTTACAATGTTTTCATAATAAAGATAATTCATTTTTCAGAGTATAGATAAATTTTTTTTCTTTTCTTTTCTTTTTTTTTTTTT
>NW_016107576.1:797775-802804 GCF_001604975.1 Cebus imitator | reverse complement strand
CCACCACACCCAGCTAATGCTTGTGTTTTTAGTAGATGCAAGTTTTTACCATGTTGGTCAGGTTGGTCTTAAACTCTTGACCTCAAGAGATCCACCTGCCTCAGCCTCCCAAAGTGCTGGGATTACAGGCATAAGCCACCACGCCTGGCCCCAGATTCTAGTTTCTATGGCTTGACCAGAGGGAAGATGAGGGGTAAAAGACAGGAGGGTGAGAGAAGGTCAGATAGGGACTTTGCTCTGAGGCTGCTTCTTAGGCCTTCATTTTGGTGAAGGCGTACAGTGAAGAGCACATGGTTAAGCTGTCTTATTTGTGTATGATAGAAAAAAAATTAGCTTTAATGGATTTTGAAGTATCTTGAGTTTTCAATTTTAAAAAATTCTGCTTTTTAATAATAAGGCATGCTCAGGTTACCCTGATATCCAAAAAGTTTCCTGCAATCTACTTTTCATCAAATTCAAATATGTGTCAACATTGATTTGATATAGTGGGGAGAATTGAAAAGAAGTGTTGTGTAACAACTGGAAGAGGGCTCTTTGGATATATTTATAAGAGTCTAGGTAGAGCTCTGCACATATCCTGTTCTCCAGAAACTGATTTGTAAAAATGCAACTCATTGGGTCACCCAGCCTCCTGGATTAGGCTTTAGGAGTATGCCTAGAGAAATATCATCTATCTTCAAAAAAGATATATTTCTATTAGCAATCAGTTTTTGGTATCATAAAAAGTAGGACTGTGGTGCTAATTATTCAAACTTTGAACCGGTAGTTTGTTTGGACTTGGGACACATTGCATTATTGTACTGTAGCAGATTTTCCCTTCTAATTTTGATGTGCTTTAGGCAGGTGGCATTTAAAATGACTTTACTTTGGGGAGCTCCCATCACCTGAGAGGAGAGCAAGTGCGTTTGGGAGAAAGCTAACAGCAGAAGAAAGACAGCCTGTTATTAATGTTCCATGTGGAAAATCTACCAAGTAGTGATAATTCAGAGTTGATTTTGCAAACACAACTCATTACTCCAGTTGATTTCTGACTTTGTTGAGCTGTAACTCTAATATCCCTGGTATACTTCGTCAATACCTTTATATCTGAGAGCGAGTTAATCAGATACTGATAGAACTCCATAAGGGAAATCCTCGGTCTTCACCATGGGCAAGACCCTGGACACCTGTAGATTCCACTTAAATGAAGTAAAGAATTACTGTTGAAACAGGTTAAACATTTCAAAAGTTGTAGATTTTTTTTTTTTTTGTAGACATACATTTTTATTTCTTTGCGGTAGACAGGTAGGAGTGAAACTGCTAGGCCATATGGCAAATTTATCTTTTTTTAAATTATACTTTAAGTTCTGAGATACATGTGCAGAACATGCAGGTTTGTTACATAGGTATACATGTGCCATGGTGGTTTGCTGCACCCATCAACTCGTCGTCTATATTAGGTATTTCTCCTAATGCTACCCCTCCTCAGCCCCCCACCTGCTGACAGGCCTCGGTGTGTGACGTTCCCCTCCCTGTGTCCATGTGTTCTCATTGTTCAACTCCCACTGATGAATGAGAACATGCGGTGTTTGGTTTTCTGTTCCTGTGTTAGTTTGCTGAGAATGATGGTTTCTAGCTTCATCCATGCCCCTGCAAAGGACATGAACTCATCATTTTTATGGCTGCATAGTATTCCATGGTGTATATGTGCTACATTTTCTTTATCCAATCTATCATTGATGGGCATTTGGGTTGGTTCCAAGTCTTTGCTATTGTGAGCAGTGATGCAATAAACATATGTGTGCTTGTGTCTTTTTATTAGAATAATTTATAATCCTTTAGGCATATATCTAGTAATGGGATTGCTAGGTCAAATGGTATTTCTAATTCCAGATGCTTGAGGAATTGCCACACAGTCTTCCACAAAGGTTGAACTAATTTATACTCCCACAACAGTATAAAAGCATTCCTATTTCTCCACATGCTCTGTAGCATCTGCTATTTCTTGACTTTTTAATCATTGCCATTCTAACTGGCATGAGATGATATCTCATTGTGGTTTTGATTTGCATTTCTCTAATAATTAGTGATGATGAGCATTTTTTCATATGTTTGTTGGCCGCATAAATGTCTTCTTTTGAGAAGTGTCTGTTCGTATCCTTTGCCTACTTTTTGATGGAGTTGTTTGTTTTTTTCTTCTAAATTTGTTTAAATTCTTTGTAGATGTAGATCCTGGATATTAGCCCTTTGTCAGATGGATAGACTGCAAAAATTTTCTCCCATTCTGTAGGTTGCCTGTTCACTCTGATGATAGTTTTCTTTTAGGGTTTTTATAGTTTTAGGTTTTAACATTTAACTCTTTAATTTATCTTGATTTAATTTTTGTATAAGGTAAAAGGAAGGGGTCCAGTTTCAGTTTTCTGCACATGGCTAGCCGGTTTTCCCAACACCATTTATTGAATAGGGAATCCTTTCCTTATCGCTTATTTTTGTTAGGTTTGTAAAAGATCAGATGGTTGTAGATGTGTGGAGTTATTTCTGAGGCCTCTGTTCTGTTCCATTGGTCTATATATATGTTTTGGTACCAGTACTATGCTGTTTTTGTTACTGTAGCCTTATAGTATAGTTTGAAGTCAGGTAGTGTGATACCTTCAGCTTTGTTCTTTTTGCTTAGGATTGTCTTGGCTATATGGGCTCTTTTTTGGTTTTATATGAACTTTAAAGTAGTTTTTTTCTGGTTCTGTGAAGAAAGTCAATGGTAGTTTGATGGGGAGAGCATTGATCTATAAATTACTTTGGGCAGTATAGCCATTTTCATGATACTGATTCTTCCTATCCATGAGCATGGAATTTTTTTCTATTTGTTTGTGTCCTCTCTTATTTCCTTGAGCAGTGGTTTTTTTAGTTCTCCTTGAAGAGGTTCTTCACATCCTTTGTAAGTTGTATTCCTAGGTATTTTATTCTCTTTGTAGCAATTGGCTCTCTGTTTGTCTATTATTGGTGTATAGCTATGCTTGTGTTTTTGCACATTGATTTTGTATCCTGAGACTTTGCTGAAGTTGCTTATTGGCTTAAGGAGATTTTGCACTAAGATGTTGGGGTTTTCTAAATATACAATCATGTCATCTGCAAACAGAGACAATTTGACCTCCTCTCTTCCTATCTGAATACGCTTTATTTCTTTCTTTTGCCTGATTGCTCTGGCCAGACCTTCCAATACTATGTTGAATAGGAGTGGTAAGAGAGGGCATTCTTATTTTGTGCCAGTTTTCAAAGGGAATGCTTCTAGCTTTTGCCCATTCAGTATGATATCAGCTGTGGGTTTGTCATAAACAGCTCTTATTATTTTGAGATATGTTCCATCAATACCTAGTTTATTGAGAGTTTTTAACTTGAAGGGGTGTTGAATTTTGTTGAAGGTCTTTTCTGCATCTATTGAGATAATCATGTTTTTTTTGTCATTGGTTCTGTTTATGTGATGGATTACGTTTATTGATTTGTGTATGTTGGACCAGCTTTGCATCCTGGGGATGAAGCTGACTTGATCATGATGGGTAAGCTTTTTGATGTGCTGCTGGATTCAGTTTGCCAGTATTTTATTGAGGATTTTTGTATCAATGTTCATCAGGATATTGGCCTGAAATTTTCCTTTTTTGTTGTGTCTCTGCCAGGTTTTGGCACCAGGATGATGCTGGCGTCATAAAATGAGTTAGGGAGGAGTCTCTCTTTTTCTATTGTTTGGAATAGTTTCAGAAGGAATAGTACCAGCTTCTCTTTGTATCTTTCGTAGAATTCAGCTGTGAATCCGTCTGGTCCTGGGCCTTTTTTTGGTTGGTAGACTATTATTTACTACTTCAATTTCAGAACCTGTTATTGGCCTATTCAGGGATTCGACTTCTTTCTTCTTTAGTCTTGGGAGGTTGTTATGTGTCCAGGAATTTATCCATTTCTTCTAGATTTTCTAGTTTATTTGCATAGAGGTGTTTATAGTATTCTCTGAGGGTAGTTTGTATTTCTGTGGGATCAGTGGTGATGTCCCCTTTATCATTTTTTATTGTGTCTATTTGTTTCTTCTCTCTTTTCTTTTTATTGGTCTGGCTATCCATCTATCTATTTTGTTAATCTTTCCAAAAAACCAGGTCCTGGATTTATCAATTTTTTGGAATGTTTTTCATGTCTCTATCTCCTTCAATTCTGCTCTGATCTTAGTTATTTCGTGTCTTTTGCTAGCTTTTGAGTTTGTTTGCTCTTGCTTCTCTAGTTCTTTTAATTGTGATGTTAGGGTGTCAGTTTTAGATCTTTCCCCCTTTCTCTTATGAGCATTTAGTGCTATAAATTTTCATCTAAACACTGCCTTAGGTGTGTCCCAGTCATTCTGGTACCTTGTGTCTTTGTTCTCATTGATTTCAAATAACTTACTTATTTCTGCCTTAATTTTGTTATTTACCCAGTAGTTGTTCAGGAGCAGGTTGTTCAGTTTTCATGTAGTTGTGCAGCTTTGAGTGAGTTTCTTTATGCTGAGTTCTAATTTGATTGCACTGTAATCTGGGAGAATGTGTGTTATGATTTCTGTTTTTTTGCATTTGCTAAGGAGTGTTTTATTTCTGATTATATTGTCAATTTTAGAATAAGTGCTGTGTGGCACTGAAAAGAATGTATATTCTGTTGATTTGGGATGGAGAGTTCTGTAGATGTCTATTAGGTCAGCTAGGACCAGAGCTGAGTTCAAGTCCTGTATATCCTTGTTTATTTTCTGCCTCATTGTTCTGTCTGATATTGACAGTAGGGTGTTAAAGTCTCCCACTATTATTTTGTGGGAGTCTAAGTTTCTTTGTAGGTCTCTAAGAACTTGCTTTATGAATCCAGGTGCTCCTGTATTGGGTGCATATATATTTAGGATACTTAGCTCTTCTTGTTGTGTTGATCCCTTTACTACTATGTAATGCCCTTCTTGGTGTGTTTTGATCTTTGTTGGTTTAAAGTCTGTTTTATTAGAGACTAGGATTGCAACCTCTGCCTTCTTTTTCTTTTCTTTTCTTTTTTTTTTTTT
>NW_016107576.1:786972-797663 GCF_001604975.1 Cebus imitator | reverse complement strand
TTTATTTTGAGCATATGTCTGTCTTTGCATGTGAGATGGGTCTCCTGAATACAGTATACCGATAAGTCTGACTCTATCTAATTTGCCAGTATGTATCTTTTATTTGGGGAATTTAGCCCATTTACATTTCAGGTTAATATTGTTATTTGTGAGTTTATTCCTGTCATTATGATGCTAGCTGGTTATTTTGCCCATTAGTTGATGCAGTTTCTTCATAGTGTCGATGGTCTTTACAATTTGGTGTTTTTGTAGTAGTAGTACTCGTTGTTCCTTTCCATGTTTAGTGTTCCTTCAGGATCTCCTGTAAGTCAGGCTGGTGGTGACAGAATCTCTCATTTGTTTGTCTGTAAAGTATTTTCTTTCTCCTTCACTTATGAAGCTTAGTTTGGCTGGATATGAAATTCTGGGTTGAAAATTCTTCTCTTTAAGAGTATTGAATATTGGTCCCCACTCTCTTCTGGCTTTCAGGCTTTCTGCAGAGAGATCTGCTGTTAGTCTGATGGGCTCCTCTTCGTGGGCAACTCAACCCTTCTCTCTGGCTGCTCTTAACATTTTTTTCCTCCATTTCAACCTTGGAGAATCTGACGATTATGTGTCTTGGAGTTAATCTTCTCGAGGAGAATCTTTGTGGTGTTCTCTGTATTTCCTGAATTTGAATGTTGGCCTGTCTTGCTAGGTTGGGTAGGTTCTCCTGGATAATATCCTGAAGAGTGTTTCCCAAGTTGGATCCATTTTGCCTGTCACTTTCAGGTATGCCAATCAAATGTAGGTTTGGTCTTTTTACATAGTCTCATATTTCTTGGAGGCTTTGTTCTTTCCTTTTCATTATTTTTTCTCTAATCTTGTCTTCACACTTTATTTCATTAAGTTGATCTTCAGTCTCTGATATCCTTTATTCTACTTGATTGATTCAGTTGTTGATACTTGTGTATGCTTCATGAAGTTCTCATGCTATTTCTTTCAGCTCCGTCAAGTCATTTATGTTCTTCTCTAAACTGGTTATTCTAGTTAGCAATTTGTCTAACCTTTTTTCAAGGTTCTGAGCGTCCTTGCATTGGGTTAGAACATGCTCCTTTAGCTCAGAGGAGTTTATTATACCCACCACAGATGCTGCTTGCCTGGGTATTATCAGTGGAAGCTGCAGAACAGCAAAGACTGCTGCCTGTTCCTTCCTCTGGAAGCTTCATCCCAGAGGGGCACCTGCCAGTTGCCAGCAGGTGCTCTCCTGTATGAGATCTCTGTTGACTCCTGCTGGGAGGTGTCTCCCAATCAGGAGGCACGGGGGCCAGCGACCTATTTGAGGAGGCAGCCTGTCCCTTAGCAGAGCTTGAGTGCTGTGCTAGGAGATCCTCTGCTCTCTTCAGAGGCGGCAGGCAGGAATGTTTAAGTCTGCTGAAGCTGTACCCACAGCCGCCCCTTCCCCCGTGTGCTCTGTCCCAGGGAGATAGTAGTTTTTTCTATAAGCCCCTGACTGGGGCTGCTGCCTTTCTTTCAGGGATCCCTTGCCCAAAGAGGGGGAATCTAGAGAGACAGTCTGGCTATAGCAGCTTTGCTGAGCTGTTGTGGGCTCCACGCAGTTGGAACTTCCCCATGGCTTTGTTTGTACTATGAAAGGAAAACCTCCTACTCAAGCCGCAGTAATGGCGGACACTTCTCCCCCTACCAAGCTCAAGCGTTCCAGTTCGACTTCAGACTGCTGTGATGGCAGCGAGAATTTCAAGCCAGTGAATTTCAAGCTTGCTGGGCTCCATGGGGGTGGGATCCACTGAACTAGACCCCTTGGCTCCCTGGGTTCAGCTCCCTTTCCAGGAGAACGGTTCTGCCTTGATGGTGTTCCAGGCACCACTATGGTGTGAAAACAACAACAACAACAACAACAACTCCTGCAGCTAGCTTGCTGCCTGCCCAAATGACCGCTGAGGTTTGTGCTTGAAACCTAGGGTCCTGGTGTTGTAGGCACCCAAAGGGATCTCCTGGTCTGTGGGTTGTGAAGACTGTGGGAAAAGCATGGTATCTGGGCCAGAGTGCACTGTTCCTCATGGCACAGTCCCTCACAGATACCATTGACTAGGGAAGGGAGTTCGCTGACCTCTTGCACTTCCTGGGTGAGGGGACGCTCCACCCTGCTTTGGCTCGCCCTCCATGGGCTGCACCCACTGTATAACTAGTCCCAGTGAGATGAGATGGGTACCTCAGTTGGAAATACAGAAATCACCCACCTTCTGCATTGATCTTGCTGGGAGCTACAGACTGGAACTATTCCTATTCGGCCATCTTGCCAGCCACCCAAAAGTTGTAGAATTTAAATGGTAATAGAAAACCATCTACTTTTTTTACATTTAAAGTTACCTTCTTAAAAGCTTTTGCAAAGAAAATCTTTGGGAAGTTCCTACAAAAATCTTGACCTGAAGCAAGGTTGCATTCTTAGTGAATATTTACACAGAATACCTTTCAGTGGGGTTTTATAAATGCATTTGTGTTGGCTTTCTTGCAACATCAACTTTTGTTGAGGAGATAATGAGTTTTGGAGAAGTTGGACCACTAGTCATATGAAAAAAAAAAAAAGTCAAAAATTATGCTGGTTTTTTTTCTTTAGTGGTTTTGGGTTAATGGTGATGATTCATGTTTGTGACTTAGCTAAGGAAGTAGAATCTCTGATTTTTCTGCACAACACTGCCTCCTTGTATAATGACAATTATCTTCTAGTCCATGAGTGTGTGTATATGTATGTGCATGTGTGTGTGTGTGTCTGTCTGTGTGTGTGTGTGTGTGTGTGTGTATATATATATATAGTATATTCATTGTATTTCAGTGGCTTCGGCAACTCAAACCAGATAGGGTGTCTCTTTAAAGAAAATCATGCTGTGCCTACATTTGATAATTTCCATTGGTAAGACAAACTGTCTTTTTTTCAGAGACTGTTTGCCCAATTTTATATTATCTATGTTTTTTGCTCTTACTCCTAATCTCCCTTTCTGTACCTTTAAGTTGGTGGTGAGAAATAGATACAGTGGATGAAAAGCAAAACACTACTTTTGCTATTTACTATATCATCTTCGGGAGGTTTTGTGGGATAGAAGATAGAAACCTTTGAATAAATGAAAAAAATCCACTAATCAGAGGATGCAATCTGTATAAGTGTTTTAATTTTATCAAAAGCAATTGGTTGGCCAGGTGCAGTGGCTTATGCCTGTATGCCTAGCACTTCGGGAGGCTGAGGCAGGAGGATCGCTTGAGGCCAGGAGTTTGAAACTAGCCTGGACAATGTAGTGAGAACTTGTCTTTACAAAACTAAAACATTACCAAGGCACAGTGGCATGCACCTGTAGTCCTAGCTCCTCTGGAGACTGAAGTGAGAAGATTGCTTGAGCCCAGAAAATCAAGGCTACAGTGAGCTATGATTGTGTCAGTGTACTCTAGCCTGGGTAACAGAGAGAGACCCTGTCAAAAAGAAAAAAATAAAAAATAAATAAATAAAAAGAGCAGTTGGTACAAAATAGTAAAGTTTAATGAATTTGTTACTTTTTTTTTCACTTTTTAAATTTTGTTTTTGGTTCAAGAAATTGGTGCTATTTGGCTTCATTCAGTTCATTCAACAGATATTTGTTCCTGTTCAGGTACCAGGCACTCTCTTACTGCAGAGAACAAAACAGAAACACCCCTGCCCTCATACAGCTTATTTTCTGGTTGGGAGGACTGACAAAGATACTGAAGTAAAATATATATTATGTAAGATGGTTATAAGTGCTAAGGAGAAAAAATAAAACAGAGAAAGGGGACAGGTAATGTCCATAGCGGGCAGTAATACTACAGTGTTAGACAGGGTGACAGGAAATTCCTTATCTAAGAGGTAAAATATTTGAATGAAGTTGTTGAGGAGTAGGAGAGCAAACCATGGGGATGTATGGAAGAAGAATGTTCCATGCACAGTTGAGATTTGCAAAGATCCTGACTAGAAAATATATACTCCACTCCAGCTATGCTATGCAGTGTACATGAGATACAGTCATAGAGGATGAGGGCAGACAGGATCTTAGAGACTCTATAAGGATTTGGTATTTTACATTTTGTACAGTTTTGAGCAAAGAAGTGAAATGTTCTGATTTTTTTAAATAGGCTGCAGTGCTAATAATGGAATTAAAGAGGGCAAAGGTGGCAATAGAGTGGCTGTAAGACTGGATTTTTATTTTATTCATTTATTTTTTGAGATGGAGTCTTGCTCTGTCACTCAGGCTGGAGTGCAGTGGCGCAATCTCAGCTCACTGCAACCTCTGCCTCCCAGGTTCAAGTGATTCTCCTGCCTCAGCCTCCCAAGTAAGTAGCTGGGAATACAGGTGCCTGCCACCATGCCTGGCTAAGTTTTGTATTTTTAGTAGAGCCAGGGTTTCCCCATGTTGGCCAGGCTAGTCTAGAACCCCTAACCTCAGGTGATCCACCCGTCTTGGCCTCCCAAAGTGCTGCGATTACAGACGTGAGCCACCGTGCCCAGTGTGGATTTTGATTTTATAATTACCCCATCATCTATTCTGGAATATGCATGCCCTCATGAACTGAGAGTTTGTTACTAATTTCCAGGGTTATTTGTAATGATTAAAGTTTGTTGTTAATAGTGAGTTAATGATATAGTAAAAAAGTTGAACAAAAAGTAGGGAATCCTTTCTAGAACATTGAACCAGGCTGGGTGCAGTGGCTTATGCCTGTAATCCCAGCACTTTGGGAGGCCAAGGTGGGCAGATCACAAGGTCAAGAGATGGAGGCCATCCTGGCCAACATAGTGAAACCCCGTCTCTACTAAAATACAAAAATTAGCTGGACATGGTGGCGCACACCTGTAGTCCCAGCTACTCGGGAGGCTGAGGCAGGAGAATTGCTTGAACCCTGGAGGTAGAGGTTGCAGTGAGCTGAGATCACGCCACTGCACTCCAGCCTGGCGCCTGGCAAAAGAGTGAGAGTCTGTCTCAAAAACAAAACAAAACAAGAACATTGAACCATTTGCTCAATATATTTTTATTTAAAAAACAAGTAGGGCCGGGCGCGGTGGCTCAAGCCTGTAATCCCAGCACTTTGGGAGGCTGAGGCGGGTGGATCACGAGGTCAAGAGATCGAGACCATCCTGGTCAACATGGTGAAACCCCGTCTCTACTAAAAATACAAAAAATCAGCTGGGCATGGTGGCGCGTGCCTGTAATCCCAGCTACTCAGGAGGCTGAGGCAGGAGAATTGCCTGAACCCAGGAGGCGGAGGTTGCGGTGAGCCGAGATCGCGCCATTGCACTCCAGCCCGGGTATCAAGAGCGAAACTCCGTCTCAAAAAAAAATATAAAATAAAAAACAAGTGATCAGATTTGGGAGTAGAAATACAATAATGATTTTTTTTCTTTTTTGAGATGGAGTTTCGCTTTTGTTGCCCAGGCTGAAATACAATGGCATGATCTGCAACCTCTGCCTCCTGGGTTCAAGCGATTCTTGTACCTCAGCCTACCAAGTAGCTGGGATTACAGGCATGTGTCAGCATGCCTGGCTAATTTTTTATATTTTTAGTAGAGAAGGGGTTTCTCATGTTGTTCAGGCTGGTCTCAAACTCCCAACCTCAGGTGATCCGCCTGCTTTGGCCTCCCAAAGTGCTGGGATTACAGGCGTGAGCTACTGCACCCAGCCTACAATCATGATTCTAATTAATATTTTGTGTTTTTAGAAACATTCCATGTTACAAAATTGTGACACATAAAAAGAATTTGGGACATTTTGATGGAAAAGAACAGTCTGTTCCCGACTGTATTAATCTAAGTTCACACAATTTCAATTAGGAAGATCTGTTGACGAGAAACTGTATTAAAATATGCTTTCTTTTCTTTTATGTATAGAAACTTGCACCAGTCATGCAGCTGGTGTGAAACTTATACCAGCTTTCACACTCGTCCTACTTTCCAAAAAAGTCTTTATTTACATTGCACTGTTTGTTTTCCTAGAATAACATCAAATGCACTTGACTGCACTACATTGCTATCATGCTAAATTGACTTTATTTTTTATAATTAATGCTCGGAAAACTTTAACATTATTACTCCCAAAGCTAGTCCCTGACAGCAGACTGTGGTTTCTATATATACTGCTAGTAAGAGGTTTAGCATATTTTTTGATTTGCAGAGATTCCTTACAGTACCCTTCCACATAGGTATAATTAACTTGAGTCTTAAAATCTATAATAGTGTTGAAGATGTTCCACTAACACTGATGTGAGACCTCTCAAAGATCCACCTTCCCCTACCACCTGCCGCCATGAGACTGTATCCCATGGCTTGATACTCATAAAAACCTTTCATTATTTCTTCATTCAACATACATCTATTGAACACTTACTATGTGCAGGCTGCTGTGGGAGGATGTAGATTTTCAAGAGTCAAAAGAAATATCCTAATGAATGTATAGATTGCCTCCAATAGATACTTTTCTACTAATAGCAACTGTCTTTAGGTGTTATTAGTCATAAACTAAAAATGAATCCTCGCTACATAAAATATTACAAATATGTGTAGAACATTACCTTTTCTCTATTGACCATGAATTTGAGTATCACTGTCTTCTCTCCTCCTCAGGCTTAGAATAGACAAGGATCTATTTTCATTTTTCCTTCTACTTTGCATCCATTCCCAAAGTTCTCAAACATTTATTTCACCTTGTCTTATTATAGATGCTAATTCCCTCTCATTAGCCAAGTCTGTTTGTTTGACACAAACCTAGTATTCAGACCTTGAGGAATATCTCTGTCCATTCTAGGAAGAATTATCACCTGCGTTTCCTTAATTATGTTTCCCTTGATACCAGAAAGAATTCCAGTTTTTGCCTACTCTAGATTTAGGGCCAGTTTTAGTTGCAGTGTGGAATTTTCCTAAGCACTCCATAGTCTTCTTTAAGGCCTTTCTCCTTTATAGGCCTTCAGGGCCCCAACACTGCTCTTTGATTCCTTGAGATTCCCTCAGGATCACTCAACAGGCCCCCTTCATCCCAAGAGCACTCTGGGTCTCTCCTAGCCACCTTTCCTCCTTCACTCCTCCATCTAGAATTTTACAGCATAGATTTTTGAACAACTAGATCCTTATGGATCTCCTTAAACCATGGCAAATCTCAGTGTTCCACCTTTAGGGTAGCTGCTTCATAGAATTATAATCATCGCATATTTTTAGAACTAGAATGAACCTTGAAGCTTACCTGTGTTTTTTTTGTTGTTGTTGTTGTTTAATCAGCATGATCTTTACTGAAAAGAAACTTATCTGGATGTCCAGTTTATAAAACAAGTAAGAGTAGAGCTGTGCTGGATGGAGGGGCAGTGGGTCTCCACTGTCCTTCAACTTCTCACACCTGAATTCCCAGAACAGCTACACTTGCCATCAACATATTGCTCTACAGAAGACCTCTGAAAAGTGCCTGATTTACTAGATGAAGATTGCCAAAGAGTTTCACATTGTACTTCCTCCTGCCCCCTGGAGGTCTGATCTCTGTTCTCATGAACTTAAGACTATTGTCTGCCTGCCCCCAACCTATTTAGAGGGTGGGATGCCAGCTCCCTGGCAGTCACTGGCTACACAACACTTTGTAGCAGTGAATGTCATAAGGCTAGGTTTGATTGATGAGGGTCCTTGAAAATATTCCAAGAGTCCGTACATAAGTGCTAAGTTTTCTCTTATTATAACATTACACTCTTAAAAATATTTAGCAAAAATAGAGACTTGTGAAAATGTTCTCCTTTCACAAGGAGACTGTGGTGAGAAAGTAGCTTCCCTGTGAGTCTGGACAAAACATTTCTTGTTCTCACTTCGGCTTTTGACCAGCAAAATTCAGCTGAATTTTCTTTTATATCAATTGTTTCTGTCCTTAGAGGAGCCTAGATGCATTTTCATTACTTTAATGGAAGTGGAGGGAGGATTGGCATGAAACTGATAGTTGTGATAGTTTCTGGAAAGGTTCATGTTAGAGAAGAACAGATTGTTTTATTTACGTGCTCCATATGACAATTTAGGACAGATAGAAGATAACCAGGAAGGCTTGATGTAGAAATCTTAATTTAGCTTAGGCTCTGATTTAAAAATAAAATCCCATGTCAATGGTGGGGGAAGAAAAAGGGAGCAATTGGAGGACTTCTTCATGTTTTACAGCTGGTAATTAAATTTTGCCATCCTGTTAGACCATGTATTTTGAGGAGGCAATGGAATCTAAAGGAAAGCATGTGGGCTGTCAAGTCTTTCCTTCCTTTATTCATTTTTTTGTCATTAATTTATGACTTACTTTTCTTCCTTCTTTCCTGTCTTTCTTGAAAATTTTTTTAGGCTCCTAAATTGTGCTTGGCATTGTTTGCTGCTGGGGACACAAGCCTGAACTACACAGTATGGCGCTTACAGCCTGGGGAACATTATCATTCTATCTTTGTCATTTACTAGCTGAGTGACCTTGGGAAAAGAATAACTTAATCTCTCTGAGCTTCAGTTTCATATTCTGTAAAATGGGAATAATACTAACTTCTCACAGTGAGGCAACAAATAAATGAGAATTGAATGAGATAATGTGCAGATTACCCCCACAGTATGCTAGGTACATAGTAGGGGCTTAAAAAATTGGAGGCTATTCCCTTCTTACAGTCATTGTAACCTGATATTTAGGTTCATCTTCCCACATTCTACAAGGGTTAGAGCATCAGGCTCTTAGTTCACTCTGCATCAGAGTGTTCCTGATCATCCCCTTTAGCAACCTGTAGGCCTTCCTAGCCATCCTGAATTCTCAAAACCGCTTCCAGACTCCAGCTCTGTCTTTTACTCTCTCTTTGTTCACTCTCCCATTTAATCAGCATTTCAGCCTCTTCAGCTTCTCTGTTCTCTGGATCCCATCTTAGTGTCACAAACTGTCAACCTCACCCTTCCCCCTTCAGCCCATCCTTTCTCTCCACGATGGCTTTATTTCCTTTCATGATCCTCCTGCATAGCACAGGCAAATATTCACTGCTGCCGTCTCATCAGGACATTGCTCTTTTGTCCACTCCATTGGCCATGGCAATCTGTAACTCTGAATCAACCAAATTACTAGTTTTTTCTTCTCTCACCTTTGGTTTACCTGTTGCTGCTGGAGAAAACCGCTCAATCACGCCAATGTTCATCTCCTTCAGTTTTATATTTCTCATTTTACCATTCCCTTCATACTGCTTTGAGAGGCATTTACACATTTTTAGTTGGTTTGATTTTCCTTTCCTCCAATTACAACTGTGGTAACATGCAATCTTTGCTTTTCTTTGCCCTCATCTCCATGCTATCTTCCTAAAATCATCCTCTACTGTTCAGAAGTCACGTGTACCTCCTTTCCTGCTTTCTAGTTGTCCTAGAAGAAAATGTATTCTTACTCTTTTCCAAACTCAATCAGTGCTCATGATCCTTTCCTCCCTCCCAGCTTCTATTGAACCTGGTTGAACCAGTAATTTCTTCTCTTGTCTATCTCTCCCTCATCATCGGCTCTTCCTCATTAACCTTCAAACATGTTCAAGTCAGTCAGTCTTCTGCCCCAGTCTCTCATTAGTGTGCTACCATGCTTCTCTTGATTATTGCCAAATTTCTTGATTGTGTTGTTTATCCTCATTACTTTTACTTTCTCATTTATCATTTAAACAGCCACTAAAATTGGCCTTTCATCCCCACTGCTATACTGAAACACTCTTGGGGTTACCAGGGTGCTCTTAACAAAGCCAATGGTTTCTTGAAGTTCTTGTCCTTCTGGATATTGGTTTTTGACACTGTTGACTTCTTTCTTCTTGAAACTCTCTTCTCCTTGACTTTAGTCCAATAATAATTTCTCTTAGTTTTTCTCCAAAATCTCTAAGCTTTCTGTTTCAGTTTCCATTAATGGTTCCTCTTCTGCTTATTGTTTAGGAGCTGGTGATGTTCCCCAAGTTTCCATGTTCAATCGTCTTTCCATTTTCTACATTCTTTCTTAGGATGATTTCACCCATACTCATGATTTCATCTGTAACATATAGGTTGATGATTTTAAAATTGATAACTCCATGCCCCAATCTTTCTCCTGAACTCCACTGCCTCTGCTAATAGCTAACTGGATAAATTGTAGGCACCTCACATTCAGTGGGGCTCACCGGCCCCTCCACAATCTGACCAGGCGATTCCTACCACTTCTCAGCTTTAATGTTAGATGCATTTAATAAAACCTGTTGTACAAGACACTTAAGACCTTTGTGGAATTCTCTCTCTTTATCCCTTTCCTTCATTACAAGTAACTAGTGATTAGCAAAAGTCACTAGTTAACATTATAAGCAATTTCTTGTCCTGGGCCTTTATAAAAATTCAGTGGCATTCCAAAATAATTTTATTAAAATGAGAAGAATCTGAGTCACTAGGCTTACCCTGAGTTAAAAAGAGAATAAACAGGCCAGGCGTGGTGGCTCATGCCTGTAATCTCAGCACTTTGGGAGGCTAAGATGGGTGGATCACTTGATGTGAGGAATTCAAGACCAGTCTGGGCAACATAGTGAAACCCCATCTCTACTAAAAATAGAAAAATTAGCCAGGCGTGATGGCACATGCCTGTAGTCCCAGCTACTCAGGAGGCTGAGGCAGGAGAATCACTTGAACCTGGGAGGCTGAGGTTGCAGGGAGCCAAGATCATGCTACTGTACTCCAGCCTGGGTGACAGAGCAAG
>NW_016107576.1:749875-786962 GCF_001604975.1 Cebus imitator | reverse complement strand
AAAAAAAAAAAAAAAAAAGGGCGAGAGAGACAGAGAAGAAACAAAGACAACTTGAAGCAGTGACACCTAGTCAGAATTAATTTTTGTCTTATTATATATAGCAGGAAGGAATATTTCAGGGTCATCTAAGTAAGTTTCTGACATTCTTGGAATACAATTTTGTAGATAGAGCCCAAAATTACTTGCTAAAAATGTCTAATTGCCCTTTTCATTTTGTTTTAAACTGAAAAAAAGCAAAACAAAGCAAAACAAGAAAATAACAGCATGGACTTCTTGGTCAGCAGGGGGAGCACTATTACTTTGCTCTGGGAAGATTTTCACCAAGGCAACAACCATCTTTTAATATAGACCACATCCTAGCAACGAGGAGGAAAAAAATAATGATACGATCGATACATTTGCTCCCTGGTGCTTAAACAAAGCTTTTTTTAGCCTTTGTATTTGAGAAGTGTTTGCTTAGGAAGGGGTCATCAACTGTCTTTTCATCTTTTCTGTCCTGCTTTTTTTTTAGTCACTTTCTAATTTGAGAGAAAGGTGTTTAATCCAGAAGATAGGGTTTTAAATGTGTCTTGGAGGCTGGTGTTACAGCACCTGGTTAGTATCAGGGCAGCGTGTGTGTGACACAGATATAAAGACACTGACTTGCTCATTTTATTTAAACTGGTCAATACACTGAGAGAAATCAGTCAAACTGGATTTCTGTCTAAAGTGACCTTTTGTTTGAGTGAATTGATTCAAGGAAATTGAAATGGGGACATGGTGTCCTTCTCAGACTCAGCTGGAGCAAAGCCTATCAAGCGGGGGTGGCAGCATCGTGAACAGGAAGGATCAGGCAACCAGGCTTTCATCTGGCTTCTGCTCTGTGATCTTGGATAGAACATTTAACTGTTTGTACCATGATTTCTTCTCATACTTTTATGATGAGGAAATTACAAAATGGATTTGGAAGCACCTTGAGATATCAAGAAATATCTATGTAATAATTTACACAAAAGACCTAGCTTAGCTTATATATATCCAGGCATATATAAGCCTATGTGCACATATATATATGTGTGTGTACAGCTAAATGCATATATTTATGTTTACATAAGATACACACACACATATATAAGAGATATTTATACACATAAAGGAAGTGTTTAGGTGAAGACAGTTCTTTCTGAAAGTATGCCAGTTTATAGTAATTTCCCCACTTACTCAGAGAATAATAATAATATAGCTCACAGAAGAATAATAATAGCTCACAGGCAGAAATAATAAAGAATCCAGGACTCTTTTGATCATCTTTTACTTCCTAAAATTTTTATTCAGTGAAGAGAAGTTTATATCACCTATTTTCCTTTCACATTTTATAAAGAAAGAATTCTAATCTCTAGATGCTGCTTTAACTAAAGCTATCCTATCTAATAATATACCTGATTAAATACTCTGCCAGATCACTTTTCTCTCATCTCCTTTGTACCCTGAATGGAAACACGGCATCAAAATATTTCTACAAGCATTTTAAGAGAAATAGATGAATAAGGGGAAATGTAGCTGGCACCAAAGAAACATGCATTTTATTCACACAGGATCCAAAATGGCTGACTCGTTCTTTTTAAGTAAATCTTTCTCTTTTTCCAAATGACAAGAAATAATTTAACATGTGACATTAGGGCTTTTATTTTTTTTTTAAGTAATTAATTTTAAAGAAACAAATGGAACAGCTTTCATTTTTACTAATATATTATTCTATTATAAAGTGCAATCTGATCTATTTGATCTGCGGCTGGTTAACTCAGAGGTTAAGAGTGAGGTGCTAATGAAGTCAAGGTAATAAGTTTAATTCCTGTGAGGTTTAGGGTTCCTCGTTACTATGGTCACAGACACATCCCTAATCCTAAATAATCATCCATTTTAAAAATCATTATTGCTATCCACATCTGAGACCAGGCAATGTAATGTCAGGTAAATAAGGCAATGCTATTTCTACCATTAAAAAGCAACCAAGTCCATCTGTCCACTTGTAAGTGTTTTCAGTTCACCTTGGGATAGCTCACTCATAATTATATTTTTGGAGTACTTAGGAAAGGTTATAAGATGGGGAATTCCAGGTATTTAAATTAAATCCTACAGGAAAACTGATATCATACCTAACAGAAAGCTGCAGTACAGTGAAAAATATCTAAGACTGGGAATTAAACATACTGTGTTTGAATCCCAACTCTTCCATTTATCAGCTTTGAGTACTGAGACAAGTCAATGAATCTTTCCCAGTCTTGATTTCTTCATGAAAATGAGGAGAAAAATAACTGTCTCCCAGCTTCTTGTAGGGTTCAAATGGATTAACATAGGTATACTATGTAAATCAGTTTATATATATACTTAGCATGGTGCTTGGCACATAGTAAGTACTTAGTAAATAGTAGCTATCTCTAGCCTTCTCATCATCACTATTAAAACTCCCACATAAGAGGTTTTGTAAGAATTAAATGAATATTGAATATGGACCACATTTTATTCTTTCTTTTTTTTTTTTTTTTTTTGAGACGAGTCTCACTCTCACCCAGACTGGAGTGCATTGGCACCATCTCAGCTCACTGCAACCTCTGCCTCCTGGGTTCAAGCAATTCTCCTGCCTCAGCCTCCTGAGTAGCTGAAATTACAGGCATGCACCACCACGCCTGGCTCATTTTTTGTATTTTTAGTAGAGATGGGGTTTCACCATGCTGGCCAGGCTGGTTTTGGACTCCTGACCTCAAATGATCCACCTACCTTGGCCTCCCAAAGTGCTGGGATTATAGGTGTGACCCACCATGCCCGGCCCACATTCTTTCTTGAACTGAAGGTATTTTATTTATCAGTAAACATTAAATTCGTAGTAAAATGTTACTATTTCATTAGGAGGCAGTTATCTCTTTCTTCATTTATTAAAAATTCACATGACAAGTTATTGTGTATTATGCACAAAATATTGAGATAGGACTCACAAGGGATTTTTTTTTAAAGTGTGAATTTTTAAAGTGAGACTTTTGCTTCTGGGTAAGATGTAGAAGTCCATGGAAGACCAACACTCTCAGTGTAACAACTTGGGGTAATCTGGATAAATGATAAAAATTATGTTTTATAGGCATCGAGTTTCTGTGGAAACATGTGGATTAGATGAATCAAAATTCCAGATAGAGTAGAATCCTTTCCAAAGTGAGTTTACATTATCTTATTTTTTTTCACCAGATATATGATGATTCTGAGTGTGGGTTGAAGAGTTTGCCTACACAGAGAATCTCTGCTGGGACAAGGAAAAACCAGTAAAGTTCTTGACGGTTATAAAAGGATGACGTGACAAATAAGAAGAAGGCAACTCAAACACATCGCCGATTTTCCCATAACTTATTTTCTGAATTCTGGTACTGTACAGAGGGATATGAAACTAGGGCCAACACTTTTAAAAAACAGAGTGAAGTCTATCTCTCATTGTCTTGTGATGCTTAGGAAACAGATCCTCTGGAGACCTTGCCTTATATACACCTCCAGTTTTTTCTTAAGGCATTTGCCAAGTATTGAAGCTATGAGGGACAGAGGGCTAAAGATCTAGGCTGGAACATCTGAAGGACAGAGGGGGATCCCCTGCAGTCTTTCAGGGCTGAGGAGATGAAGACTCCTAGGCTCACAATCACAAGCACAGAAGGAACATGCCCTAGAACAGGAGCAAATTAGAGGTAGAGCAAGTCTTAGTAAAAATGCAGCTCATACTCAGCACACCTCATTTTCTCATGTAATTGAAATGACCAATTCCTTACCCTCTTTGCCTAACAGAGGAAAGAGAGAACCCTCTCTGATAGCATTTGGAATCTTCATCTTTTTTATACCAATGTCTGACATATAATAAAACACTAGTAGATATGGGACAAGGCAATAAAATGTGGCCAATAATAAAGAGAAAAGGCAGATAATAGAAGCAGACTCATAGATTATCTAGATATTAAATTTTAATTTAGAGCATAGGGTAGAGGCCAACAAAAGAACCAACACTTCCAATATAGAGTAATAATTATTTATGATTGAGCTATGGTTTGTAGGAGGCTGTCATCAATTGGGAGAAATTTTCCTGTTTCTCTTGTCCTTATTGAGGGAGGGGAGTTGTTGAGAATAGAGAAGTGGTCGTTGGACTGTGCACTAGGACCAAGCCTTGTGGCCTAGATTGTGAGTGAGAGTAAATCTTCTAGAGTTCCAGGACAATGGTTGTGAGGCAAATCGGGAGAGCTGGGTAAGCAAGTCTCATATTCCAAAGAGGAGCAAAGGAGCAGAGGCAAAACATCCAGGAATCAAAGAGAACTGATGCACTAAAGTGGAAACTAAAGACGTTTCCTGATCCAAAGTGCAGATAAAGCAGCACATAGGAGGCAAGCTGGAGGGATTAGATTTGAGATATTAATGAGGCACAGTCAAGAGGTGGTGGTTATTGTTTGGATGAATGAATGAAGGAAAAAAAGTCCACATGTCTCCAAAGCCGGGTTACTGGATTAATGGTTCCCAGAATGGGAAACTCAAGGAGGAGCTGTTCTGATGAGCAGATAGGAGTCATGGATATGGTACGTTTTCAGTGCCATTCAGGTGGAGGTGTTTACTACATGGTTGTACACACCCACATGCATGTGCATGCAGACACACACACACACACACACACACACACACACACACATACCCCAAGTGAGAACTTTGTCAGAATATAATATGGGTGTCATCAAAGTGATAGCTGGTAAGATTGCCCTGGGAAAATATTTCAAGTGGGAAGAGATGCAAAGATAGAACCTTGAGAAGTATTGACATTTAGAGTTCAAACAGAGAAAGGGAAGCTTGAAAGGAGACCCAGGTAAGTCAGAGGAAGAAATAAAATAAGGCAAGGCAGAATCACAGAGATGTAGAGGAGAGCCTGGCTTAAGAAGGTGGCATAGGTAAATGTGCAAATGATACAAACAAATCTTTAAAAAAAAATACATTGGAAATTAGCAAGAGAAGAGTCATTGGAGAGGTGGCCACAAGACTGAGACCTTTTCCTACAAGTTTGATTGTAAAAGGAAGGAGAGGCATAGGTCAGTTCTAGGATAGGGTATGGTGCTATAGAACTCAGGCAGGTTTTTTTTGTTTGTTTTGTTTTCAAGGTGGGTGAGCCTTGAACATGTTTATATGGTAAAGAGAAAGATCTAATAGAGAGCAAGTAGCTAAGAAGTGGGAAGAGATAAATAATGATGTCAAGTCCTGGAAGAAGTAGGAAGATATGAGATCTATTTAATAAAATAACCAGTGGTGAGAGATTATTAAAAAATATATACAGTGTGGGTACATGCACGTGTGTGAATGTATATATGTGTGTATAATATACTTATATATCCAAAAGAACATATAAATAGACATTCTTTCTGGATGGGGATTTTTAATATTGTAGTTTATCTAATATATTAAGTGGTGGTACTATCGATCATCAACAAAATATAACCCAAACTTAAATGCCAATTTTAAATTTTCATTTGGAAAGTGATTTTTCCAAAATGTTTTACATAGTACTTTGCCTTCTTAAGTGAAATATTCGGAGGACAGCTTGACCTTTTCTCGATGACTCACTTTGGACATCAATCATTGTTCAATTCTGTAATACTGCCATGCCCTCAGGAGCCACTAAGGTCCACAGGGCTGTTCACCCAATGCTAAATGGCTCCAGACAGCTGTGCCGTTAGAGTTCTTCTGTCTTTTCACCCTGTCATTTGTCACTTCTCTGCTGTTGTCAGTGTTTGCCAAGACATCCTGCTGCTTTTTCTTTTTCTTTTTTCTTTTTTGAGACAGAAATTTGTTGTGTTGCACAAGATGAAGTACAATAGCGTGATCATGGCTCATTGTAGCCTCAATGACATGGGCTCAAGTCCTGCCTCAACCTCCCAAGTAACTGGAACTATAGGCATGCACCATCATACCCAGCTAGTTTTTAAAGGTTTTTTTTTTTTTTTTGTAGAGACAAGGTCTCACTATGTTGCCCAGGCTGGTCTTGAACTCCTGGGCTCAAGTGATCCTCTGCCTCAGCCTAAGACTTCCTGGTTCTTATGTGTTTCCTTCACTTTGTATAAACCTGCTGAGTGAGGACCTAAGAGCAGCTGCAGCCATTCCTAAAGTGCAGACAGACACTTAGGACAACTTGTTCAGCCACTTGAGTGTCTTTTTTGCAGAGCCCTGATGAAAGATGGTTGGACTGGCCTGCCTCCATTCCTCCAACTGGGCCAAGGAATGGACTGAGGTTAGCTGCAAGTCTGATTTCTTGGATATAGGGAAACAACTGGCAAGGCTTGCAGCATGTACCAATCTCTCCTTGGTCCCCAGACACTTCTCCATCTCACAGAGGTGTGTAGACCTGAGTCATTAGGAGACTGGTTAAACCCTTATTTGCATATAGTCCTGAGCTACTAGGCATTGCAGTAAATTAGTCATGACACCTGACCAATGTTTTGTTTTTGTTTTTCTGACAGTGGGGACAAATTATTTTGTCTGTGGCAAAAGTGGCTGGATTTTTATAGTTTCTTTTCCTGCTCTCTAGGAACCAGCTACCCCAGAGACAGATTGCTCTGTTGCCAAAATCTTTGTCTAACACCTCCGGGAGGAAAAACTACCTCCCTAACCTATACATCAAAGTGTGGGATTGCAGTTTTCTCCCTTTGCCCCTTGCCTCTTGCTCATCATTTGGCTGACCCAAAGTGGCTCAGATCTGTCTCCAAAGTCAGCAGCTCCCAGCCCCCTCATGAATCAGCAATCTTTTCACCCAAAATGGAAACAAAGGGAAACAGTCCTCTTTCTAGAAGGTTGTAGATATATGACATTGATATGAATCTATTATTTAGGATAATTATTTAAATTATACCTCTCCCTCAATTCTGTTTTAAACGCATCTCAGCTGTTCAGTGACAATTCGAACATAGGGGAAGCTTGACACAGTCCAAATGTATCAAAAAGATTGTCTTCTATGGCTAGCTCTCCTGCCAAACCGCCAGAAACTTCCTGATCTTACAGGAAATGAAGAAAAACAGTGGTGAATTGGTGAATAAAAGAGATAGGATCTTGGGATTAGATTAGGATACTGCAGACCTAGCAAACTGATGACTTTCCTATCCACAAAGGTAATGAACAATATCCTGGACTATCTATTGGGTACACAAAATACTTCCATTAAAGCCAAAATAAATGACCAAATATTTATTGAACACCTGACTGCCTAATACCCAGTTCTTTGTACTAAAGCACCATGTACACTTCAGATGTTGCACCTTAGAAACCTTGATCAGAACACACAATTTTATTCAGAGAACACTGCCCTAAGAGTGTAGAGATGAAATATATACTACCTGTTTATCTTGTGTAAGAACCTTATGCATGTTATTTTTCTTAATTTTCTCCATTTTACAGATGAGGAAATCAAGGCTTTGAGGGTTTATTAAATTGTCTGAAGCAGTAAAGTGCCAGGACTGTAATTTAAAATTCCAAAACCCTGTTCTTGTGGTGTCATGTCTGTTTGCTCTGTAAATAATTGCAGCAGCGCCCTCTAATCTTCTTGTTAATGTTATAGCAGGAACTTTCATTCATACTGACAGCATTTGCAAAGAACTTCATGGATGTTTATAAGGCTTTTGCACTTGTGTTTGTAGCTTCCTCTTCCTTGAGAATATTTCTTCTATTCATTTCCTCTTCATTGGTCAAGTATGAGATAAAGTAAGAAAAAAGATTGGTTTTTATCTATTTGTCTGTTATTGGGAAAACACTATCACCATGGAGAAAGGGAACAATTCAAATAAACAGCATTCTCAATTCCTTTATTTCTACCAATCTCTTAGACTGATTTCTTCACAGAATTGGGTAGTTGTTAGAATGTGGTACAGACAGAGCATTTGCTTTCCCTCAACTTCTGAATTAATAGGATTAATTAATATAGTTAATATTAATTGTTGTTCTGGCAGTTAAAAATGGAAGATAGAGTTTTTATGTGCTGGGCACTGAACTGTTGTACATAGATTGCCTTATGCCTATTATTAACATTCTTGCCTTTCAGTTTAGAAACTGGCTCAGAGAGATTAAGTAATTTGTTCAAGGTCACACAGCTGGTAGCTGCTCAAGGTTGACAAAGTTATGTTTTCACCCATGCTATATGATTCCAGAGCTGTTATATTGTACTACGCTACCACCCAAATCCAACTGAGCTCTTATGGGATGCCATACTTAATTGATTCAAATAACGCTAATATACTTAACATTTCCTTCAAGGAGCTTTGCAAAAAATATGGGAAAACAACAGGAAAAAAAAAAAAACAAGCAATATTAGAAATAAATGGGGCATGTGGAAAGAGAAGAAAAGAAGGGCCAGTTAACAAGGAAGAGAGAGTGTACTGGGGCTAGGGAAAGCCTGGATCCTGATCTGTAACCATCACTGCTTAAGGTAAGGAGTTGTGTGGTTGCTTTAAAGGGTGTTTGGCAGAGAGTTACATGGCAAGAGTTACATGGCATCACACTGCCTACAGAGTGAAGAGACATTTTTTTTGTTTGGCTGGAATGGGGCTTCTGAAAGCCTTTTCTAAAGAGAAGTATCAGAAAGGGTGGGAAAAAAATGAGACTAGGGCATGGGCTTTTAAAGTGATTAATTCAAAAGAGCTACATTCATTTGGCTGCATTCAGTTTTAAAGTGATTAATTGGAAAAGATGACATTTATGTAAGTGCTGGCAAGATGCATAAGGCATCATTTAAATCCCAATATGGCACTCCCTCAAATATCAGGTTATAACAACTGTTCTGTATGGAGAATGATTCTAACAGGATCATAGTTATAGGTCACAGATGCTGTCTATTTACAGTAGACGACATCTTTTCCACCTGACCATGATGAGCCAGCTACCTGCAGGACACTGATGGCAAAGAAATCTGAGTGAGAGAATATATGCAGATTCATTTCCATTCTTATAGAGGCTTGCAGATAGCCTGCTGATGTTCAATAACATGATCATTTTTGATAAATAAGCAAATATTTATTGGGTACCTACTATATATTAGGTTCTCATTATGAAAATAGTAACAGATATTATTAATTTAGGCATGAAATCCAGACTACTTTTTTGGAGAAATGCCTCTCATGTTGATATTTTCCTGTTTCACTTGTTAATATCTTGGGCCAGGACCTTACCACTTTACATCAGGATTATTGTAAAAGCCTCCTAAGATGGAATAGACTACAAAAGAATCAACCGTTTAGAGTTGAAGGAACATTATTTAGTTCAAATCAATTATAGGACTCAGACACACCATGCTGAAGATTAACTTCCTAAATCATTGCCTTTATCATGGTGATCATCTATCTCCTGAAGAATATTCAGAGTTTGCCCACTGAGTTTAATTCGTTGCTTGGTGTTAAGGTCCTACCTGCATTGCAGCCCCACTCTACCTATCTCATTTTTCTTAATTTCCCAATCCACATTCTCTCTTTCAGTCAAGCCTAGCTCCTTACAGTCTTCTCCTCCTCGTATGGTACTTAGGTCTGCCTCTAAGACTTTGCTCGTGCCGGTTGTTCCTTCTAGAAATCCTTTCCCTCCCATTCCAGCTGTTCAAATTCCACCCATCCTTGAAAAGCCATAAATTTCCACTACTTAATTGAAGCCTTCTTGACTGTTCCAGTCTTCATTAATCATATCTCTCTGAACTGATAGTATAATTATAATGTGTTTCACAATTTAATAATTATAGAATTTCAATACTGAAAAAGACTTTAAGATTGTCCTCAATTTATACGTGAATCCCCTCTACACAACCCTCCCAATGAGCTTTTAGTCTGTACTCAAACACTTATGTTGGCAGATCTTGCTGTCTTTTATATTCATTCATTCAACCAATATTTACTAAACAACTAATGTTTCAGGCATTACACTAGGGACTGGGGATTCAATCGTGAACAAGACTCAAAAATCCATATTCCCTCTTAAAGATAATACTATGTAGTGGTAAATGCTAAAACAAAATACTGAGTTGTGTTAGAAAGTGATTGGAGATGCAAATTTAAATAGGGCGACCAGGAAAGGCCTCTCATAAAGAATTACTTTAATATTGAGGGCCTTGATGATGAGAAGGGGCCAGCTCTGTGCACACCTGGGAGAAGAGATTTTCAGAAAATGAGAACAAGTGCATGACTTTGAGGTGGGGTTGGATTTGTTGAGTTTGAGGAATAGGAAGAAGGACAATGGATGAAGTGTAGTGAGTAGGTGGGTGAGAAGTAGAGATGTGGCTACAGAGGGAGCCCATGGAAGATCCCGCAGAACTCACAGGCCATGGTAGGAGACTTGGACAACATAGTTTGCACTTAATTTGAGCTGAATCTGTCTCACTTGACTTTTTATTCCTTTATCTTAGCTCTGCTTCTAGACATCATATAGAACTAGTATAGACCCTCTTCCCCAGAGCAGTCTTACATATTTGAAGACACCTATCCTATCCCTAGACTATTCAGGAATAAACAATTGCATTTCTTTCTACTTTTCCTTCTGCAATCTCAGGAGCTGTCCTCATTCTGGCTAACTTCTTTTATACACCACCTATATTACTTACAAGAGTGGCACCTAGACCGCTAATACAGGATAGAGTCAGCCTATTTCCTGACCCTTTCTAGGATATACTTTGTTCATTCAATTAAAAATTGTATTTTAAAAATTTTTTCAGCCAGTTACACTGTTTAGTCATGTTGAGTTTTCTGCCAAAACCTTTGGATAATTTTGTTCATCATCTGTTGCTAAACTATATTTCTCTTCAACCTATATCTCTGTGGTGAACATTGTGTTTTATTTTGTTTTGTTTAAAGGGAAGAATCTTACATTTATCCTTATTATATTTAATATTGTTTGATTTAACCCATATGCTAGCCTTTCAAGATCCCTTGGGATGCCAATTTCATCATCTGCTGGATCTGTTATTTTTCTTACCTGCATGTCATATACAAATTTAATAAGTGTGTTTTCCAAACACTCACAAAAATCATTTAAAATGTTTTTGGGGGCCGGGCGCGGTGGCTCAAGCCTGTAATCCCAGCACTTTGGGAGGCCGAGGCGGGTGGATCACGAGGTCAAGAGATCGAGACCATCCTGGTCAACACGGTGAAACCCCGTCTCTACTAAAAATACAAAAAATTAGCTGGGCATGGTGGCACGTGCCTGTAATCCCAGCTACTCAGGAGGCTGAGGCAGGAGAATTGCCTGAACCCAGGAGGCGGAGGTTGCGGTGAGCCGAGATCGCGCCATTGCACTCCAGCCTGGGTAACAAGAGCGAAACTCCGTCTAAAAAAAAAAAAAAAAATGTTTTTGGAAGAGGGCTAAGGACAAAGTCAACTATAAAATCTGTAAGAGCAGGAACTGTCTGTCTTGTTCCTTCTTCCTTCTCTTCATTACAGTGCCTGGTACAGAGTATGTTTAATGGATTCAATTGGAGAAAGTGCTTGGGCTCTGCTGTAGTTTGGATATCTTCTCCAAGCCTCATGTTGACATTTAATTGTCATTGTGATGATATTAAGAACTGGGACCTTTAAGAGGTGATTACATCATGAGGGCTCTGCCTTTATAATTGGATTAATACTATTATCACCAGGGCAGCTTAGTTATTGCAGGAGTTTGACCTCTTTTTCTCTGTCTTTTGCTCTCTGGCCATCTCTTATCATGTGATGCTTTCTGCCATGTTTTGATGTAGCAAGAAGGCCCTCTCCCGATGTGGCCCCTAGATTGTGGACTTCCCAGCCTGCAGAATCATGAGCCTAATAAATATATTTTTTTAATAAATTACTCAATCTGTGATATTCTGTTATATTTGCAGAAAATAGAACAACATAAGCTCCCTTTTAGCCATACTGATCTCTTTAGTAAATGGTTGCTCAGATACATCCTCAGATTCCTCTCCTGAAAATACTCTTTCATTCTCTAACACATGGCTAGGCAACAGATTTTCCAATTTTTACCCTCTGTTTCTCTTTTACTTACAAATTTCACTTTAAGGTCAATCTTTTGCTTCCATAACTGAGTGTAAGCTGTTAAAATGCCCCTGCCACTTCTTGAGTGCTTTACTGCTTAGAAATCCACCAATACCCTGGATCATCACTTCTAACTTTGGCTTTCCAGAATCCAGGGTCATGCCCTAGAACTTCCCTGCCTGCAGAACCATGAGCTAAACAAACCTCTTTTCTTTTCTTTTTCTTTTTTTTTTTTTTTGAGACGGAGTTTCGCTCTTGTTACCCAGGCTGGAGTGCAATGGCGCGATCTCGGCTCACCGCAACCTCCGCCTCCTGGGTTCAGGCAATTCTCCTGCCTCAGCCTCCTGAGTAACTGGGATTACAGGCACGCACCACCATGTCCAGCTGTTTTTTTGTATTTTTAGTAGAGACAGGGTTTCACCATGTTGACCAGGATGGTATTGATCGCTTGACCTCATGATCCACCCGCCTCGGCCTCCCAAAGTGCTGGGATTACAGGCGTGAGCCACCGCGCCTGGCCTCTTTTCTTTATAAATTATCCAGCCTCAAGTACTTTGTTACAGCAACACACACACAAAAACCAAGACAAATACCATTCATCTTGACTGAGAAGAAAGAAATAAAAGAGACAAAGTTTTTTTTTGGTACTCACAAGCTACTATTAGCTCCATTGTAATCCTGATCCACACATATGAATGAACCATTTTTTAACTTTAGCATTTTCTTTTTACAAAGAGTACCATTGAGGTATTAGCCTGCATGTAACTCTATGTACAAGTTGGCACCATTCTTTTATTTTTCCTTGTTCATTGATCTCTTTTTTCCATAATATATACATAATTAGGCTGTATATATATGAGTTTGTGAGAAGGTAGGCTATGTAGTTATTTTGCTTTCTCTAGATTCTTCCTCCCTTTCCTCCTTCTGGAGAAATAACATAGAATTTCATTTTAATCTCTTGAGCTGTATTTCCTTCAAGAGTTGTTTGCCAATGAATCACATTTTTTTCTGTAGTTCAGTCTCAGACTTTTAAAACTTCAGCTATATTCAGCTTTTCTTTCCCAGATGATCATCCAAGGACACCTTTCTCCTGGGATATCATTTTTTCTTTCTTTCTTTTCTTTCTTTCTTTCTTTCTTTCTTTCTTTCTTTCTTTCTTTCTTTCTTTCTTTCTTTCTTTCTTTCTTTCTTTCTTTTTCTTTCTTTCTTTTCTTTCTTTCTTTCGACAGGGTCTCTGTTGCTCAGGCTGGAGTGTAGTGGTGTGGTCATCGCTCACTCTAGCCTTGCTCACCTCCCAGGGGTCAGGTAATCCTCCCACCTCAGCCCCTGTAGTAGCTGGGACCAGAGGCACACACCACCATGCCTGGCTAATTTTTGTTTTGTTTGTTTGTTTTTTGTAAACATGGGCTTTGCCATGTTGCCCAGGCTGGTCTTGACCTCCGGGCTCAAGTGATCCATCTGCCTCAGCCTCCCAAAGTGTTGGGATTATAGGTATGAGCCACTGTGCCCATCCCCTTATTTTCATTTCACTAACAAACCCCTCCTTGTTTGTAAGATTTAGGTTCAGAGTGGACTAAATTGTAAGACTTAGGTTCCTCTAGTCATTTTATCTCTTTGGAAGATGACATTGTCAGTGAAGCCAAAAGTTAAACAAGAATTATACTAGCTGAATGAAATCCTTAGTAAATGTCTAAATACTTGAAGCCACATCATTGCTCTTCCTTATTCACTCCCACCAGGTTCTTCCTGTTGCTTCCTGTGAAAGCATATTCTTCATCCTATGCTATTTTACTTCTTTTATAACTCATGTTCTGTGTTAGTCTGTAAAAGTTTACTTCTTTAATAACTCATGTTCTGTATTAGTCTGTAAAACGTGTGACATTGTGAGACTGTGAGAATTGTTTATGACCTATGTCTTAATGATTATTTCAATTGAAATGATTATTGGAACTGCAATCACAATATAATTCTTGTTTCTACATGACTTAGACAAGAATTGTTTCCTTGCAGAAAACAGGAACATTCTCAGACTAACTTAAGCTCAAAATTGGGGCATTTAATGCAAGACTCTATGGGTATGTCATACACTATATAACCAAGGAGACTAGCTTAGCTCTGTAAGGAACTCAACTGACATCTGGATAGTTGGGAATTGATTTCATTCTGTCTGTTCTTCTGTGCTTCTTGGCAGTATGTCTGCACCCATTCTCCAGCTTCTGCAGCCCCACATTTTCTGCTTTGGTGTGCACATGGCAGAAAACAACAATCTTATGTCCAATATACATGACCTTCAGATCAAGGGTCCAAGCCCCGGAACTTAATCTTGGTACCTCTACTTTAAACTTTCTCCCATATCTGATTGCCTTGGCTTGGCCTATGACTTACTTTCTTTGGTGTCACAGCCGACTCTTAGTCCAGTGATTTGGAGCTAGAGAGAAAAGGGTCATTGGATACCAACAGACTGTGGAAAATAGTTTTTATAAGAAGAGTGTGAGGGCAGAGTAGGAATGGTTTGGCATTTCCACATTAGAACTGCCATCCTCTACTGTTTATTTTTGTTTTTATTTTACTTTCCCCACAATCACATTAAGTAGTTTCCAGCCAAACACAATCTTATACATTTTTGTAAGATACTCTCTCATCTTAGACTTTTCATTACAATTTTTTGTGTGACTATAATCAAATTATTTATTTATTTGACACATAATTTTATATATTCATGGGGTACAATGCGATGTTTTGATACATGTATACATTGTGTAATGATCAAATCATTGTAATTAGCATATTCATTGCCTTAAACATTTCTTATTTCTTTATTGTGAGAGCATTCAAAGTCCTATCTTCTAGCTATTTGAAATATACAATGCATTTTTATTAGCTATAGTCATTCTACTCCACAAATAGAACACCAGAACTTACTCCTCCTAACTGTAACATTCTTCCCATTGACCAACCTCTTCCCATCTCCTCCATTCCCCACATTCTCCCCAGTCTCTGATAACCACTTTTCTCTCAATTTCTATGAGATCGAGTATTTTAGATTCCATGTATGGGTGAGATTGTGTGGTATGTGTCTTAATGTGCCTAGTTTATTTCACTTGGAAAACTGGACATCAACGTGCAAAAGAATGAAATTTGGCCCCTATTTCTTACCATATACAAAAATCAACTCAAAATAGATTAAAGATTTAAATGTAAGACCCAAAACTATGAAACCACTAGAAGAAAATCCAGGAGAAACACTACATTACATCAGTCTAGGCAAGAATGTTTTTACACTAGACCTCAAAAGCATGAGCAGCAAAAGCAAAGATAAACAAATAGGACTATATCAAACTGAAAAGCTTCTTCACAGCAAAGGAAACAATCAATAAAGTCAACAGACAGCCTGTAGAATAGGGGAAAATATTTGTGAATTATACACCTGACAAGGGGTTAATATCTAGAATTTGTAAGGAACTCAGCTCATTAGTAAAAAGCACAATCTGATTTAAAAATGGGCAAAAGACTTGAGTAGACATTTCTCCAAAGAAGGCATACAAAGGGGCAACAGGTACATGAAAAAATGCTCAACGTCATTGAATTAGTCTATTCTCGTGCAACTAGTAAAGACATACCAGAGACTGGGTAATTTATAAAGAAAAAGAGGTTTAATGGAATCACAGTTCCGTGTGGCTGGGGAGGTCTCAGAATTATGGCGAAAGACAAAGGAAGAGCAAAGTGATGTTTCACATGGCAGCAGGCAAGACAGTGTATGCAGGGGAGCTCCCATTTATGAAACCATCAGATCTCTTGAGACATATTCACTGTCATGAGAACAGCACAGAAAAGACCCACCCTCATGATTCTATTACCTCCCACTGGGCCCCTCCCACAACACATGGGAATTATGGGAGCTACAATTCAAGATTTGGGTGGGGACACAGCCAAACCATATCAGTCGCTAACCATCAGAAAAATGCAAATAAAAACCACAATGAGATATCATATTACCCCAGTTAGAATGGCTACTATCAAAAAGGCAAAAGATATTGCATGCTGGTGAGGATGTGGAGAAAGGGAAACCCTTATATGCTGTGGGTGGGAATGTAAATCAGTACAGCCATTATGGAAAACAGTATGGAAGTTCCTAAAAAAATTAAAAATAGATCTACCATATGATTCAGCAATCCCACTACTAGGTATACATCCAAAGAAAATGAAATTAGAATATCAAATAGACATCTGTACTCCCATGTTTATTACAGTACTATTCAAAAACAACTAAGATATAGAATCAACCTAAATGCCCATCAATGAAGAATGGATAAAAAGAAATGTGGTATATATACACAGTGGAATACCATTTAGCTATAAAAAGGAATGAGATACTGTCATGTGCAACAACATGTATGAGCCTGGAGGACCTTGCATTAAGTGAAATAAGTCATTCCAATGTTGGGGAGGGGGGTTGTTTTTGTTTTTGTTTTGAGACAGGGTCTTGCTCTGTTGCCTAGGCTGGAGTCCAGTGATGTTACCATAGCTCACTGCAGCCTCAACCACCTGGGCTCAAGGGATCCTCCTACCTCAGCCTCCTGCGTAGCTAGGACCACAGGCGCTTATGACCATACCTGGTTAATTTCAGTTCAGTATCTAAAATCATGATGTAGATCTTAAATTTCATTTATTAATATCTCCCATATTTTCCTCTTTTTCCTAAAGTGAATCAATAAAATTATCTCCTATTTTCTAAAATGTATTAGTTTTCCTTTAATGATATTATTCCCAAAGATACTTCCTCAGTCTCCCTGCAGGTATCAGCATGACTGGGTAGCAGTCCTGGGCATATGCCTGAGAAAGATAACACTATTAGCCCTCCTTGGTTTATTGTGGTTGCTTTAGGCTCTACAACAAGGAGTTACCATCACCAAGACATACCAACACCCCTCCCATGTTAAGTATTTGGTATTCTTGACCTACTAGGACTGTTCAATTCCTTTCCAGCATTTTTTTCTGCCTCAAGGAAGGAGTGGCCACTTTCCATTGCCCCTTCAGCAGGAATCACATCTGCAATGTGTGTCTCCAGTGGGCCAGCTTGTTCTTTTTCTTTGTTACCTTCCTACACTCTTAATTTTATGAATCGAATTTCGATTCTCCCCTCTTCAAATTGTTTTGTTGAGCTTAGGATGAAGCCACTTTTCTAAAGGGTCTGAATGTACCTTTTAGGAAGAAGGCTTCTACCTATTATGTATTTTTAGTCCAACAGAGTGTCTTCACTTTTGCTTTATTTTGCCTTTTCATTCATCTCTCTCTTTACCATTGGATCAAATTTTGGCCCTCTACTTTTAAAGTCAGGATCTTGTACTTCACAATTTTTCTCTTATATTATTGGGATTACTTATACTTTTTTGGCCTCAGATGCTCTCTCAGAGGCCAGATAATTTTTTTTCAGGCCTCCTTATGTTTGCAGTCATGTGAGTTAGCTAGATTACATTCAACGTAGTTTATGCTTGCGTCTGACAGGAAAACCAAGTTAGCTTTTCCTCTGTTTGTCATTGAACTAGTGCCATGAATTTTGATTGGTATAGAGATAACAAGATCGATAGCCTCAGAGGTGAGATGGACCTCTATGATACTAGGCAAGTCACTAAAACTCTGTAGGCCTCAGTTTCCTTGTCAGTAAAATGGGGATAATAACAGTTCCTACTACATAGAATTGTTATGAAAATTAAATAAGAATGTAATTAATTCTGAATTAATATGGGTTGAATATTTATTACATAGTAAGTGTTCAGTAAGTGCTAGCTTTAATTATTGTGATTACTTTTTCTAGGTTGTAAGCTTCTTGAAATTGTGAACAATGCATATGTCAAATGTTATTAAGCAGCTAGTACTTAACACAAGTTTATTATTATCCATTTATGTGATAGTTACATTTAGTGATAAGGATGCCAGAAAAAGAAACACATTGAAATTAAGATTATTGCATTTGCCTGTGTGCAGTGGCTCATTCCTGTAATCCCAGCACTTTGGGAGGCCAACGTGGGAGGATTGTTTGAGCCCAGGAGTTCAAGACCAGCCTGGGCAACAAAGCAAGACCTCATCTCTATTATTAAAAAAATAAATAAATAAAAATAAAAAAGCCTATTGCATTTGATTCTGGTTTCACTATGTTACACTTCATTTTACTTCCTTCAAGCTGATGAGTTACACTTGTGCAGTTTTTTCTCTCCTAATGTGATTTTAACATTTTTCTTGAAAAATATTACTTATTTCTGAAAGTTCTTTTGTCTTTTTTTTTTTTTTTTTTTTTTTTTTTTTTTTTTTTTTTTTTTTTTTTTTTTTTTTTTTTTTTTTTTTTGCTGGAATTCAAACTCAAATTCCACCAGTATTTTTAAGTGTCGTCTATGTGCCTGGCTCTATGCTAGGTGCTTGATATACCTAGATGTTATCTCCTTTTCATAGATGAAACAAAAGCAAGGTTCAGAGAATCCAAGTGAATGGTTCAAGATCATACAATTAGTAAGTAGCAGCTGAAAGAATGACAAATAAGTCTTAACCATAAACCAGTGAGAGAGAACTTCAGGAGCAATATGGCCAAATAGTATGCAAGAATATGCAGAAAGAGCTGTTTGTTTTCCTTCAAAAAAAGGGTGGGGAAGAGATCAGGGAAGTCTTTGTGAAGGAGATGAAATTTAATCTACTAGGTGGACAGTCAATCAATAAATAATTGGAGTTGACTAATGTGGAAAAATATTGTTCCTTTTATTTCCTCTGTTCTCAGTTATGTATAGTGGTTTATGTTTATGGTATATAAATGCAAAGTAAATAAATTGCTATTAAATAAGAGATTAAATGGTAAACATGAGAGAAAAGTGTTCTATTTTGTGATATGCAGGTTATGAGTATATAAACAGGCTTTCAAAATATAATGAAGGACTAATGGAAGAAGACCCATTGTCAAGGTTTTCTGTGACAGTGCATGCGTCCTTTCACCAAGTTTAGTCACAGCTTTCATAATATAATACTAATCCTTGAAATGCTTGGTAAATATGCCAATTCTGGGTGCAAATGAATCCTCCACTTCTGAAGGCTTGGTGTGGACTCCGATTTAGGTCTCCAATACATGTCCAGTGATTTTTGGTGCCCTTTTGGGAAATACACCACTTGGCATGATCCTGATAAGAACTGAAATAAGAGTGTCGTGATAACTTAATTGCTTTGATATTGTAGACATGGTAAGGAAAGGAGCAGTTTGAAGGAAGCTCTTGTCTTTTTCGCTGCCAGGTTTCTGTTAACAAGTGTGTCTTCAGCCGTTGAGCCATCCAGGCTGCAAAGATGTCTAGGGTTTAGGAGAAGAAAGATAGTGAGGTTGGTATTTACACTTAGATTAGTCCCTGAAAATATATTCTGGAATGGAAATCATCATTCACCCGTGATATGTGTATGTCACAAGCACAACAATAACAACATAATTGAGATAGTGGTTGAGAAAACATTTTGTAAATGCTGAAGTGATATGCAAATGAAAGTTATAATCATCATTACTACGATGATGCTGGTGTTTGCAAACATCTTCTGTTCTATAAAACAAATTAAGCAATATAGGTCTTTGTCCTGGAAAGACCTTTGGAAAAAATTAGGCTAGAGAAGGAATCAGGGCCAGTTTCTGGGGATCTTTGTAAATCATGCCAAAATGTTTGGATTTTCCTGAAATCAATGGAGAGTTTTTAAAGAAACGTTAGTAAAGAATTAATAGAAACTGGCTTATGATCATAAGTATCAGTTGAGAGGCAATGGGAAGGATGAATTGGGAAGGATGGGTTAGAAACAAGAAAGGAAAAACATAAGGTTGTCACAATAACTGTGTCAATAAACACAGGTGTGACCCATGGCAGTGGCGGAGAGTTTGGAGAAGATACAATAAATGTGAGAGTTATTAAGGATCTGGAACTGACTGAATTTGATGGTTTGGTAGAGGAGTGAGAAAAAGAAGAGATGGAGAATGACTGTGTAGAAAAAGAAGAGATGGAGAGTGACTATGTATACTAAAAGAAGAGATGGTTGACTATGTAGAATACAAGAAAAAGTAGGTTTGTGGGGGATGATGATGAGGTGAGTTTGGCATGTTGAACTTTGTGTGGCTGTACCACCTTCAAGTAGAAGTGTCTCACTTGCTGTTAAATAACTCAGTCAGTATAGAGGTCTGGGGTAGAGATCTAGACTTAAGAATCATTGGAGGGCTTGCTGGAATTGCCCAGCATGGGCATGTAGAATGAGATAAGGAAAGATGGGGGCCACATGGCAACTCAGTCACCTAAAGAGTAGTCAGAGGAAGACCTGGCAGAAGAAACTTAGAAGTGGGAGGAAGACTGGGGGTTGTGTATTCCCTAAAACCAGTGAAGGTGAGAGTTTCAAAAAGGAAAGAATTTCAACAGTGCCACATTCTGCAAAGAGTATCTCTGTCCTTTCAAGTTTGAGATCTCTAGTGCCTAACACAGGGCTTGGCTAATAGTAGGCATTCAGTAAATTTTATTCAATATATGAAGGAAGGAAGCAAATAAGCAAGGAAAACAGTGAGGTCATCTAAGACAGCCATTGGTGCTTGGGGAGAGATTCCAGTGTCTACGGACAGAAGTAAGACGGCAGTGAAGGAACACTGAGCAAGTGAAGGCCCTGATGAGTTTTTAAAAAAATAAATCTGAAAGAGAAGGAAAAATAGAGCTAGAGATGCTTTAGAGTTGAGGGAGGGTTTTTAGGCATGTTTGTATGCTATGAGGAAGGAGCCTGGTAGTGGGAAAGCTAAAATGGAACTGGGAGAACAGATCTGGTATGCTGAGGCTGGGATAGGTTTCAGAGCACAGGGGGTGCATCGCTTCTTTGGGGATGGGGGAAAACCCTGCAAAAAGGAAGGAGAACAGATAAGACTGTTGGAGAGATGGGGTTGCCATATTGAAGTGGTTTCTCCCTACATGATTTTTGTTCTATTTCTGAAGGAGAAAAGGAAGCCATAAGTGAGGGGGCAGAGTAGTATAAAGGGCTTGAGAGTAAGGAAGGCTTAAAATAACTGCTCAGAGAATGGAAGAAATGGAGATAGCTATGGCCTCATGCCAAGCAGAGGCTGGAGACTGTGAGTTTTCACTGGCCCTTGGTTGGATGGTTGTGAGACGCTTTTGTGGTTGGCTCAGTAACCTGGCTATTCAAGTATAACAGGCTAATGTTGAAACTCATCCTTGACTTTCCTTTTTCCTTTCCTCTTTGCTTCCTTTTTTCATCTCTCTTTCCTTGAATACTCAGAATATTTCTCTAAGTTATCCCTAATGAGTTCAACAGCAGAGTTATATAGCCTGTTGTTTGATGATGGTCTTTCATACCGTCAAGAAAAGAATCAGACTTTGCAAAATGGAGGAATTTTTGTCCCTGGGCTGACTGAAGTGTGGTGAGGAGCCTGCTGGGACTCTCTGATGAGCTGGCCCTGGTACATAGCTGGGGCATGTGAATGAGCTCCTGGTGAAAGGTGGCCGGAATGAAACAGCTATAGACATTTGGGTTGCAGACCAAGAGCTGAGAATCTGAATCAAGAAACAATAAAAAAAAAAGTTGAAAATTAAGACACAAATGGAAATGCCTGCTGATATTATAGATCCTGTTGTGGATTAAAAAACAAAACAACACAAAAACAAAGGCATTTCTTTCTTTAAACCAATAGCCTTCAAATAACTTTTGGTTAAAATAACTGACACCTGTTAAGCACTTCCTAGTTTCCAGACATGGTTCTACAAGTTTTACATGGGTTTACTCATTTAATCCTCACAGCAACCATATTATCAAGTAAATTCTGTTGTTATAATTATCTTTACTTTGTAGATGAACTAACTGAAAATTTACATCATATACCCAAAATTATAAAGTTTGTAATTGATAAAATTGATATTCAAACCCAGGTAATCTAGCCTTGTAGACCATATATTTTTTCTTCTAAATGTACATATACAAATAGAAAAGTTGAGAACTCCGTGTAGCAATGCAACAGCTTCAAGAATAACCAGCTCCTCAGTGTGTATGCCTGATCTCTGTGATATTCAGCTCTCTAATCATTACATGATTTCAATTAGTGAGACTAGAGCTTGACTTGGGTGAGGAGCTCAGTAATCCTTGCTGTAAGATGGAACTTGATAAAAAACATTTTCTAAACCTCCTGTATCTATAGGCAAGTTGCTTCTCACTACTATTTAGCTACTAACCTGTTCCTACTTCTTCTTTCCCACCACAGTTTGCCAAATCTAAGTATTTTTGGCTGAGCTTGAAATCTTAAAGGAAGATTATCTGGCTCAGAAGTGTCATGTTGGTAGCCTACAAGGAACACGTGGCCTGGAAAACTTTAAAAAAAGTAAGATTGAGCTCATATTTAGAAATCAGTTTTCTTCTCTCTCTCTCTTTCTCACACACACCCTAGGTTTCTGGTACTTCATGAGAAATATGGAGATCTATAATCACTGGACTTGTATTCCTGTAGAGCCACAGCATGATGGAGCTGAGGCTTTGAGGGAAGCTAGACGAGAATCAACACCGTAGTTTGTCACTGTCCCCACTTCTCACATAACATCTGTCTGTTTCACTCATATATGTCATCTACCAGCCACCTGGATACATTTGAAACTACTGCCCTCATCAAGTTCAACAACTGCAGTGGTAGAGTAAGAGCCAAAGCCCAGTAAGTGAGCCTGCCCAAGACCTCACCATGGCAAAGCCAGCATGAGAATCTAGGTATCAGAGTATGAATAGATTAACAAATGAAGTGACACATTTATGAATATTATTTCCAAATGCTTTCTCCAACATTGTTATCTCTTTTTTTTCTCACATACTCTAGTTTTACCTATTGCCTTATACTGGTTGTACTTGAAAGTTATGCAGATGCCACTTTGTCCATTTCGTCTCCCTGTGGGTGGATAATCATAGCCTTCTTCCGGAATTGGAGGAAACTGAGGAATAGAATGAATCAGCCAGAACCCTTGGACTCTGTTCCACAGCAGTAAACCTACCAAAGATACATTTAACAAAGATAAATCAGAAAAACAAAGTTTCTTTTAAAATAGCATTCAAAGTGGCAACATTTAAGCCCATTTATGCTTCAGGCTGGTGTTTTATTAAGTTAATAATCACAAGGATCATGCTTATTTTTCAAAGATTTCAATTACAATTCTGGCACATATCACATTGCCTGATTACTGATAAAAAGCTGTCACAAAAAGGGAACCAAGGTAGCCATCCTACGAAAAGTTAAGAGGAAATTCATGTCGAAATCACAAGGAAAATTTGTTTTGGCAGAATACAAATTTGCTCAACTGGAATTTGACCTTGTTAAACAATACAGTCACCTGGCAAGATTTAGATAGTGTCTTCACTGCTAAGCAGCTAGGCTGTTTTCAAAAGCCAACTAAAAAACAGAGTTGAAAGAGAAAATATCAAATGAAGAAATGTACTTGCAATAATTTGTTAGAAGAAACTACTGCCCATTTATTGGCAGAAGAAGTCACCATTTCTACAAGCCCAGTAAAAGAAGCAAAGAGAGAGAGAAAAAAAGGAAGCTATGCTAAAGCATCCAAGTTAATAACATTTGTAAAACTCCCTAGAGCAAAATAAATAACATGAAAGCCAATAAGGAAGAAAATAGAAAGATTTTTATAATTTTGTGACATGGCAGAAAGAACTCTGTAAAACAGATGTCAATGACTATTTCTGTGTTTATAAATTTATCAGGATAGGTTTGGTATGATAGCTAGACTTTCCAGTTTGCATATGACTATGCAAACATAAGATTCACTCATGTTTGCCTAATTGTTAGAGTAAAAACTAAATTCCTTCTAGTTGTTTTTTTTTTTTCAAAGAGCATATTTTAAGAAAGCATACTGTTGTTCTTCAGGTGGAAATAGAATCAATACCTGTGTCAAGGTGGAAAATATTGAAAGTTCTGTTATGTAACAGAACTGGATGACCTTCAAGAGTTCTCCTCTGCGCAGAAAAGTGTGCCAATTTGCTGGAATCCTATCCTCCTGGTACGAATGCCATAGGATATTAGGGCATCTGTTGGCCAAGAGAACCTTTCCACTTGATCTTGCGCCCTCCTCCCTTTACATCGATTCCCCCAAACTCTTGTGGCAGCTAGCAGGGTAGAGTAGAAATAGTGTGGGAGATTGTTGGAGGAGAAGTTGAAGAATGTAGCATGTTATGAAAATTGTTGGGTTCCCTGTAAATATGGCATTCAGGAGAGCAACTTTGCTAAATAAAAAGTTTTCAATGTTCCTGACCTTTGTCAGCCATTACAAACCATATTCTAAATCAGAGGCTGCAAACTGGCTTCCCCTGAGCCAAATCCAGCCTATGAATACATTTTATTAGGCTCGCAGAATGTTTTTTAAACTTTGAATTTAGTGCCAACATTTAAAAACTGGGGAGGTTTTCCACAAATATTAATTTACAACATCTCCTGGAAAATTGTGTCCCTATCAGGCAAGTTGAGTAGTAAGTGCCTCCTTTCACTTGCTGACATCATCTGCCTGCTCCCTGAAGGCATTTGAATTTGGAACCTTCTGAATACTTGTTGCCATGGCAAGTTATTTATGACATATTAAATTGGAAAAAGGTTGAAAAATAGTCATTACAGTAGTTTTGTAAAAATGTTTTAAAATACATATTTTAGAAAAAGTGGAAAGGATTAAATATGGTTTATCTAATTGGTATTAGGATTATAGATTTTTTTGTTTACCTGTATTTTGAATTTTCCTATAGTGTACAAACACATATGCAAAGTTTATAAGTAGAAAAATTGTAAAAGTATAATCAAAATTACTATATTTGGTAATATAAATAACATGATAAAAATTAATATATAACTATTTAAAACAGTTTTTCAAAAATGTTTATTTCCAAGGGAACTATATATTAAGAAGGGTTCATTTTACTCTATATAAATTATACCTCAATAACTCTGACTAAAATGTTTTTATGCATATATGCTATATGCACATATACATATATACATATGTATGTGCATATATATATATAAAACTGCTGGTGTTTGTGTGTCCTCAGTATCAGTACCTGGATTCCTGCTGCAAACCATATATTTTAAAATATGTTAAGAAATAAAATGGGATTTCTAAAAATGGGGTTGCCAAGTCAAATTATACAATTATATTATAACCTGTGATACAGAAATTATACATTTCAATGACTCAAATAAACTATTAAGAAGAAAAGCTATCTGTTTAGTATGGAATATAAGAATATTCAAGATGAAATGTTTTTAAAAAATGTTAATTTCCAATAGAAAAGAGAAACCAAGAATCGCTGTCATACCTTTGGTGTGTCCATACTTCCTGCTGTAATTCACAGATTTAGGGACTCCATCATTGTATATTAGATAGGCTGTGTTGTTACTCTGCAGGAATATATTAGTTATAATGGCGTAAATCTTCCATTTACAAACTCTCACAACGTTTCTACCAGCTACCCAGCCTGCAATACATCGCTTTCATTAATACACTGAGAAGTCATCTATTCCCCTAATAGGCAGCTTCCCCATCAATATGAAGCCTGTGACATGTGAAACAGGGGAAAGGAAGTTCATTTTTAACTATGCATGATTTTTACTCATGTGACAGGAGCCCTATGCATTGTGATCTGGGTGTGAGGGCAATGTTCCTATTTCTCTTGGTTGTTTTGGAGCCAAGTTTCTGATTAAGCAACCAGTGTATAATAAAGGAGTACTGAATTATTTGTTCAGGAAATGAAGTAGGAACAACCAACCAAGGATTGCATCTGAGGTTTTTTCCGTTGGTATCATAGGCACAGTGCAGAACCAGCTGTCAGGATCTGATTTCCTCTGCCCACTTTGTGCTTCACTTCACTGCTGGGTAGCAGCTTTGTGTTTAATCAGGATTCCTCATTATCTGCTCTCCCTTCCTCTCATTATGGGAGGATTTTTCTGCAATCCATTTTTCAGTGTCACTTCACCTTTCCAACTTGATATTTCCCTGCTTTAAAAAGTGGTGAAATTTACTGTGTGATATTGGATTTCCTCTGTTGAGGCAAAATATGAGTCAATTTTCAAACAGCCAAATCTTAGAGCCAAAATAAAGCTATTATTTCAATAGTCTCTATTTGTCATGTTTTAGAAGCTTGCTAATATTTGTTCTGGATGGTTCCATTTAATTTGTGTGATGATACAGTGGCTTTTATTGAAGCCAATAATGTTGATATTAAAAAAAATCTCAGTGACATAATTAAAAGCAGGAAAGGATAACACATCTCCTTTAAAAAGGCCCTTGCTTTTTTCTTTGAAAACAAAGTCAATAAAGAAGTCTCTCACAGTTGCTTAATTATTTGACGCAATACAAAAATAATGTTAAATGCACAACATAGGCTGTTGTAGCATTCTCGTCTACTGTGTTTAGGAATACCCTGAAAAGTAAGCTGTTTTCTTACCTTCGTTTATCATAATTGATCATAGCTACTGAATGGCATTCATATCATCCTCTGGATAACCCTGAAGCATTAGTTACTCTATGAACCTGCATTGAATGTGGTAATGAGGACATTTGTGTGCCTTGGGGTACAGCATGGAGGGATTCTGGGATGATCCAGTGAGGAATTTATTCTTTATGATAAATGAAGTTTATTATTCTAACTGCATGTAGCAGCCAGTTGAGGTTAAGTGGGTTGTAGCCTTAGTGAGAAGAGAGGCTATTGATAAAGGGAAAAGACTATGGACTTAAGAATAGGTAGATGTAGGCATGAGCCTTTGAATAGCTTTATTCCTTTAACACATTTGGCATTGTTTTGTCTATTGAGTATAGAATAAGAGTGGTACAGTCTCTGCCCTCTGTCTAGCAGAAAATATAGAGAGACAAGTATAGGTAATATAGTTTGATAAATGTTTATGAAGGTGCATGGAAGATTCTTATTTGTAAAGGCAAGAGAAGGGAAACAATTCTAAATGTAACCCAACTATTGGACTTGGTCACCTTGACATTTGAAATTTAAAACCAGTTCGTCTAATCTTGCATTTCACTCTCTGTGAGAAGTTCAATTCCAGTCAGGGGGTGGAGGAGTAATATTCTCACAGTCAGTTGTGGCACATAATTCTAGCTTCTAAAGGACACTGAGTCTCACTTGGATATCACCCACTGCTGTTGCTCTCTTCTTTTGGCTCGATGCCAATCAGGCATGGAAATCACTCCCTTTACTGTCATTTCCCCCCCAGAACCAATCACTCAAGACATTGCATGTGAGCCAGTTTTACTAAAGATAAGAAATATTGAATGGTTTTACATCACCATGAGGCCTTACCCCAGTCTCTCCCCATGTTTATTGTGCTTTTTAATTCACGGTTTCTTTCCATCTCTTTTTTGTTTAGCAGAGAAGTTTAACTGTATCTCCCTGCTAGGGTGTGGGGCTACCTTTGCACCTCCAAAGATCATTATTGTATTCAACCAAGCAAAGAGCTATCTACTCCAACTAAGGTAATGACAGAGGCTTTACAATGTCACTCTTTCCTTCTTCCTCCCCTAGCAGTCTCAGCATTTTTAGAGAAATTAAAAAGCAAATAGAGAAAAGTCATTATGTATTTGCATATGAAATTTACACTGAGTGTGTCTGCCTTTCTTGCTTCCCCTTCTATTTTCCCCACCTCTTCCGTCTCTGCCCTCCGAGACAGCAAGACCAGCTCCTCCCTTTCTTCCTTCTCCTCAGCCAACTTAACAGGAAGATGACAAGGATGAAGACGTTTATGATGATCCATTTCCCTTAGTGAAGAGTAAATATATTCTCTCTTCCTTAATAATTTTCTTTATAACATTTTCCTTTCTCTAGCTTACTTCATTGTAAGAATACAGTATATAAGATATATAACACACAAAATATATGTTAATCAACTATTGATGTTATCAGTAAGGCATCCAGACAAACAGTAGGCTATTAGTAGATAAATTTTCAGGAAGTCAAAACTTACACATAAATTTTTGACTGCATGAGGGCTGGTCCCCCAACCCCAGCATGGTTCAAGGGTTACCTGTCATTTGTTTATTCAAAGCAGGATTGTTGATACAATTTTAAAAAGCATCTGGAAAAGTGCTTGGCATATCACATGTTCTCAAACAGCCTACAGATAAGTTTTAACTTTGTAACTTGGCTCTGAAGTCTGGTCTTAATGGCAGGTAAATAACATGAATATTACCACACACAATGACAGTTCCCTGTACATTTTGAGTAAATAATCAGATACACATGTGTAGTAATGCTAGAGGCTAAAACAGTGTTGTTGTGGGCATTAAATTACTTGACATATGTAAAGGCTCAGCGTACAGTCCAGCATATTATAGGAACAGAGTCATGTTATATATTCAGTTCTCTATAAGTTATTGTTAGGAAATGCTTACATGAGTATATCTGGATGTTAATCATGCCTTGATTTTACTTGTCACCCCTGGTTGGAAAGCAGCATCTTGAAACTAAGCAACAGATGGTGCCTGGAATATTGGGAGCATGCCCACATTAAGCCAGCAGGCCTACTTACCTGTGTCTCTTTGACTGGCTAGCTCATTGCCTGATAAAGTCCAGATACAGCAGGGATAATCCAGGCAAGTTAGTTCTAGAGCCTTGAACTAGAGTCCTAGTTTTCAACATATCGTTTTGAAAACAATGACTTAAAAGGTGTATCAAGTAGAACCCTTTACTGAGCTCACCACCACTGATCAGCACCATAACATAAACAACCCATAACTCATGGCATGTTAATCACAGATCGGTATTGCTCTGTAGTAGCAGAGGCTCCTCTCCCTATCTCTATTAGATGAATAAGCAAACTGACAGACATTGTGGCAGCCAGAAGACTTCAATATACAATTAGTTCATACCTTGCCCAGCGATACCACTGGACATGATGCCAAGTGAATTTGGCATTGCTGTAGACGACAATGACATGTTTCTTAAGGTCTTAGATTGACTCAGATAATTGTCTTGAGCTGGTTCTGAGCTAGCTTACTTCAAGGTGCTAGGAGCGGGAGTTGGATGGGTGAACAGAAAAACTCTGTTGAAGGCTTTGGATTCAGCTCTATGCATTTTATATTATTCAAGTGAACAACTGAATAATAACATACCTTGGAGGCATATGCTTCATATAGCTGTTGTAATGTCCTTCCCAAAACACTCTTGGTGGTATTCATTAGTTGCTCACTCTTCCTCCAGCTTCTAGTTGTAGAGTCTAAGTACAGGTACTCTAACCCAGTCTCTTCACTTTCCTTGTTTTGTCTTTTAGGTAACTTATAAAAGATAAACCTAACAGGCAAAATAATTATGAATTACTAACATTTATTGACTGCTTTCCTGTGGCAGTAGCTATGTTACACACTTTAATATATCTCTCACATTTCATGGAAGGCCTCTAAGGAAAGGGATTTGCTCAAGTTCTCTGCCCCTCTCTTCACCCTTATCTTTGCTCCTCTCCAGAGAAGAAAATAAAAACCTGATTAGCTATATTCTAAGACCTTGGTTATCCTGGTGGGTGGAGTCCCTGAACTGGAAGTCCATATACATTGAGAGTTGCTTTCTCTGTTGCTTCCATGGTCCATATGGCTACAGTGGGGAGTAAGCCAAGACTCAGACCATGCAGTTGGCTGACTGGGTATAAGATTTGGGTTTGGGCTTCAGAAGAGGTAGAAGGTACTTTGAGCCTCTGTTCTAAGCTGCATTCTTCAGCTCAGTTTATCAGAAAACTCTTTCTTGGTGATTCAGGGCCAAAACCAAGTAATTAAGTAGGCACTTTCCTTCCTTTACTATTTGTTTATCTCCCTTGGCTATCGCACAGGGAGGAGAGGTAGCTCCGCCAAGGTAGTATTAAGGCGTTATTGGATTACCTAGCTCAGGGTTTCTCAATGTGCTCTATTCACATTTTCAGCCAGATCATTCTTTGTTGTGAGGGAGCTCTCCTGTGCATTGTAGGATCCCTGCCCTCTACCTGTTAGATGCCAGATGCACTGCCAAGTTGTGACAATCAAAGTTATCTCCAGACATTATCAAAAGTCCTCTGAGGGCAAAATTACCCTTGGTTGAGAACCACCTATCTAGCCAAATGCTTTCTAATAGCATGAACCCCACCATTAACTCCTAAACACTCACAGTGCACCAACCATTATAATACACACACTATTACCATACCACAGTGTCACAAGCCCGTAAAAGCTGCACACTTCACTTGGTCCCCTTTGGTCTTATACTTTATTTAAGTGAACTCTTTCCTGCCCTGCTATGCTTTCTTACTCACAGGGTCAGGTCCTCACATGTGGCAAGAAACATGAAACTATTCTTTGGTGCTGACTTGATGGTCTCTTTCCTTGCCTTTCTCAGTAGATTTTAGCAGCTTGGCAACAAGTGCCTATATTCTCTTTAACAGACATTGCTAAGCAATATGTCCATTCACTTGTGGCAAAAATGATTTACCATATCAATCACAATTTGGTGACACACCAGTGAAGGGTTTGTGAACTATCAGTGTGCCATGGCACACCAGTTGAGAGCTAGTACTTTTAAACATTTTTCCAGGGTGACCACCTCTAATTATGTACTCAAGAGTCATGAATCTGTTTCTAGCTCAGACCTCTCTGCTGAGGTCCAGAGAAACCGAAACACAAAGATGTCCCAGAAACCTCCAACTCTATATTTTTGAAACCAAGTTTATAATATTTTGCTCCAAATCTGCTCATCCCACACTATTAGGGAACATATTGACGCAGTCTAAGAAGCAGAAACCTAAAATTATTTCTTAACGTCTCCCCTTCTCCTACCTGCCGCAGCCCGTCTACCACCAAGTCTTCTCAGCATGTCTTTCTTTCTATTCCCACAACCACTTCTTTAACTGAGGTGCACACCTCTTCTCACCTATAATTCTGTGAAAATGCTCCTGGGCTCTGCGAATCTAGGCTGCTCCCCATCCAGCCAAGCCTCACAATACTGCCAGTGGGCTTCCTAAAATGCAAATCTGACCATTCACACCCCTGCTTGAAGTCTTTCAGTAGCTCCCTTTCAATGTCAAGTTCAAACCTTGTAGCTCAGCACACAGACCCCCTTGCCCTCCCCACTTCTCTAACCCCAACTCGGGTCATCTTCCTGTATTCTCCTGAAGTTCCAGACATACCAAACTAGTAGCAACTCCCAACTTTCCATGTTGCTTCTTGCCTCTTTACCTTCTCATTCATTGGCCTGAGATACCCTTGCATATCCATTCTTTTTCTAGCTACTTCATAATTGTTCTTAAAACTTAGCTCAAAAACTATGTCCTCAGAGAAGCTTTCTAGGCTCTCTGCTCCCCAGTGTTCCACTTATGCCCTTACCACATAACTGTGAGGTCATCAAGAGTAGGAACCATATTTTGTCCATATTTTTATTTTCGAAACTTCACACAGAGCTCGGTTACTGCTGGAAGACGGACTACTTGCCTTGAGTATATCAGTGTTCTCTAGCCTGAAGTTTACACAAAAAGCTTGACACCAACCGTGATGGCAAACTTAAATATCCCAATTAAAGAGTGAAAAAGTGATTAAAGCTTTAGGAATACCCATGACTATAATGCAACACAGTATTTAATGTCTTTGACACTGTTCAACAGGCCAGTGACCTACCTCCCACTCACGCCAACAGCTGACTGTGCTGCCAAACAAATCGAGGTTAGGCAAACAGTGCTGCGTGTGACCAGGTGCCCTTCTCCTTCTCAAAAGGAGAAGTGCATGCTCCATTTTCAAAAAAAGTAATCTGCCTTCTCTACTCTGTCAGTCTTTAAAAGGATGTTGGACGTGTTCTGTTAGGAAAAGCCATGATGTAATTAAAAGAAATTGCCAGCTGACAGAAGCTGTCAGCTCAATCCCATTTCTGTGGCTACCACCCTTGCCCGGCTGAGAAGAGTGAATCAGGCCCAAGAGGGGCTGCTCAGCTCTTTCTCAGGGGAAACTCCCACACTCAGAAGCCTACCCCTGCCTGGGAGTTTGGCCCATTTGCACACTTTAACTTCCTTTATTTGTAAAGGGAGGAAAGAGAATGGACATTCCCCTTAGGAACTTCTCAGTGAGCCAGGCTGACTCCTATACTGAGGCTGTTTGCATGCAGCAATCCTTTCATTTAATTTACCTACCAGTCCACAGCTTTCCCTTCTTCATTTCTGCATGAAATTGTTGCTGTCCCCAGCACCCCAAAGAGGCCAAGGAAGAGCAAAGCAAAAGATGTTCTTAGAAGTCTTGCCATCATTTTCTGTTTCATTTATTTCATGCCACAGCAGAACACTTTCTCCATAGATTGTGGAATCTGAGTGTCAAGGTGCTCTCAGGCTATGCTGGTTCTGAAGTTTGATTCCATTTACCTGTTCTGTTCGCTGTTCGGGGCATTTTCAGAATGGGATGGATCCCATGTAATTGTGCGATTCTGTCACAACATGCCAGCGTGACTCCAATGCCTTTGTGCTGAATTGTTAACTGCTTTGCAAAGTCATCAGAAAGTTCTGCAGAAAAAAAGGGAAATATAGTTAACTCTTTGGAGTGAACATTGTGTTGTATAAAATTCAGTGGGCAGGGGAACTTCATTTTAATAAATAGATGTTAAATTAAACATATTTCATGTCTTCCCCTCCTGATTGACTCAATGAATGAGAGCAAATGCATGTGGTTCATACGTTAAACAGAAATGATAAAACCTTATGTCTTAGTAATAATTAGGATCTGACACTTATAATAAATTTCTTTCTTAAGGAACCAGTTGCTAAGCAGTACTTTAGAGGGTTTCTACAAAGTAACTGTAAATTTAACTATTTTACCAAAGATGTTTACATATTCTCTCTACCTCCCTGGTTTTAGCCACTCAGTGTGCTTTACTTTAAGAGGCTTTGGTGTCCATTTAGCTGCTATGCAATAGGTAAACATATTGATCACCCACTCTTCAGGTTAATAAAAAGTGTTACAAACATCTGTTTGCCCAAACTATGCTTTCTCATTCTTGAAGCTGAACCTGAAGTGGAAAACCAAGAGAAAATGGCCCACTACCATAACAACTATAAAAAGGTCAGACCAATTTCTTTGTAAAGTAGGGAAGGAGTATATAGACATATGAAAATAATTTATTTAATGCCTACTTTTGAATCAATTATTAAAATTGCTATTATAATCAATAGCAGTTTACCTCATGCCTAGAAATAATGCTGCCCCTAATCTGTCTCTCTGAAAATCACAATGATAACTATAATAGTTCCAGATCAGAGGATCCAGACCAGACTGAACCCTTATAAATCAGATTACCTGTATGGTTGTACTAGAACTGTTCACAATTCTCAGGATTCATAGAAAAGTGGAGGTTTTGTGTCTCTGTTTCTCCTAAGACAGAGTTTTGGGAGGAGGGCTCTGGACCACTTGCCCAATTACCTGTGGTGCCTGCAAAAAAGGCAGAATTCTAGGCCTTATTGCAAACCTGCTACATCAGATTCTTCCAATTGGACTCAGGAATCTATATTTTTAATAAGCTTATGGGTGTTGCTGGTGTACCGTATATTTTGAAACTCACTGCCACAAGGCCAAGACTTGCTGTATTTGGCAGGTTCACACTTTTCTGCAGGGAGCAGACTAAATTGGTTAAATGAAGAAATATTTTCCTTACCCATTCCTCTATGGATATTATTATTATTATTATTGAGACAAAGTTTCACTCTTATTACCCAGGCTGGAGTATACTCATCTTGGCCTTGGAATCCGTCCACCTTGGCCTCCCAAAGTGCTGGGATTACAGACATGAGTGACTGCACCTGGCCTCATTTTGTTGTATATATGTTCTTCTTGTGTTGAGAAAAAAAGGATTTCAACAACCCCAACAGTTTTGTCTATTTTTTAAAAATTACTAGCTGGGTGTAGTGGCTTATGCCTGTAATCCCAACACTTTGGCATGCCAAGGCAGGAGGATTGCCTGAGCCCAGGAGTTCATGACCAGCCTGGGCAACATAGCAGGACCTTATCTCTCTACATACAATTAAAAAGAAATTAGCTGGGCATGGTGGCACACACTTGTAGTCCCAGCTACTCAGGAGGCTGAGGTGGGAGGATTGCTTGAGCCCAGGAAGTTGAGCTGCAGTGGGCCATGATGCTGCCACTGCACTTCAGCCTGGGTGACAGAGCAAGAATGTCTCAAAAAATGTGTGTGTGTGTGTGTGTGTGTGTGTGTGTGTGTGTGTGTGTACAGAGAGAGAGAGAGAGAGACATTTACTCTTCTCTGTGAAAGTAAAAATAGGAGATGGAGTCTCACTCTGTCACCTAGGCTGGAATGCAGTGGCATGATCTCAGCTCATTGCAACCTCTGCCTCCCACGTTCAAGCAATTCCCAAGTAGCTGGGATTACAGGTTTCCACCATCATGCCAGGCTAATTTTGTATTTGTGGTAGAGATGGGGTTACGCCATATTGACCAGACTGGTCTCAAACTTCTGACCTCAGATAATCTGCCTGCCTCAGCTTCCCAAAGTGGTGGGATTACAGATGTGAGTCACTGCACCTGGCCAAAATAATTTTATTTATTTACTTATTTATTTATCTTGTGAGACTTTTTGGTATATAAAAGATGCATACCAGGAACAGGATTCACTGATGTATTTAGACAATGTAAGCAACTTGTTTTCAGTCATGTAGGGCTAAAGACAGTTTGTTGAATAGGATTTAAAATTATTCCTATTTTCTTCTCCTTATTACACACTTAGCACAGTGCCTGGTAATAGTAAATGATTCATAAATGTTAGCTAAGATGATTCTTACTACAACCTGAGCTTTTCCTGTAAGATGGTTGGGGGACATCTGTATTAGAATGACATTTGCTAAATCCAATTTTATTTCAGGGTCTGGAAAGACACCGTTAAGTTGGTTTCTTTCAGATGTCACTTTCAATAAACTTCCTTATCTCCCATTGTTGCTAACCTGATCATGATTGTCAGTCAACAACCTTTCTTACACAATTACTGCTGTGTCTAACACTGTATCAGACTTTGAAGACCTTCAGGGATTTCAACATTACCTAAACCCCAGAGTCCAGTGTGTTTCAGTTTTTACTAAAAACAGCAAAGTAATTTGGAAACAAACTTATGAATTTGGTGGATGAAGAAAATGCAAACTGTACAGAATGTTTTTCATAATATTATCTGCTTTTGAAGCCAAAGTAGTATAATATTATGTAAATACCATAGTTCCTTCATAATCTGATTGCTTCTAAAAACGGTGGAAAATGCCCTCATTGTAACTTGGTCAAGTACTATATCGTGTACAAGTAAGAGTTCTTAGCTAGGTAATGGCTTTTAATTTCATGATTGAAGTTTTGTAGTCACCCATTTATTCTGGAAAGTCTCAATCTTGAGCTCGTCAAATAGTGCCTCTTCCACATTCTCTTTATTATGTATTTCGAGAATATTTTATATCTTGTTCATATATTCTAGCTCCTTGTATGTCTGCATTAATTCTTATGATTATTTATTTGGACTGTCTTCCAGTTCTCTAATTCTCTTTGGCAGCATTAATCTGTTACTTAATCTATCTCTTCCAAATAACTAATTCTTTTAAAAAATATTTTTTAAAATCTTTATTTTTTATTTGTACATTGGCAAATTATACTTATATATATTTTACTTCTTTTTGAGTTATGTTTAATGTTTCTTAATACACTTAATGCATTTTTACAAGTTCTATTGTTTATTTTTTCAAATTTACTTTGTCTTTCATATGGTTTTGTTTCTTGTTCATACACCCAATCTTCTCTTCTATTTCTGTAAAAATATTAAATATATTATATTTTTATATCTTATTCAAATGCCTGAAGTTTTTGCAGATCAGGCTTTTCTATTTGTTATTTCTGAAGCTCTTTCTCATAATACCTTGGTATTGTGTGTACTTTAGATTTTTGGCTATGAGTTCACATTCTGTTAGTATTTTGGGGGATTGAGATAAAGCTGTGTTTCTCAAGAACCTGTTCTCTACTGGTTCATCAAAGTTCAGTCATTCTGTGAGGACTCCTGGGAGTCAGGATGCTAGCTTTATTTATTTATTTCCAATAGCTTTTCGAAGTATTATTTACATACCATGAAATTTAAATGTTAAAGTTCAGCTTATTTTTGCTCATATTTTTACAGGACTGTTGATGGATTGAGTAAAATCTAGAAATTGACATGCTGAAGGAAAAAGTTGATATACTTGTGGGAGAATGGGGAAAGGACTTGAATTATTTTGATGAAAAAGAGTAAGACAAACAAATGACTCAAGTATTTACAGACTGAAGAATCATTGTTGAGAAATGTAGTTAAAGGAAAACATAAATACAGTAAGTGGAAGAGGACCAGAAAATTATGTTTGGTTGATTCCTACCCATCCATTAGGTTGCTTTGGGGATGCCAATTCTTCCTGGAAGCCATCCTTGATCTCTCCCAATCTGGCTTAGGTGTCCCTGCAATATATTCCCAGAGCTCACTGTATTTTCTCAATTAGAGTAATTACATGATGTGTTACTAATCACTTGCTTATCTTTCTGAGTCTTCCTCTAAAGAGCAGGGGTTAGAAAACTCCTGTGGGCCAAATCTGCCTATTTTTGTAAAGTTTTATTTGAATACATCCACACCCATTCATTTATGTATTACTTATAGATGCTTTTATGATACAGTAGCAGTGTTCAGTTGCAACAGAGACCCCACAGCCTAAAAAGCATACAAATTAACTTCTTGATTCTTTACAGAAGTTTGTTCTAGTCTATGAAGCCAGAGCAGTGCCTGCCTTGTTTATACTGTTGCATCTCCAGCACATACCACAGTGCTTGTCACCTAGAAGGAGCTAAATAAATACAAGTGAATATATAAATCGAATGAAAAAGTTTTCAGATCCTGCTGTGATTGAGTCAGAGGAAAAAAACAAGAAAAAGTTTTCAGAGACATCTATTTTGGGGTTATATGGAAGTCAGAATGAATTTAATCAGAAAATATGTAAAAGTGGGTACACAGTAGGTAAAAATCCCATTAGAAAGAATTTTATCATGATGTTTATA
>NW_016107576.1:747529-748585 GCF_001604975.1 Cebus imitator | reverse complement strand
TGGGTGTAGTGCGTATGATGTAGTGGGAAAGCGCATGTCATCTGGGGGGATGTGGACTGAGCTCTTATCCTGTCTCTGTCACCTGATAACTATGTGACCTTGGGATATTACCTAACCCTAGTGTCTTTTTTTGGTCAAATTTGGATAATAAGACCTATTTTACAGGGCTTGTAAAGAAGTAGAAGAAATACTATATGCTGATTTCTGACATATCAAACTCTTAATAAATGGTTGCTGCTATTTCTTTTATTTTCAAGACGTACATTAGGAAACAGACATCTTTCAATGTATGAATTTCAGTGAAATGTTCTTTCAGCTGCCTTTTTGGTGGTCTCCATCAATTCTTTATTGTGGGATCTTCTGCCCCTAATCCTAGAAGCTCCTGTGGGCCTTGTTGCAGATTCCCTGCCTTAAGGCTTTTGGTGCTGTGAAAGGCTGGCAAGAAAATTATTTCTCCTTGCATTTAGCGATGAGTTTCTCTTTCTTGGTAATAAATGAAAAGAAGACTCCTGTAAATGGAGTCTTCATTAGGTAACAGGTTACTGTTTCTGCCATAATTATGCAGATGAGTTGTTACACTCTTCTGGAAATATCTGTTTGACAAATCCCTTTAGAGTCACTCTTTGAACATAACACGTATCTTCCCCCGTGATAGCAATAATAAGCCACTCTACAGGTTAAAGTAACATGCCATTCTCTACTGGATATCAATATTTTCCCATGAACATTTAGTAGGTCCTAGGCAACCAAAAAGATATCAGCTATCACTAAGATTATTCACTATCATTGTTCTTATTATTGTGTATTGTTAAGATCTAACAAAGTGATATTAAGATTGTCCATATGAGTGCTCATTTTTCTCACGTTACTTGAGCATTTTCTCTGAAGTCTTTTTGTTCATGAATTCCCAAAAAATAACAGGCAAAGGAGAAACCTGGGAAAATAATTGGAGCAACTTCTCTACCACATTCCGAAGACAAAAGAGGCTGTCACCATGAATCATTTTTCCTTCTATTATGGCACACTGCAACTGAATTGTTTTTTTTTTTTTTTTTT
>NW_016107576.1:743722-745682 GCF_001604975.1 Cebus imitator | reverse complement strand
GTTTCTGATGAGGAACTGTGATCCCCTGCAGAGGGAGAGGCGTTCTGAGTTTGGTTATTCTCAGCCTTTTTAGGCTGTTTTCTTCCCTTCGTTATAAATTTATCCATCTGTGGTCTTTATAATTACCGTCTTTATAGTTGGGTTTCTGAATGGACGTCCAACTTGTTGATTCCCGGTGCTAGAATCTGAGCAACCCACTGCTCCGGCCAAAACAGCGGCTTTAAGATTGACAGTGCTTTTCTGACTCTGCACTAAGAACCGCCACACCAAGGCAGCGGCAAAACTGCCTCACTGGCCTCAAGAGTCATGCTGGCGACACGTGGGGCTCCTCCGCTGGGAATCTCCTGGTGTGTGAGCAACAAAAATTGATCTGAAAGTGTGGCGTCCTCTCGTTCTCTGCTCTTTCAGTGGGAGCTGCAATCCCGAGCTGCTAGTGATCAGCCATCTTGGATCTCTCTCCCTCCTGAATTGTTATTTATCTATACGTGATGGGTCCTACACAACTAGATTTTTGTATTTCTCTCTATTATGGAGGAGAGAGATTTTGCTTATAGAAGCTCTTCTAAAACTTGAGAGAGAATTCTAGTTTTAAAATTTAAATTTATGTTTCCCCTTTTCTTTCCTAATATTTTTCCAGTCATTTTTCTCTAATTAAAACTATATACATAAATACACATTTGGTAAAGAGACACATATACCAAATAAAAATTTATATTTAAGTATTGGAAAAGCTAAAACTAAACACAACAATTACCTCAAATATATGCCTTTGCCAGCAGAATTTGATGTTGAAGTATGGCATGCTAGAATCAAAAATGTAAGACTATAGCTAAAAGAAGCCTCTAAAATGAGGCAGTTTTGTGAAAAAAAAAGAGTATGTGCCAAAGGTTTAAGTAATAATCTGCTGATATTTAATAATATAGAGGCCCAGGGTGGTTTCACAAGGATTTTTATTTTATGAGAATGATTTTGAGCTCATGAGCCACACAAATCAACCTTATATCTTTTCTCTATAAGAGTTCTTGTAGGAAAATATGTGCTGATATAGGCTGAATGTCCCTATACCGCTCCGCCTCATCCTGTAACTTGAACATATGAACTTGAAGCTCCATTGATGAGTGACTTAGAGCTGAAGACAATGTTTTTCCTGCCAAAATAAAAATGACCTAAATTTTCTGAACTAATCTGCAAAATGAGGAAGCTTGTTTCTTGGACAAATAATTTATGACAATTTTCAAAGCATTGTCAGGTGCTATGGGGAAATATAAAGATGACTTGATCTTGCCTTCAAGACATTGATGTTGGGAATACTAAGACATGTACACACATGAGAATAGTGATCTCAGCAGCTAGTAACTTCACCTAAAGTGCACTGGGAGTTCAAAGGCAAGAGGTGTTATTTCCTCTTGGGGGCATTGGGAATTCTTTATGGAGGAGGTCCAATGTGGGATAAGCTACGCTCTTTGGAGAGAGGGCATTCTAAGTGTGTTGGTTGGTGGTTCAAATCACAGAGACTTGAAGTCAAATCCTGATAGTGTGGCCAGAGAAATGTACTTCTTTCTCCCTCAGTGCTTAACTAGAAAATGGAGAAATTCATTTAGTACCTGGTACATGTAAGTACAAATATGTGAGTGTTATTATTAAAAGGAAGATGCATAAATACGCACAGAGCTAAAAAGTATGGCACATGGGTGGAGAAGAATATTAGATTTATGTAAAGATTTGCCTTCAATGTGCATAAGCAGCTAGGATTCATTTAAAATATGATTAGTGTTGACAGGGATTTGTTTTATTAATTGTACATCTATAGCACAAAACAGTGTGCACCTGTATGGGATCCTTAGTCTTCTTTATCAAAAAGAGATGAAACTCCTGTGCCGATTAGTAGTGGGATCATACCTATGAATGCCACTATGCTCCAGTCTGGGCAACATAGTGGGATCCTGTTTCTAAAAATGAA
>NW_016107576.1:680002-743657 GCF_001604975.1 Cebus imitator | reverse complement strand
AAAGAAAGAAAGAAAGGGATAAACAAGGATGTCTCCCTACCACTTACTGATGGAAACGAATATGAAAAATCCTTTTTTTGTCAAATTGGCAGGTCAGATAATAATAGTAGCTAACAGTTACTGACACTATGTGCTAGTCACTTTCAACCTCCCAACAATGATAGGAAATAGCTGCTGTCATTACCCTATTTTACAGATCAAAAGGGGAAGGAACAAAAAAATTAAGTAACTTACATGGGGCCATACAGCTAGCAGGTGGTGGAGGCAGAAATTAAACTCATGCAGTCAGCCGTTAGAGCCTTCACCTTTACAATACTGTTCCATTGCATCCAGGCAGTTGTACACTAAAAATGACCAAGTCATTTCCTTCCTGCCACCTCATGGCTACTTGTCAGACAGTGGCAAAGTCAGTTTGATCAAAGTGATGCTAACAATTTGAACACCAATTACACAAAGCAATGGTTCTTAAACTTTTACAAGTCATGAAGCCTTTTGGAATCTAATGAAATTCTACAAATTCTCTCTCAGAATGATCCACCTCTTCCCTCCCCTAAACAAATAAACTTTTAGTTGTAACATCGTGGAGTACACAGTTCCAACCCAAATCCATCCACTGAGGCTTCTAGAGGCTAAAAGACTCTAAGGTAAGAATCCAGAGACCTGTAATGACAATCTACATCAGTTTCATTATGGCCTGAAAATAAGAGAACACTTACTATCTTATTGCAGAAGTGAAAATATATGAGCCATTTAAAATCCCTGAGAGCTCTCTCCAACATTACTTGCAGATAAGTAATCCCTTTATATTTTAAGAAAAGGAGATTTTTCTTGTGTGGAGATTTATTCCTGGCTGGGCATGGTGGCTCACACCTATAATCCCAGCACTTTGGGAGGCCAAGGTGAGAGGATCGCTTGAGCCCAGGAGTTTGAGACCAGCCTTAGCAACATAGTGAGACCCTATCTCTAAAAAAAGCTACAAAAGTTAGCCAGATGTGGTGGTGTACACCTGTAGTTCCAGCTACTTGGAAGGCTGATGTGAGAGGATCACTCAAGTCCAGTGGGTTGAGGCTGCAGTGAGCTGTGACTACGCTACTGCGCTCTGGCTTGGGTGACAGAGCAAGACCCTGTCTCCAAAAAAAAAAAAGGAAATTATTGCTGCTGATATTTTGTCCAGAGTAAATTGATTTACTTTTATAACTTCTCAAGCAACCATACAAGCCTGAGGGAAGGACAACCAACGGGGTGAGTATCAGTACTCATGAACATTTAAAGAAGGCCAATGTATCTGAGGGCAGTAGGTCTTATTACAGCAGCAGCCCTTTGATTTGACCACTCCAGCTCTCGGTTGGAATGCACTCTAGTTATTCGTCTCTATCAATAATTGGAAAGATCCTTTAATGCAAAATTTGATGTGATTATTTATCAATGATAATTATAGCTAATAAGTGCTTATTAATTGAGTAATGATTATTGATAAAACACTTTTCTAAATGCTTTATGTTTTTTTCTCATGTTATCCTCACATCAATCCTTAGAGATGGACACTACTATTATTCCCATTTTATACATGGAGAAATTTGCCACCATTCAGAGCTGATATGTGGCAGAACAAGGATTCCGCCTGGGCTGCCTGACTGCAGAGCCCAAAGCCCGTCCTTTCAGCCACCTGCCCACTCTGCAGAAGAGATCACTCTTTGTATTTTACTGTGTAAGATCTCTGCACCATTCCCTGCATTCTACACAGGGCAGGGAAGGGGCGGGGGGTCTGACACCTCCTTTGGATTTCTCTGATTGGACAACTGGGAGAGAATAGCCTCAGTTATGGTCCAGGCCATTATCTGCTCTTTGGGTGCAGGGACACTTTTGGGTGTCCCACATCAGACTTGTTCCACCTGCTCCAGGCTCAGATGATTAGTTCCTTTCGTATGGACTCATTGCCAGTAAACGTGATTACTCGAACTTTGCTCAAGGGCAAACCTCTGCTTTGCCCAGTCAGCGTCCTGCTAAGGAGCACTGACCTATCCTGCACATATCTTGCATGATCTCTGGTCTGGGATGACTGTGCTTCACTGGAAGCCTGTCTTATTAGCAATGTGAACACTTTGTGCTGCCTCACTGACTCTCTCTATATTCAATTTTGCCCTTCCTAGCTTTTTGTTCTTTGGCCAGCTGTGCCTGTGATCTCCAGGCTGTGGTAATCAGAGGGCATAAATTCCTTTCCCCACTTTCCCAGGAAAAGGACTTCCTAATTGGGGTCTGAGCTTAAGTGGCTCTTCCTGCATTGAAATCCTTTGTGTGTTTTCATTAACTATTCTGTGTCATCACACAAGCAGTGGAGGTGGTGGTGGCACCATCCATTCATTCATGACACATTTATTAAGCACCTACTTATGTTCCAGGCATTGTGCTGAGTGCCGCGGTTGCCGTGGTGACCAAGATCAAACTTGTTCCTGCTTTCATAGCTTACTGTTTTGGAATGAGTCAGACACATAAAGAGGCAGTTGCAATGTAATTTGATAAATATTCTGATAAGGCAATAACAAGTATTTTGAGAGCACCTAAAAGGGGCAACTACTCCAGACTTAAAGGGCTGGGGCGGATCCTGAGAGAAGTAGCATCTGAGACCTGAAGGCTGTCTAGAAGAAGCTAGGCAGGTGAAGAGGCTGGTGCTTGGGTAGTGAGGAGGAAGAAGTGTTCTAGAAGGAAGGAACAGAAAATCCAAAGGCCAACAGACAAAGCATGTAACACTTGGCAGCCGTGATTAGCTCAGCATAGTTAAAGCAGAGTTTGCAATGGTGTGTGGCCAGATATGACGCTGGTGAGCTGGACAGGAATGAGGGTACGGAGGGCAGCTATCATTTTAATCTTTCTACATACTGCATAGGTACCACTGCCTTTATAGGCTAAACTACTGTTGCTTGAATATATAGGGGCAGAGATGAAGCTAAGGAGTAACATTTGTTGAGTCCTGGTATGTGTTGGAGATGATGGATAATCTCAGAGACCTTTCATTCCAGACTCTAGCCTATACCACGCAAGGGCCCCAACCCAGCCAAATGCCTTCTACCTTCAGATAGAGTCTCTTGCGGCTCAAGATACACCAGAACCTTCCATCTGTTACTGCCTCCAGTGCTCTCCACTCTGAAAACTGGTGCCCTTAATCAAGGTCCCCTCTGCCACCTCCGCTGCTGCTGCTTCCACAGCCAGGCATGACATGGCCTCTATTGCGGGGGTTAATTTCGGTGTACCACTAGCTACTGGGAACTAAGCCAGGCTTTTGACATTCACCAGTAGACATTCATCTACCTTGTAGAGCTGCTTCTCTCCATTTGCACAAATGGGGAAACTTAGGCTCAGAAACATTAAATTACTTGTTGCAAGCCACAAAGCTCTAAGTGGCAGAGATGAATTTGGGCTTGGTTTGATTCCAAAGCTACTACAACAACCACACAAGTTTCTCTTTCCCCATCAGTCTTGCAGTTCTTACTGAGATCCCTTGAGTCTGCTCCTTTGGTTTTCTTATTGACCCTTTTCTTCAGGATGAGTCCTCAAATATTGGGCCAGAGGCTTTCCAGAGGCCTCTCCAAGAGTTTTCCTTAACTAAGCTCTCACAAGAAAGAACTGAATTGAGACATCTCAACTCCCTAGGGGATGTTAAATGACCAACAATAGCCTGCCCTGCCCAGCTGTATGTCCAAGATTGGAGGCAGCCTTCAGCACGCCCCCACTCCCCCAGCCGCTTTAAGAACAATACTTTCTGACATTGGCTAGTATTCCTAAGTTCCCCTCAGAGGGTCTGGTGATTTTTTATTCAAATAGATGTTTAGGCAGCTCTTGGTTCATCTGAATATCCTAAGTGTGCTTTGCAGGTGAGGTTCCTTCTTTGTCATGCTGTTTTTTAATTCACTTTTATTTTTGTCACTGTCTTTCATTATCATTTTGATGTTCAATTTTGTGCTAAATAAAATAAGATTTTTCTGTTCTTCAGCTCCCTCCTGCCTGTTTCCTCAAACAGCAGTAAAACCCAGGGACAAATCTTGGGGATTCTACCAGTGGAGATGAATGTGTTAATGAGCTAAGGCTCCAGCTTCAGACAAGGGTAGTAATGAATCAATCACCAGGCTTCTATTAATTATCTCTTCACTAAAAGCATAGCTCTCCCTGCAGCCAGACAGCCTCGGCTCTGCACTCCTGAAGGTAATCTGGACCCTGTCACTAATTACTCCTCTTCCCGGCAGCAAGTAGAAAAGGCAATTTTCAAATTGTTTCTATTGATCACAAAGCATTTTCTCCGGAATATCACTCTATATATAAAGGGCATGCAATTATTTCCAACTAATACAGTCAAGAAATTTTATAGAAGAAAAGCAGTTTGCGTAGTTGCCATTCTACAATTTAGAGTCAAAACACTTGAGTGCAAATCCTGGCTCCGTCCTTCACTAGCCATATGAACTAGGGCAGATCACTTAATATCTTTGAAACTCACTTTCTCCCGCCATAAAATGGGAATATTAGTTCCCATTTTACACTGGGATTGTAAGGACTTTACAGTGCTGTTACAAGAATTAGGTTAGTGGCGATTAAATAAAGCAGAGCAAGTTAGTATAGTTTTGACCCAGGAGGTCCTATTAATGTATTTATTATTATTATCAAGAAAGCCTTCTACCTGTCAGTCTTCAGAACAATCCGATATATTTTCATTTGCTTCTTGGGATTCTCACTTTTCTATACAAGTTCTCATTCTTTTTCAAAAGCAGAATGAGATATTGCTTCCATATATACTCTGAATCTCATCTTTTATAATTGCCTAATAAAATTAAGGCTTAAATGAATTGCACCTAACTTTTGGCCTTCATTTAGCCTTCTTCAATAAGATGTCTGTGTCTCCATTGCAGAATGATGAGGTGGAGTTTGTCCGAACTGGCTATGGGAAAGATATGGTAAAAGTTCTCCATATTCAGCGAGATGGAAAATATCACAGCATTAAAGAAGTGGCAACTTCAGTGCAACTTACTCTGAATTCCAAAAAAGATTACCTGCATGGAGACAATTCAGATATCATCCCTACAGACACCATCAAGAACACAGTTCATGCCTTGGCAAAGTTTAAAGGAGTATGTGTCATTCTTCTTAGATGCTGCCTGTTTTGATGCAGAATTTGCTATAAAACAGCATGAGGCGTTACTTGCTTATTTCAAGTTCCCTTTGCATTTTAACCTATTTTTACATTTAAGTCATTTTTTGAAATGTTTTTTTCTATCCTAAAGGTCTCAGGATTGAAGAAAACTGCTGAAAAAAAAAAAAAAAAGAAAACAACAACAGACCTCACATCTTTCTTGCCTTGGCTCTCATCTCACTACAATCTTTTAGGCAGAGAATCTTATTGGACGAAACATATGTTATCTCTAATTAGAATCAAAGGAAAACCAAGGTCCTGAAAGAATTTTAGAATAGAATTTTACACATTTTTGTCATGAATTTCTGAGTCTTACCATTTATTTTTTAATTTTTTTGGAATGGTGTACGTTTATAGAAAAAAATCATTTCACTTATTAATACAGATGAAAATCTTGAGTATAAGATACAGTTATTTTTATTATTAAAATCTATTTTCCAAATTTTAATGCCATTCTAACTTTCTCCACTCTATTACCATTTACTGTTGATATACAGTGGTTAAATGGACTTTTCAAGTGAGATTTAGATCTGATAGAACTGATATTTTAGCATGTCCACATCTGGCTTCTTCAAGTGTGAGTGAAGCTGTGTGAGGCCACCCAGATTTCTGGGCAATTCAAGGTGATTTTTTTTTTTTTACTTGCCAAGAAGTCTAAAAAGACAAGAAGTTTAGACTGGAAAGCTGCTTTTCTCATGTTTTTTTTCATGAAAAACATGAAAAAATAACCATACCCATGATTCATTAAATGAACAAACATTGCAATATAATTTCTGCAAGTCCTATTTCCACCCTGAACTTTTCTCTTGCTAATCAGAATGACCCAGCAAATATAGACAGGGCTATGGAAAAAGGAATTGCACTCTTTAAAAAAATCATTTGAAAGTAGACCTGTACTGTGATATGGACAAGGGCCAGGTACAACAGATTCATATATTTCCTGTACTGTTAGGAGTTTGCACAAAAGTGAAGAATGGACCTGAATGTTAAAAGCCACTCAAAATCATTCATTATGGATAGAGTGATCATATAACTTCTTATCCAAACCAGGACACTTGAGCTCAAAATAGGATGTTATTCATAATTATTCTGGGCCAACAAGTATAAAACAGAACTATACTGGGGAAGGCTGTACAAATAAGTTTAATTATAGGCAAACCATTAATAATTTGCAGACTGTCCTAACACCATAAATATTGCCTAGGGATTAATATGGAAGCTGCATTATGTGGGTGGACAGCTGGGATCAATAGAAAGCCTATATGCAAGGCAAGAAATGTGAGGTGGCTCTTCATTAACAATTTTCCTTGGGAAACTCGGAAGCCCATTTGCAAATCTCATAGAGTTCAGAGTGTCATGGTGCACTGTGTTTGGTACAAGTGATGACTGAGCTCACTGTGAAAAGAATCTGAATGTTAAGTTACTTTTTGCTCATCCACTGACACATCCTCTCCTGCAAGATGGGTTTCTTTTAAAAACAGGAGTCTCACCTGGTGATGGTGATTATTAACTTCATTTGTGAGCTTTAGTAAAAATGTTACTGTAGTTTTTGAAAGATAAACACCTTTATCTCTTGAGACAGACTCTTTCTATTCTGTGCTTGTCTCATTCTAAAAAGCAATTCATCAGGAAAGACAATGTCATGAGTAATATCAAAAGACAAAATTATAATAAATTTAGTTATAGATTGAATTGGTTTTTATTTACTATTGGGGCAGCTTCCATTCCACGAAAAAGAATAAGAGCTCCTACTAGGCAAGAACAAAACATTGGGTTTTGTAAGGTGGGAACCAGAAACAGCACAATGGGGGGAAAAAACCCAAAAAACAAACAACAAAACCTGATTGGTTACCATCAGGTTTCAGGTTACCTTTTTGGTAAGAGTTAAAGCAGAGGGGACTTCCTTACTGGACTGACTCAGGTAGACTGGAATCTCCTGTTTTCAGGAAAAACTGGTCTGTTTTGGTATCTATCTACTTCCTTAAAGCTTCAGTTTGATTATATGGCATTTAGCCTAAGCGACTCCATTTTGGTCTGGTCTGCTGGGGCCTAATGCAGGAGCCTAGTCCAAAGCAGTGACCTCCCATAATTTCATTTAACAGTATTTATAAATTATTTTTAAATGAGACAATTATTTCTGGTTTGAAGCATTTTGTTTCTTTTTACAGATCGAAAGCATAGAAACCTTTGCTGTGAATATTTGTGAGCATTTTCTTTCTTCTTTTAACCATGTCATCCAAACTCAAGTCTATGTGGAAGAAATCCCTTGGAAGCGGCTTGAAAAGGTTAACTCACTTATTTGTGCTCTCAGTTTAATTAATGAAATTGGCTTTATGGCAAGTACTGAATTTTTCCTAGAAATAATTTGTTTCCCTAATTTTCAGAATGGAGTTAAGCATGTCCATGCATTTATTCACACTCCCACTGGAACACACTTCTGTGAGGTTGAACAGCTGAGAAGTGGTAAGAAACTATTTTTTCATGCTTTGATTCTATAGTAGCAACCTCAGGGGCTTTTTGTTTTCTTTTTTCTTCCTTTCTTCTAAACAACGCTGTTTATTAACTTGGAGGAAAACTGAAGAGAATTTTTAAGGCTTTTAAATCTGAGATAGAAATGAATATTGTGACTTGAATTACATTAAAGAATTATCTACCTTTTGTCTTAAAAGTATAAAAATGAAGGCCGGGCATGGTGGCTCACACCTGTAATCCCCGCACTTTGGGAGGCTGAGGCTGAGGTCAGGAGTTCAAGACTAGCGTGATCAACATAGTGAAACACCATCTCTACTAAAAATACGAAAAATTAGCTGGGCGTGGTGGTGGGCGCCTGTAATCCCAGCTACTTGGGAGGTTGCCCCATTGCACTCCAGCCTGGGCAACAAAAGCGAGGCTCCATCACAAAAAAAAAAAAAAATCCAGGCTGAAAAGATCCCAAATCTCTGAATTTTCTGACCACTATTTTTGTACCATACCATGTCACAATTGTAGTAACCATTATAGGAAATATTTACTAAATAGTCAAGTTTTTCTGAAATTTTATTTGTGTAATAAAACCACTAATATTATAATTTCCATAAAATGCATCTAATTTAAGATAGCAATGATAGTTATATAATCCTATTTGCTAAGAAATTTCAAAATTAGGCCAGGCTCAGTGGCTTATGCCCATAATCTCAGCATTTTGGGAGGCCAAGGTGGGTGGATCAAGAAGTCAGGAGTTCAAGACCAGCCTGGCCAGCATGGTAAAACCCCATCTCTACTAAAGATAGAAAAAATTAGCTGGGTGTGGTGCCACGTGCCTGTAATCCCAGCTACTCCACAGGCTGAGGCAGGAGAATCACTTGAACCTGGGAGGCGGAGGTTGCAGTGAGCCGAGATCACACCACTGTACTCCAGCCTGGGTGATAGGGCAAGACTCAGTCTCAGAAAAAAAAAAATTCAAAATTAATTCTGAAACATAATTATAGGTGTTATTAGTACTGATAACTGAACTTAGCAGATATTAAAATTTCCACAGCTTGTATTCCAGAGATTTGTTGAGCTTGTCAGAGCAGAGTTCAATAATTGGCTAAGAGTTAGGCTAGAGGACCTCTAAGAACCATGGAGCCAAAGCTGGCAATTATGTCTTTATCCCAGTAGAAAATAAACTTTAATGATTGTTATAAAATGTAAGTGTGGACTCTTAACTTCTCCTGTTTTCCTTCCCTCTTCTCCTTTCCTCTTCCCTTTTTTTTCTTTGCTGTTATTTTATCTCCTCTTTCCTTCCCCTCCTCTCCCTCCCCTTCCCTGCCATCCTTTTCTGGCTCTCTTTAGTACGAATTTGAAGTGGCATCCAATAAACATCAGACATTATAAAGTTAATAAAGTATAATGCCCCTTCTCATTCTGAGTTCTTCTGGCTAATGCCCTCCTTAGAAAGTTCTAGTGTATTAGCTATTTTTAAATTTTCCACTATCTGAATTAAAGTCTAGACATATCTAGGGCCTTCTCGATGTTTGATTAACAGTTATAAAATTAATGTTATATGAAAGAGACTAAGTAGTTGTTGTTTTTGATTGAAAAGATGATCTTTATCGTCCAGGTATGTAGTCGTGTGCTCTATTAGCTTTCTGAGCTATTTGTTAAGTTAAATTGGAACTAACTTCTTTTTTTCCTTCCTTCTTTTCCTTAACCCTTTCTTCCTTCCTTTCTGTCTCTCTAGTTCCTTCTTTGTTTCCCTCTCCCTTCTCTTCCTCCCTCCCTTCTTCCTTCATTCCTTTCTTCCTTCCCTCTTGTCTTTGATAATGTGGCTTTGGAGGAGAGAGAAAGGAGTTTCCTGACTCAATGTTATCCTACCCAAGCTCATTAACATCCCTCATAAAATTAGAAACTCAAAATCAGTGCTGTCCAACTGAAATATAATGCAAGCCATATATGTAATTTTAATTTTTAAAAAAATAACCACATTAGAAAAGCAAAAGGAAATTAGGGAAATTAATTTTAATAATATATTTTATTTAAACTAACACATCAAAAATATTTCAGTATGTAATAAGTATAAAAATTACTAATGGAATATTTTACATTCTTTTTACAAAATTGTCTTTAGAATTCTGTATATTTATAGCTCATTTCAAGTTATACTAGCCATAATTCAAGTGCTCAATTGCCACATATGGCTTAGTGCCTACTGTATTGATCAGCACAGCTCGAAACTGATTTTTGGTGACTTTTGGGATGCTTAGCACATTTTTCAATTATGTAAAATAATAACAGCAGCTAGGATTAGGTCTCAAGAGAGCTAATTAACAATGAGCATTTATGAAAAGTGCTTATGTCATTCATTCATATACTATTCATTCAACAATTAGACTTCGAGGACCTATTATGTACGTAAAGGGCCATAGATAAAGACAGGAATAAAGTGTTCCCTGACCCTAGTGAGTTTACAGTAGATGAATAATAGGAGACAGATTGATTGCGATATGAGAGGCTAAAGACTACGATGAAGGAATTAAAGGCCTGCTATGGGAACCGAGAGGTGCAAGAAACTCTTTCCAGAGCAATCTGTCTGGAAGGCTTGACAGTGGAGGAAAACTATTCCAACTGACTTCTGAAAACTGTTTCAGAATATGCTGGGTATTGAAGATGGAAAGGGAATTATAGGCAGAAGGAATGGGATACATATGAGAACGATTCATGAGGAGTAGAAGAGGGGAAGTGAAATACTTTGAGCACTTGCCTCATGCTGAAGACTATGCTGGGGAAGTAATTTATTTAACTGTGGAAACGGCAAAGCATTTGAGGGACAGTAACAAGTTCAGTGGGTCTGATTTCTAGAATGTAAGAAGTGGAGGTGAAAATAAAGAAGTTAGTGGTTTGGGCTGGAATCTGAAGGGCCTCATGTGCTATACACAAGTTTAGTGTAAGATGGAGGCAGTTTTGCACAGTGTTAAGCAAGAGGCCTTGAGGTCAGAATGAATCGTATTTGAATTTGAGCTCCACTAATAACTTTGTGATTGAGAACGAGGTTACTTATACTACATTGGTGGGTTTTAATTTCTAAAATGAGGATACCAGTGCTCACTTCAACAATTGTCCAGAAAAAGGATTATAAATCGTTCTATTATAAAGACACATGCACACATATGTTCATTGCAGCACTGTTTACAATAGCAAAGACCTGGAACCAACCCAAATGCCCATCGATGATAGACTGGACAAGGAAAATGTGGCACATATACACCATGGAATACTATGCAGCCATAAAAAACAATGAGTTCCAGTCCTTTTTAGGGGCATGGGTGAATCTGGAAACCATTATTCTCAGCAAACTGACACAAGAACAGAAAATCAAACACCACATGTTCTCACTCATCAGTGGGAGTTCAACAATGAGAACACATGGACACAGGGAGGGGAACATCACACACTGGGGTCTGTTGGGGGGGCTGGGGTGAGACCGGGGGGTGGGGAGGTTGGGGAGGGATAACATGTGGAGAAATGCCAGGTATAGGTGATTGGGGGATGGAGGCAGCAAACCACATTGCCATATATGTACCTATGCAACGATCCTGCATGATCTGCACATGTACCCCAGAACCTAAAGTACAAAAAACAAACAAATAAAAAACAATTGTCCAGAGAACAAAGGAGATAAATGCTAAATTTATTTTATTAAAACATTTAGCATAGTACTTGGCACATAGGAAGCTCTCCTTAAATAATAGCTATAATTATTGTTTAGAATGACAACAGAGAACCAGAGAAGGTCTCTCATGGTCAGATTAGTAGGTACATGTTTTTGTTCAGAAATTCTGACCAAGATACGGTGACAGGCTAGGGAAACAGGCAATAGTGAAACATTTGGAGACTTCTTGCAAAGATGAAGTGATTGGGTCTAAACTAAGGTAGTAGAAATAGAGATGGAGAGACTGAGAGGTTGTGGGAAGCATTATGTGAGACATTTTTGAAGGGTAATCAATAGGTCTTAGTGGTTGAGTAGGGATGGAAGACTGGAAAGAAAGAGGAGTTAAAGTTGGCCCTAAAGTGGGAGGACTGGGTAACTGACTAAAGAGATTACACACAGCGAAGTTTTCAGGTGGGAACCTGGTGAATGTGGGAATAAGTAATGGAGATAGATTTGGGGCCCATCAGCAGATTGGTGGTAGGTTAAGCCATAGGGAAGAAGGAAACCATTCCAGAAAAAACATACCAGGTGAGAAGAGTTTGAAAGAGAAGATGGCCTGGGGAAAATTCCCCATTGTAAGGGTTGGGCAGTTTAAAAAGTGAGACAGAAGAACATTTAGAGAGATAGAAGGAAGACGATGGATGATAGTGTCATGGAAACAGAAGAAAAGACATTTTAAGAAATTAGGGATTTCTGAGTTACTGACGTACCAAGATGCATAACAAATAGACCCAAATGCCGTGGCTCAGCACTAGAAGTTTACTTCTTTTTGTAAAAGTCCAGTTCAGTGTCTTCGTGTGGGGCTGTAGGGGTCAGGAGGATGCTGTGTTCCATGAAGTTCTTCAGGAACCCAGATTGATGGTTTTACATTTTTAATCCTTACTTTTTGGTGTCACCTTGAGAGTAGATCTCCATACCAGACAACCAAGGAAAGAGCTTGGAGGAGCAAAAGGAGGGGCAAAGCCCCTGAAGCATAAGCTCCTGGCCTGGAAACAGCATGGATCATTTCTACTGGAGAAAGCTCAGTCACATAGCCACACCTCACTGCAAAGGATACTGCAAAATGTCATCTAGCTGAGTGCCAGGAGGAAGAGCAAGTAGACTTGGCCCCTGCCATAGGAGAGTTAAGAAGTTGTGGTTATGAGAGGACTGATGAGAAACTACATAGTCAGCAAATAGGCATCATTGGTAACTTCCCAGAGTACTTTCAGCAGAGCGATGGCGATGGAAGAGAAATGGCCAAGTATAGGGCTCTGCTGATCACAAAAGGAAAATGGACTTCTCTTTATATCCTGTTCTTTCCAGGAATGACCAGGAGTTGCTATCAGCTTGAATTCTAATCACCTGGCTGCGGCTTAGTAGAAAAACTAGCCACCATAATCAGGTTAAAACTTTTTCTTTCTGCAGAAAACTACAAAGCTTCAGGGTACTGAGATCATTGTGGCAGTGTTCCCAGAAGCTCCAGCTTGACTCATCTAGAATCCAGCCCCCCACTCTCCCTCTGATTTCATGCAGGGCTGGCAGGGATTGGGATAGGGGAAGAGACATCTGTTGCCTTAAGTGTATATAGGATGTGTGTGCACATATATATGGGTGTGAGTATCTTTCAGATTTGTGTATGTGAAGATAACATTTCTACTGTGTCCCTCTTTGGAGAGTACGAATGTATGCTCTTTTGGTAGCAAAGTTTAATTCTTTATTTGCTTATTATCCAAGAGCTGAAACTGTAGGAATTATAATGTGAGAAAATGTTATAATCATTGTCATGAGAAATGCCTTGTATAGGCTTAACTAAAGAAAATAGTTATTATATTACACACACACACCACTCAAATTCACATGGTGAAAGCTGTTGTTAGAAAAGGAACACCTGAGTAGTGCCTTTGCTGGGGGACTTGCTAGAATGTTAAGACTTCTGCCGCTTCAAACACATGTGCATAATCACGCGTTCAGTCATGCCACCTCCAAAAGGACTCTTCCCAGCTGGAGGTGTGACTGGGTTTCTCCCGATGGACTATATTCATTCTTACGTAGCAACTGAACAAACGTTTCTAGAACTCCTACTGAACCTCAAACACCACTTTAAACCCTGGGAATTCCTCCCATTACATGGTTTCTTCTTAGTGGATCTTTTACAGCTACATCACTAGGCTGTATTTTAGTTGTTTCAAAGCCTGCTGATTTCATGGAAGAATCTGGAAGAGAGAAAGAAATTTGTTCACCCAAAGGAATGAGGGCTGGTGTTATGTTTGTGACTTCTCAAGCCCTGAGAACAGAACTAGGCCCTATGTGTATGATGCAGGTTGTTGGTTTAGGTATCGTATGGAATTGAATCTTTGGAACTCTTTCTGTCATGTATCAGTGAGGAACTACAAGCTTAATGGAGCTTTGAAGTCATTGGTATGATGGAGTCACAAATTTGAACTAAATCAACCCCCAAACCTCTGCACTATTTGAATTATAAGTCACAGTTTTTTAGCATCAGATTTTTCCCACTTGACACTAATTATGAAATTCAGCTGAAGCGTACCTAAATAGAGGAATGGAAGATGGAGAAGAGACCTCAAATACTAGATCGTGTCTTCTGGTAGTGAAAAATACTTCCTATACAACTATTGACATGAAGGCTAGTATAATACATTCCTATACAAGGCTAGTAAGGGTAGGGGGATAGTTGTAAGGAAGGCAGCCGATGAAATCGGTCCTGGAGGAGAACAGATTTAAGAGGTGACAAGATGGGCAGATAGAAGAAGTAAGATGGAAGAAGTGGAAGATCCAGGACAGAGATGGCTACTGCCAAAACATGTGTTGTGTCCTTTCGATATTAAGACTAAAGTGCTTTTCGGTTCCTCTGTAAGAAAAGTCCTGGCAGACTTGCGGTCTTTTAAAATCTTCCTGATCATCACCTCGTTGTACAAAAGCCCAATTAATTTTCCACCATCTGGATGATGTCATCTCTTTCCATCCAGAATTGCACAGAGAGAGCTTTCACTCTCCCTGCATGAGCGAAATAAACTCTCCAAGGCAAATATTTAATTAATCTTTACTTTTTCTGGCACTTTACAAGTTCGAGATTTTCTACTAGAATGATTTAATATGGTTTTAAAATATCCCCTTTTCAGCTATTTGTGTCCTTTTTGGAGGTGTTAAATGTGGAAGCAATTATCTTCTTATGACAAGATCTGATCTTTTTCTTGGCTCAATAAAGCTTTGTGCCTTGTGACACCTGATGCGTAGGTAAGGAATTGGGCTTATTTTCTATTAATTTGCAGTGAGTTACTTTCCCTTAGATAGCTAAAGGGTAGGATGTATGCGTCTCTGAGAGATAAGCCACAATTTGCTAAGTGTGTAGGAGGACACTAAAAGCTAGAAAAGATTATGTTCTAACAAAGTGAAATGTGAAAAATCTTTCTTTTGCATTACTCCATAACCATGGCAGAAAAAAACAAAAAAGCTGATTAAGTGATTTCATGGGGCGTAACCTAGAAAAGGATGGTCTTTTTGAATTACTTCTTGTTAGTCTAAATGGGAATCTTTTTTACGGTGTGTGAGGCATCATATTTTTAGTTGATGGGCCCATGATTTTGAAAGCCTCAGGTTCTTACCAATGTTCAGAAAGCTGGGGCACTGCCAACAGAGAAGATAAAATAAGCTCTCTGATTTCATCCAGCATGTCTAATGTGTGCCAGGGAAAAATTCTTTTAACATTCAGAGAGAATAGTTTTTGTTGTTGTTGTTGTTTTATAGAATGATGAGAGCACCAAAGTAGATGGTTTGTGTTCTGCCAAAACTGTGGCAATAGTTAATTGTCTTGGGGAACATGAGACATTTTATTCTGTGTGAAAGTGATGCCAAAACACATTTAAAAAATGCAACTGCTTTCTCCATTTTAAATTCCAGTGAGAAAGCAGATCATTTCACAGTGGCCTAGTAGGACTGACACTCCCGTAAGGTCAGTAAATTCCAGGGCTGGAGATAGATAGGATGGCACATTAGAAGTAGTTTTCAGAACCCGGTGAGACTTTGTGAAACATGGGAAATATTTACAAGTGGTTGAAGTTAATACAAAAGTCAATTATGGCAAAATCATCATCATCATGTTTGTAGAGCATTTCCTGTAGGTCAGCCATTCTACTAAGTCCTTTATTGCATTCTCTTAGACATGCAGCAACTCTAGGAAATAGATATGATGATCGTCTCCATTTTACAGATGACAAAATCAAGGTAGAGAGAGGTTAAATTATTCCCTCACGAGCATAGAGCTTATAAAAATGGGGGTTGAGGATGCAGGGAGAGCACTGGGATTTGAGTTCCAGGAATCTGAGTCCCAAAGCTGTAGATTCAACCATTAAGCAACATTACATCCAGGAATCCTTTTATGATTAACACCATTAAAGGAGCCAAAGTTTGATTCGCTTACATGGATACCAGCAGTCAAGGCCCAATGAATAAGAAGAAAACAACGTAGGTAAAGTTTGCCTTTGGTTATTTTTCACCTTCTTTTAATTCTCCTACAAGGGTTTCTACTACTCATTTTAGGCCTACTCCTGATTGCAAACCCATGTTTTATTTCTATAGGATTTTTTTTCTAGAAAGGCTTACAATGGGAAGTAGTTTATCATAGTACGTTATGAAGTCTTAGGGAGTCACTCCTTTAAGGGATGTATTTTTGGCTTTCAATAGGAAATTTTAAGGAATACAAAGTTTTTTAGATACACAGAAGCCAACTCTAAAAGTGATTATTCAGTCTCCATTTCAAACCAATGGAGATGGTATTTTTCAGGCCTTGGGCTCTGAGGTCCTCAAAGCACACTGTGGATAGGAGGTAACCTTGTCTCCTGGAAAGGCCGCTTACAGAACACTAATGGGGAAAGGGTCAAAGGAAGGGAGAAATATTGCATAGATGGTAAGTGATCCAAAAAGCAGGAAGAAAAGCATGAGATCTCATAATGTGGTGCTGAGTTTAAATTCCGCCTCTGACAGTTTCTAGCCATGTGACTATGGGCAAAAGTCCACCTGCATTAAAATATCTGCTTTATAGAGTTTCGAGGACTAAGTAAGATTAATACTGAAAACTGCAGCAACCAAAGGTATGTCTACATACAGGAGGTTCTTAGCCAAGATTAACACCCTTCCTTTCACCCCGTGCCACACTGTGTGTGAGTTGGAGGGGACCAGGAAGGGAAATGGTAAAGATTGATGGGGCTGAGCTGTCTAGAAAAGAAAGATACTAAGTTGTGAGATACTTATTCCTTGACATGAATCAATTTGGTTAAACTCATTCATTCATTCAACAGATACTTATTGATTGCTTCTGTAGTTCTGGGTTTGAGGCTTATACTCACTGCATGTAGCAATGCCGATTTTGTGGGATCATGACTTTATACATTTAGAATCTGATAAACCCAGCCAACTGAAGGCAGTAAGGCATTGCTGGTATCTTTCTCTTGCTCCTTCTTCAGCTATAGCTTCCAATAAGTGCTTCAGAAAGTTGAACAAGAATAATTTCCTGTTTTTGCTGTATTATTCTGGGATGCTCTGCACAGAGTATCTTCTTTAATCAGGACATATTTAATCAGCAGATCTACCTCTAACCACTGGCTATTGTTCTCTCTGGTAGGTGTATACTAAAGTATAGAAAATACAGAAATATAAACTTTATTTACCTGCTTTTGAAATTCCGCAGCTCCCAAGCTAACTGTAGCAATAGAAACCACATAGGTGATATAAACCATTGGATTTTCAAGAACTTCATTGGATTTTAATTGAAGATCATGAATTATATTCTTGTTCTTCAACTAAGACTGTGTGTGGTGATACCTCTAACCCTTGATTTTTAGACTAAACAGACCAAGAAGGATAGATATTGGTCAGAACTAATGAAGAGACTGAAAAGAGGTGACCTTAATAATCATGCCATGGCACTTTGCTATCAGGGTTTGCCAAGTGCTCCCTGAATGTCCCCAGTCCTTCCAGCCTGTTCAGAGAAATAAGGTCATGGTAATGTTAATGCTGTTCTGTTTTAGATGATGCCTGTCAACCTTCCACCTCCCCCATTACCTTATAAAGGGGCAGCAGAGACAGAAGGAGAGCCATATCATCCGTTCCATTGTTTTCAACTCCCCTCTCTCCCCTAGGTACTCATGAACCAACTTTGTCCCATCTCCTTCAGCAGAAAAAACAAAAGCCTTTATACATATCAACTAGGCAGATCTATCCCTTGTGAGTCACCAGCTTCATCTTCACAGTCTTATTTAGGCTCAGGCAGGCCCACGCTGCTACCCATTTATGAAGTTGCCTGGTTTTGCTGAGCTGATAACCATAAGGGAACTAGGATGCCATCAGGGCCTAGTGGAGATTGGGATCTTCAGCTACTGTAGATGATCAGCATCAGGACTACCCCCAGTAAAGGAGTCACAGTGGCAGGTAGAGGTATGGCTCTTAAGGAGTTTATTAACACATTGCAGGATGATCACCTGTTGAAGGAGATGAAGTTCAAAATACATAAGGTGAGTTGGCTGAGAAGACACTCCCGCATGTACTTGAGAGAAAGGTATTCATTTCTGTGGCCTTCGATACAGTATGGAGGTTATTCTTAGACCTTTAGTTTTTCTAGGGCCAGACTGGGCAGGGAGTCATGGAATCCAGATGGAAAGAAAGGGACACCATCCTCCTCACTTGGACTTCAGAGGAAATAGGATGACCGAAATCATGGCGGTGTTGTAGTTTTTGTACAGAATGTGTCACGTTTTAATCACCAGGATCCTCTATGCTAAGCATCAGCAACAAGGCACTGTTTTGTTTATGACCTAATCCACTCCTGACCTTCTACTTGAAACAGGACCCCCAGTTATTCATTCTGGAATCAAAGACCTCAAGGTCTTGAAAACAACCCAGTCTGGATTTGAAGGTTTCATCAAGGACCAGTTCACCACCCTCCCTGAGGTGAAGGACCGATGCTTTGCCACACAAGTATACTGCAAGTGGCGCTACCACCAGTGCAGGGATGTGGACTTCGAGGCTACCTGGTATGAACGTGTGCAAGTAGTGTCTGCCCTTGTCCCAGGGGCACAGACTTCATAGAGTCTTAGATCTGAAAGGGAAACTTAGAGGCCATTCAACTCAACCTCCCCTCCCACTATTCAGAAATCTCTTCTGTTTATTCAGTTTATTAAATTGGTGGTTCTCAAACAGGCATGTGCATCAGAATCACACAGAATCAGAAAATGAAGCTTGCTGGGCCCACCCCCAGAGATTCTGATTCTGTAGGACTGAGGTGGGGCCCAAGAATGTACATTTCTTACAAACTCCCAGGGGATGCAGATGCCACTAGACTGGCGACCACACTTGAAGAAACACTGCATCAGATGAAAAGAATATCTGGCCTTACTACCAACTTGTTCCCATTTGTCAGGGACTTTCCTGATTTTAATACTGAAAGTCCCACATCTAAGAAACCTCTTGGTTCCAGGCAAGCTGGGATAATTGGTCAATATAGGCTAAACTAAAAATGACATGATGTTCATAAAAGCATTTTATAAGTTGTAAATGCTTTAAAAATACTGTCAACTGAAATAACAAACTGAGATAGATTCTCCAAAGATAATTTTATCTAGGAACACACAGGGAATCTGCAAATTTGTGGGCTACAGGAACCATAGGTATATCCTAAGAGGTTGAGGGAAGGGGAAAAAAGCAAAAGGAAAAAGTGTACGTTATTTGTTTTGAGACAAAGAGAACCCTGGTTACAGTGGCTATCGCAGTAGTTAACGCCAGCTCATTAGTGGAGACTGTGTCAGGCAAGTGTTCTTGTACATCCTGCTAGCTGTCTTTGTGACTCATGTTGCAAGCCACAGTTTGAAAAGTCCTTGGCAAAATTCTTGTTACAAGCATATATACCTAAGAGCCCTTCAGAGAGTCTTTGCAATTGTTCTATAGCCATGTGTGTGTGAGAGCCCTCCCTCAGCTTCCTGGCTTTATTTATTCCATTGGAGTCTGACACAAGTGACTCCATTTTGATTCTGACAACTCACAACATAAAGGTATGATTATTATTATAATAACCTGACGGAGTAATTAGGCCTCTGAACTTTTAGAACTTGCCTTTTGATTAAGTATCTCGTTCCTTTACTAAAGCTCTGTTAGCAATTTCTACCCTACCATAAGCTAGAATCTGCATGCATACCCTTCCCCCACCACCCACTCCCGCAGCACTCCCTCCCACTGGTGTAGTTTTTCTCTGCTTCTTTTATTATGTGATAGGTTTTTAAATGCATGATGAGAATGTCACCTCAGTCCTCTTTCCTTTTTATTTCAAGTACTCTCCATGAGCAGCAGCCTGATGTATTTATGTTGAAAAGAGCATGAAATTAAACATGCCAGAGGCAGGATAGTACTGTAGGCTGGGCCTCCTACTAAAAAGAGAGACTTGGAGCAGATCACGTAACTTTTAAGCTCAAATTCTTCATCTCTAATTGGGGATAATAATAGTACCTACTTCAGCTATATTGAGAGAATTCAATGACATCATCACATAAAATGCTTAGCGCATAAAAATCTGTCTAACCTAAAAACACAGAGTCTGGCACAGAGTAAACTCCTAAATGTAACTATTCAACGAACTAGCCAAGCAGAGCAAGATGGTGAGAATACTTGGGAGTCCTCTTCAAAGGTTCTTCAAACATGACGGGAAATTTACCCTGAGGTGCCCATTGGGCCCTAGTGCCAAACTATGAAGACAGTCTAGTGATGCTCAGTATGTTTGTTGAATGGGGTGTGTGTGTGTGTGTGTGTAGGGGAATGGGAAGTGAGGTGTTTTGTTTTGGCATTATAAGATACTAATCTCTTCTAAAAACATCAATAAAATTGTTTTCTGGGGACAGATAGGTCACTGTTTCTTTGCTTTCTAAGACATTCCTAAAATTCCACCATTTCAGGATCCTCAGTGACCTTCTCTGTGTTATAGGGACACCATTCGGGACCTTGTCCTAGAGAAATTTGCTGGACCCTATGACAAAGGCGAGTACTCGCCCTCTGTTCAGAAGACCCTCTATGATATCCAGGTGCTCTCCCTGAGTCGAGTTCCTGAGGTATGTTGTGTCAGTTGCCATTCTGAGGATTGGGAGAATGTGTGTCTTCTGTCAGCTCTGAGAAAGAATTGAGAGTTAAAATAAGAAAGTGGAAGACACATGAAATATGACATCTGTTGTTGTTCAAAAGCTTGTTATAGCAAGTGAGAAGAGAGCACAAAATGGAAAAATCTGTCTAACCTCAAAACACAGGCCACTGTTGTAGTCCTTGAGTTTTGTTGAAAATTCTTTGAGTCCCTTCAACCTGCCACTGATTTAAGCCTCATATTGAGGACACTTGAATGCCTTGAGGGAGAGGGGTAATTATACAAAGGTTCTGTGTTTCAGGAGAACCAGAGAATGAAAGATAGATGTAGAAAGATTTCATCCATCCATCCACCCATCTATCCATCTGTCCATCCACCCACTTCCCCACCCATTCATTCATCCGTTTATTGAATGGTGATTATGTCTCTGGCAGCACACAAAGGATACAAAGATAAATTAGACATAGTCACTACCTTCAAAGAGCTCATTGTTCAGTGAACAAACAAAATAGGTAAACTAACAATACAATAGAGAAAAGAGTATTGTGAAAGTACAGAGCAAAGCACCTAACTCAGTTATGGGAGATGAGTTCAGCCAGGTTTTCTAGAGGGAAGGGTGTTTGATTTGAGTCTAGAGGTTATCTGGGTTTACTCTCAAGGGTGAGGCAGCAGGAGAGGTATGGAGACAAGAGATGGCATGATACAGTCCTTTACTGTTGGGTCTATCACATGTGATGAATGTATATGAATGAATTATAGTCTTTCCATGTGCCTAGAGAAGAGGCAGGAACCACAGCAGCCAGTCAAGAGGGCCTTTGCAGGCTTATTTATAGAGTCTGTACCTTATCCTGAAGCCTTCTGGGAGCCACTGAGGAGTTTAAACAGGATGTTTTGTGCCAGATTTGGATTCTAGAAAAATCACTCTGACGGAAATGTGATAAATTAAAAGGTTGATGGACCACAGGCAAGGAGACATGTTGGGATCTATTTCAGAATCTTGCAAGGAGAATCTGGGCCGTGGTGGGGCTGGAAAGGAGGAGTACCACCCTTAGACCTGGGCAAGTGAGACTCCGGCCATGGCTCAGCACTTTAGAGGCCCTCCTCAGACCTTCCTCTGGCTAGGCCTCCCTCCACTGGGTGAAGAGTCAGTGGGGCCACAGCAACATACCCTGCAGAGGCCCACGCATTCTCCAGAATTTCCGGTCCAAATAGCTCTGAGACTACTTCTGGAACCTGGACAAATCACTTCTTGAGGTCTGTCTTCCAGAGGGCGGATCATGCTATTGGTGTTCACGTTTAGGCCTGAGAGTAGGCAAAGAAGCAGATGTTTGCAGGAGGTATGGGTGGTGCTCGACATGCAAGCTGGAGTGTCTACCTGTGTGAGTCCAAGAGAGAAGGTGGGATGGGTATAGGCAAGGGTCTGGCTCTTCCCATGCTGCCATGCTCTGGCATGGTACTCCAACGAGTCAGAGAATTTTAAATTAATACCTGGCTTTCCAGGTTGTTATGAAGGGTATATTTGTCAAGTTAGAAGAGTAAAACATATTTCACTTAAAAAAATTTAGCTTGATTTATGTAACTTTAAAATCTTTATACATTTGGTATGTGGATCTCCAATTATTACTGCAAGGCCTATAAACATTAGGTGCTGGCCTGGAAAGGAGGGAGTGGAATGAGGAGGAATTTAGAAAGTTGACTGGCTAGTAACTGGAGGCCAGCTGGATTTCAAAGAGGTCTCCCAGATTTCTGACTTGAGGAGCCCTTTCTTTTCAGAGAAACACATTTCGTACACTGAGGGGGAGAAGGGTGAGCCCACCATCTAATCACAGAACTAGCAGGAGAGAACAGTGTCGGGCAGTGGAGGGACATCAGAGGGTGTCTCCAAATCAGAGAGCGAACCTGAGTAATGGACACAAGGGTAGGGGAGGGCGAGGGTGGCTGGAGCAACAGAGATGGAGGCTTGCAGCTCCTAATGTGATGCATACCACTGTGGATTCCAGATAGAAGATATGGAGATCAGCCTGCCAAACATTCACTACTTCAACATAGACATGTCCAAAATGGGTCTGATCAACAAGGAAGAGGTAAGAGAACTTCAAATATATTTAAAACACATATCTGACCCACCCACTTCTGCCTCCCTTTTACAAACCTGGGATGATAATGTCACTGAATAAAACTCTTAGCAACTGTTGCTTTGGGGAATATTTATAGTTGCCAGTGATTAGAACCCTCTTCAATTCTGGGACTTTCAATGCCTGAGGTTGGAGTGCCCTTGAAGTGGATGAATGCTTACATAAGATTGGAAGCTGTAGAGAGGAAAAGACAGAGAAGGAACAGTGTGTGCCCAAGGAAACGGCTCTGAGATCTGCTTCTCGGAAAAGTGCCTCACAACGTCATTATTCTTCCATCATGAGTCAATGAGGAGAAAAAGAAGATTCTATTTTTACTTTCTTCCATCATTCCTACCTTTTGATTAAGTGGTCAATTCAGTGGCATGAAATATACACAGGAAAAGATGAAAGAGTATTTTTGTTTCTAATTGCAATTACAGAAGGTAAAATGAGGAAACTAATTTTTTGAAAAGAACAGTTTGTCTTGGAAAAAACATTTCTCCTAACTTTTTTTTTTAAGCCATGGCAGGAGGTTAAACCACTCATCCTGTCTGACTAGACAGCCTGAAGTCCTTGCTGGTGGCCTGGTATGGTCAGTTCTTGGGAGATCAGAATCATTCTTCCCTCTTGGACTACATTCAAAATGATAAGATTTCTCAGTTTGCTTCAGCTTCCCACACACTTCTATCTAGAAAACATTATTTTGAATATCTTCTTTCAGTATGTGTTGGGGACCGAGATAGGGAAGGAGCTATCTATAGCATGGCTCTGCTCCCATAGACTCATATCCTTTGGTGGATAAAGGCTAATGAACGGGTCTTCAGAAGGTCCCACATTCTGCACCTGGTACCCTAGGAGCCTCACAATTCTTCAGGCCAGGTACCTCCTTTCTGTTTTGCAAGTAATGTGGGTGGCCTCTGGCAGGCTTTGAGCACCATCACCTGCAGGTGGAGGCTGGGGAGCCACATCTGAAAACAAAAGTCATGCTTAGGTACCCAGCATAGGTGATCTAGAGTTCTGAGTTGCTTAGGAGAGCAACCTTGGTCCCACATGCTGTACATCCAGCCATAAGGAGAGGTAGCACTATTTACTTTAGAGGAAGGGAAGGATATGGCTACTATAATGTCACTAATTAGAACAGAAAGGCTTTTTAGAGCCTTCTAAAGGGCAGAAAAGGGACCTGAAAGTAATCCTTGCTAAGTCCATGATAGGCAAAACGAACGGACCCTAACTAGAAAAAAGTGTTAGGTGCCATGGCTGGAGTAGTGCTTAGCTCAGGACCCCAGGCAGAGAGATGAGGTCTCCTGAGGCCCCCTCACACCTCAGGTCTGCACTAATCCCAGCGTGCTGGGAGGCCGCGGCTACAGGGTTCTTCCCTGGGAAGTCAGACTCACAGCTCCCTCATGGAGCCCAGCTGGGGACTTGAAGGCAGGAAGGCCTGAGTTCCTTTGGATCAGGGCTCTGCATAAAAAGGCACCTGAGTGGCTGAACGAGCTGTCCTTGTGTCTGTACTTTGAGAATGGCTGGGGCCACTCTTGGACTCTCACCCAGCAGGTGTGTACAAAGTGAACATAGAGCATGAGAAACAGGAAGTTGGACACATTGGAACCAGTAGAGACGTGACAAATGACAGGGTGGGAAGGTGGAAGAACTCTAAAAGCACGGCTGTCTGGAGCCATTTAGAATTGAGTGAACAGCCTTGCAGACCTCAGACACTTCTGAGGGCATGGTGATCCTACAGCACTGGCCAATGACTCATGGCCAAAGTGAGTCACCAAGAAAAGGTCAATTGTGTTCAATACACTGCATTTAAAAAGCAGAGATGTGGAATGCATTTTAGAAATATTTCTATCTCGATGAGTAACATTTTTCAAAACCTTTTTAATTTTCTAGAAAATTGACTCATCTCTCAACTATTGCCAGAATAATAAGGCATTACCATGCTTGAAGTAATTTTACTGGAGGACATATACATTTTCCTGTTTAGCAAGTTGTTGTTTTTGTTGTTTTAATAACTGATTCTTAGAAAGGAGGAAAGAACTATTTTAATGTCTCTTAAGTTACCATATGGTTTTTCTACAGGTCTTGCTGCCATTAGACAATCCATATGGCAAAATTACTGGTACAGTCAAGAGGAAGTTGTCTTCAAGACTGTGACATTGTGGCCACCAATAGGAGTCCACTCTCAGCTGAGGAATTCCTTATGTCATTTGTGATGCTGGAGATTATAGCATGTAGCCATGCAAAATTTCACACTAGTATGTTGATTTATAGTGTTCATTTTCCTCCAATACGAAGCAATTTATTTCTACTACATCTAGCTCAGCAAGGCATTCTGTGGATTACCTTATTAGTAATTGTAACATGCTTTATGGCTATAGTTTACTTTTAAAATGCTGAGCAGTATTATAACAGTTATACATCAGTATTTCTTTTTGGTTGACTTATGCCTTCCTAGCTTCGAGCAGCTTTAGAATCAATTCATTAAGAAGATAATCATGAATTAATGGGTGTGTCACATCAATTAATTTGTGCACAGCTTTAAAAAACAAATATCGTTTTCATCCTACTGATGCTCCTAAGTAATGCAGAAAAGGAAATAAAATTATATTGAAAAATATCACCATTGTTACTTCATTTGACTGAGTATTCAGATTTTAAGAATGCTCTAGCATATCACTGATGGTTTATTTCCACTCTGATAGTACTTCTGTGATCTTAATGTATTGATTTTAAACTTTTTCAATCCTTAGATAATATTTAGTACATATAAGCATACTGAAAAAGAGTATAAATTGTTTTTCTTTGAATAATGCATCCATTATGTGCACAAAATGTCACATTTAATAAATGTTAAGCCAATATACAGATGGGTAGATGTACACATAGAAAAAAGACTAGAGAGTATAGAAGTGAAAATATCAGCAATGACGATTTCTGGTCGATGGGATTATGAATGTTTTTTACGTACCTTTCTGAATCTTCCAAATATGAACAATTATTTCTTTTACAATCAGAGAAACAAATATAGTTGATGATTTAAAGATGCATACAGATTTGAGGGCTGATTATATCAACTAACACTACCATTGTGTACATATAATAAAGCTTCACGAATTATAACTTTAGAAAACCATGATGAAAACCTGTCCACATGAACATTCTAGATAACCTTTTCCTTTAAAAAAATCTTTATTTAAAAAAATAAAATAAAATCTCCATTTTTAAGAAATGCGTACATATGAGCCCTTAGTATTATTTGTTAATACAGCTTCATTCACGTTTATAATACCACTACTTAAGGTTGCATTGTATAGTGGTTAATTGCACAAACTCATTTAAATCCTGGCTCCACCTCTCAGTAAGTCTAAGACAAGTTGCTTCATCTGTAAAATGGAGGTGAAAAGAGAACCTACCTCACAGGTCTTTTGAGGATTAAATGGGTTAATGCTTGTCAAGTGCTATGGTAGTATTTGGCCTGATGCATAGATATTTATATATACATGTTTGTTGAATGTAATAAATGCGCTGCCTTTTCATTTGTTATTAGGCCCACATAGAAAAGCCATCATTGGCCTCTGGGTCAGGCAAGAGATGGGAGGTGTTGAGAGCTGCAAACCCTAGAAGATGGTGGAGGCCATTCACAAGCGAGTGCCTGCTTCGAAATTAACGTGGGATAAGAAAAATGAAATAATTTGATGAGGAAAGTGTTGTGCTATACTGAATACTCATGTCACAAAATGTGCTTCTACATCATGTAACTTACCTGGCCAAATGACTGGTACATTTTATTCCTCTGCGAATTTGTTAATTCTGTTCCAAGAGGACTTTTCAAAAACAAAAAACAAAACAAAACAAAACCCCCAACTTAATTAGACCTTTCTTACTTGATGTTCTCATATTCTTCTAAGTTTTAGGAACACTGGCTTTGCTTCACAGAAACCCTGTTAGAGCGGCATCCTTAGACAGAATTGTGGCCCATTTATACATATGTGCATTTTGCTTCTCCTGAGCTCTTAGCACATTTACTGCAATAGATTGCAAATGAGCTATTGGATGTTATATCCCAGGTATGTGGCAGGAAAGCCTGTAGCATTTGAAATTTTCAAGGAGCAAGTTCCTGTGTTGTGAAGGATGTTTCCCTGTTAGAATTGTGAATGATGGTGCTGAAAACCAGGTTTGGGTTTCACCTGTTCCTTTCAGTTTGGCAGACAGGCAGGCAGACCTGAACTGTAAACACCTGTGAGGTAATTTGTTTTAAAAAACACTTCATGATTTTGCTAGGAAGGCTCCAGGGGTTCAGTTCCAGTTTTCTGTGAAGCAGAGCTGCCCTTACAACACTCTCCCCCCTCTCCCCCTACCTCTCTCTCTCTCTCTCTCTCTCTTTATTTCTCTCTCCTCTCTCTCTCTCTGCTTACCACAACCCTATCTCAAGTGTTTTCATGGAGGAATCGTGCAGGTGGTTCCAAGCCCACGTGCTGCCGGGGAGGCAGTTTCCATGGCATTCAATGGAGCAGGCTGTCATGTGGGGCTTGTGGTTTCGGCAGCCAAGATTCTGCCTAAGATTTGTTCCATATTCTTTAAATTTCATCTCATAATTTTCATAGTGACAGACTCAGAAAATATATCTCGTTCGTTTTCCTTTTCCTTTTTAGAGTCAGACTTAAGTTCATGCCATTCCTTATTTTTAGAAACCAATGTTATCTTCTCTTTTTTCTACCCCAATATAGAAACATAATAGGTCTGTTGAGACAGCATTTTACTGATTTGTCATTGAAACAGAATTTACCGTCTTCAATCACCTGCAGATTTTAACTAGAGAAATTTGAACTTTTTGGTAACCTCTTTCTACTTTGTCCAGAAAGAGCATTTCCTCTCCTCTAGACTCTGAGCTGCGTGGAGTTGGCCCTTTGCAGTCACCTTTGCTAGACCTTTACAACTTCTGCTTTCCTGCCTGCACTCATGAGGAAGCCAAAGCATCTCCCCAAAGAGAGAGACTTGAAGCCTTCTAACCATGCTTACAGGACCCTTCTGGCTTCCACATACTTGAAACTTCATCTCTGTATTTTTCAGTCTTAGCACTCGTTTCTCTTACAGCTCAGCTACCTCTCATTCTTCCATTTTCCCAGGCTCCCTCTCAGAAATTCTTAATTTTTTGGAGCTTATCAAGACCCTGTTGAGAATATAATGGCTCTGGACCTTCTTCCCGGAAAAATGCTCATTCATGTCTCTACAGGTCCCTCCACCTCTGCTAAGGAAGTAGTTCACACGTTATCTTTAAAATATAAAGGATTCCAACAGAAATTTGCCATACGAGGAATATATTCAACCAAACTTAGAAGGTATACTACTCCCTTTACATAAGAAAAAAAAAAAAAACTAGCCAGAAAAAAAGACAAGGATCCCGGGTGTATTCGTTTCCTGAGGCTGCCATAACAAATTACCATGAACTTGGTGGTGCAAAACAATAGAGATTTATTCCCTCATAGTTCTGCAGTCCAGAGTCCAAAGTCAAGGTGTGGGCAGTGTCATGCTGCCTCCAGGGGAGATTCTGTTTTCCCTCGTCCAGCTCCTCATGCCTTCAGGGGTTCCCTGACTCACAGCTGCATCACTCTAGTCTCTGCTGTCACGGCCACACTGCCTCCTCCTCCTGTCTGTCAGGTCTTCCCTGAATGACTCTTATAAGGACACTTGTCACTGGATTTAGGGCCCACCTGGATAACCCAGGGTGAGCTCTTCATCTCAAGATCCTTAATGACATCTGCAAAGATCTTTGTTCCATATAAGGTCAAATTTGCAGGTTCTGACAATGAAGACATGGACTTCTGTTTTGAGGGCCAATACTTGGTGTATCCAACCCATTGGAATACACCAATACTTGGTGTATTCAACCCAATACGCCAAGTAAGGTGTCAGTGAGCTTCTTAAGGGTAGCTTTTCTGGTGTATGTGGATCTTAGCTATACATAAGCTACTGTCGCCTTCAGATCTGGGAGGTAGACCATCCCCCTCCCAGTTTGATCGATTGTCACACAGATGCTTCTAAAAGGTTGAAGAGCATGGACTTGGGATGCACATAGTGCTAAGGTTTAGACTGGGCCTCAGCAATTTCTAGCTGTGTGACCTTGAACAAGTACTCTCTAAGCTTAAGCTATCTTGTTTATGAACTGGGAATAATAATAACACCTACCTCACAGTGCACAGGGTAACGAAGCATTAACTGAGATCATGCATGAACTAGAATGCCTTTGGCAGCAAGTAACTAAATACCTAAGAACGTCTTAAACAGAAAGTACATTGTGCTTGCTTAAGAAGCTTAAGAAATATGCTATCACAGGATGGAATTGCCAATTCTGTGATGGCATCAGGCCTCAGGCTCGTTCCACCCTTCACCCTGCTATCCTCAATATATGATAATGTTTTCTCTGTGGCCACAAAATGGGGGATAAAGCTCTTGTTAAAGATGCTGTGGTGCCTCCTGCATGACAATCTCAGAGCCTTCCTGTATTTTTCATTGGGAAGCTGACTGTGATACCAGGAGTGGTTCCAGAAAGGAGACTCTAAAATGGGATTTTGGAGCTGGATCACCCACTGGCTCACTGGCAATGAGCCTTTGGAATGCTGCAACCATGCAATTGTTAAACTGTCTGCAGAGGTGAATTGGGATAAGATACTGGAGAAAGGAATACACTGGCAGGGGCAAAAATCTCAAATGCTTGAGAGGTGTGAGGGAAATGGTTATTATAAGCACTTTGGAATTTGGATGGGTGTCACTGGGGACCATTAATACATTAAGAAAGGCAATGAAAAGTGGAGGATGATTAATATAAAGTAGAGCATGAATGCAAGAGAGCCTCCTTGGCAACACGTGTAGACAGTATACATCTAGATAGCAGAAAAAGCCTAAGCTCAGATCCAGGTCTTAATTATAAGAATAGCAGAGCTCCAAGGAAAATTGAATTCTCCACCCTTAATAGCTCTGTCACACTAAGGTCAGGGTCCTGACTGATGCACTTGAAATCTTGCATCCTCAGCTTTCCCTGAATTTTCTGGGCCTGTAGTACTGGCCTGTTTCTCCCTGTTAAAAGCTAGCCGTGCCCCTCCTGCTTGAAGACAATGCAGAGGCTTCTGTCTACAAGGAAACACATGCCCCCTTGGGATCTATCCCCACCTCCTGACCACCAGATCTATAAATAGAGTAAGTCACACTGTACACCAGCCAGAAACATGATGGGCTTGCTAAGGAAGGAAGGAGACCACAGGCCAAAAGAGTCGCAAAGGCACAGCCAATATATGTAAAAGCTGGAAGATTATACATGGGTGCTGGATGAAACTCATCCAATTTTCAAATCAAGAAGCAAGAAGAGAAGCAGTTTCCACTCACATGAATGGACAGTTGTGTACATTTATGGTCTTGCCCCAGGATGACATTAAATTTTCTAGCCTTTGTATATGGGACCAGGACTATCAGGACATTCCACAGGACATCACATTTGTCCATTAAACCCATCATATTAATTGGACTGGATGACCAAGAAGTGACACTTATACTCTGAATAATGGTAGATAAGCCGATCAAAGCCCCACCACATTAGTGATATTTCTAACAGTCTGGTGATCTAGGACAGGGATTGGTGAAATCTGTCCCACCACTTGTTTTTGTAAATAAAGTTTTATTGGAACACAGCCATGCTTATTTGCTTATATATTGTCTGTGGTTGTTTTTATGTTATAGTGGCAGAGTTAGCAGTTGAAACAAAGCCTATTTGGTCCACGAAGCCTAAAATATTTGCCCTTTGACCCTTTGTAGGAAAAGTTTGCTGATCCAGGGTCTAGGGTATTATAGGACATCCGCTCCAAAATAAAGGACACATTATTGTGTCTCAAGCTTTCTACCACTAAGAAGAAAGCACGGTGCCTTGTATTCTCTTTGGTTTTGGAAGACTCATATTCCACACATGGTAATACTGCTCCAACACATTTACTGGGTGGCAAGGAAGGCTTCCAGCTTTGCATGGGGCCCACCAAAGTAAAAAGCACTGCAGTAGGTCCAGACTGGGTACAAATATTCCTTCTGCTTGAACCATGTGAATCAGCAAATTCTATGCAATTAGAGATGTCTCTGATTTGGGAAGATGCTGTGTGGGGCTGTGAGTGGATTAAAACACTCTTGCAAGTATTTATTCTCTCAGTCAGCAGTAACAACCAACATAGAACACTTCTGTGACCAAATGTTTGGGAATTTCTCTCCACCAACAAGCAAGCAATCAATTCTGCAGCAGGCACCCTTTAGGTGTCCTCTAATTCAGTTCTGTTCTTACTCTATGTGCTTAGATATAGCATCAGATCCCACAGGTTAAGGAGTCAATGCCCAAGACTGCCACCCATTGCCCCACTTCATGCAGCCTTCAGACATCAATCTCAAGCTCCAGGTTGTTACACCTGTGCTATAGACCAACTGGCTATAAATCAGGGATCCCACACTCCTCTCCTTGGGTTAGATTAATTTGCTAGAACAGTTCCTGAAACTCAGGGAAACACCTACTTACATTCACCAATCTATTATAAAGGATATTACAGAGGATACAGATGAAAAGATGCATATGGTTAGGTATGGGGGAAGGGTCATGGAGCTCCCATGCTTCCCCTGCTGGGTGTACCATCCTCTAAGAACCTCCATGAGTTCAGCTATTTGAAAGCTTTTTGAAACATGCCCTTTTGAGTTTTTATGAAGGCTTCATTATACAGGGTTGATTGATTACATCATTGGCCATTGGTAATCAACTTAATCTTCTGTCCCTTTCTCTTTCCCAGTGGTTGAGAGTGGGACAAAAGTCCCCACCCTCTAATTAAGCCTTGGTCTTTCCAGTGACCAGCCCCTACCTTACGCTAGGGACTGCTTTCCATCAGTCAGTTATTAGCATACAAAAAGACATCACTTTAGAGATTCTAAGGATTTGAGAAGTTGTATGCCAGGAAATTGGGTGAAAACCAAATATATGTTTTACAGTCTCACAGGGGCTTATGCCAAGACCCAATGGGAAAATTCCATCATAAACTCCCAGGGTTCTGGAGCTAGGCTATGCTAGCTGTAGCAGAGAATCATTCACCATTTGGAAAATAGCTCCTGATGTGTTACTAACTGGGTTTCAGTAAAAACTAAAGTCTGACCATGGAACATCAACAGACTTTGGGGCCAGAGACGCTCATCCTGAGCTGGTTTGTATCAAACCCACCATCTATTAAGGTCTGGCAGGCCCAGCAGCAATCCATTGCAAGATGGAAATGACAGATCCAGGAGCAGGTAGAAGTAGGGCTAAAGGGCACAAGAAAGGCACATGAGCCAGTAACCCAGATCCCCATGTTATCCACTGCTGTTTCTTCAGCGCCTCTCACACTATGGCCATTAGGGAGAGGGTGGTTCTTATGACAGTGTTGAAAGAAAATCTTCCCAAGGAATACAGTGTTAGGAAATACACCAGTCATCGACTTTGTGTGTAATGTGTTTCCAGGTAATAACATATACAAACTTGTGGGCAGCGCCAATTGGCTTGGTTGGTTGGTTAGACACTTGGAACGAGAAAGATTAGGAGATTGGTGAGAGGAAAGAAGCTTGTAAATGGGCCTGTGCGGGTGGACATGAAATGTAAAGATTTTTGCTTTGCATCTTAATGTCCACCGAAGAGCATCAGCCATGGACAAGACACTAAACAATCAGGCAGACAATGGCTTTGCCAGTGGATGTCGGTCACACTTTGTCATTGGCAGTCCCAGTGTTGGCACAAGGAACTCATGAATAGCCATGGTGGCAGGAAAAGCCTGGGATCTGGCTTTCCATTACTAATAATAACTGTTGCTAACACATATCCAAACTTCCAGCAGTAGAGACCAATATTGAGTGAGACCTTGATATGGCACCTACTTGGCAGCATGTTAAATATATTGGACCCCTTTTATTTTGAAAAGGCCAGTGATTAATCTTGACTAAAACGGACACATATTTTGGGTGACTTTGCCTTTCCTGCCCGCCCACAGGGTCTCAGTCAGCACCACTAACCAAGGGCTTACAGAATTCCACATACCATCACTCAGACCTAGGAACAAAGAGACCCTCTTTAAAAGAAATGTGACAAGCTGTAACTGATCATATAATCCTGTAACATACTGTACTATCCCAAAGCTGCTGGCCTAGGAGAGTGATGGAATAATCTCTTAAAGGCACAACTGTGATGTCAGCTTGGAGATAATACTCTGTGATGTTGGGCTGCTGTCCTCCAGGATGCAGGTGCATCCCCTAAATACTTAGCTCTTATATTGTGTTATGTCCACAATAGGTATAACGTGGATCTGGTAACCAAGATGTAGAAATAGAAATAGTCCCACTTGCTATCATTCCTCGTGATCTACCATGGAAATTTGTGCTTCCCCTACCCCCTCAACTCTAAGCTCTGATTGTGTAGAGGGCCTATTCCTAGGGGGATACTTCTACTAGGGAACACAGTGAGAGTGATTTAAACTTAAAGCTATAGGGGTATGCAATCAGCCAACTTGACAATTCTGAAGATAAAACAGCTGTTCCCAGCTCACTGCACAGAGAGAACATAATCAACCACAACTTTAGAACATTTATGAAAGGGAAATGACGTTGTAGAATGTGACAGTGCTGTGAGTTTTAATTGAATGGTGGAGGGGGCCAATGACACATATAACTCAGATCATTGCATTTTTAGAAAATCATAGAAATTGAGTGCTGAAATAAACCTCTAATTGGACATCTTTATTTTAGTGGCAACTGAAGCAAGAGAGGTTAAGACTTGTACAAGATATTGCAGATATATCAATAGCAGATCTGGGAACAAAACCCAGGTCTTCTGACCCCGAGTCCAGGATTCCTGCATCTGCCACTATGGATGCATAGCTGCACAGTTTTCCTTTTTAACTATGTGTGGATTAGGCCAATGTTAACTTACTTTGCATTCTGTATTCACACCACATAGAAGGCTGATAAATAACCTACAGACATTCTGGTGAAAAGAAGTCACCTTAGCATTAAAAATTCATAATAGAAATTTGCCCAAATAGACAATTTAGCAAACTGGTGTCAACCTAATTGGCTCAAGTTATGAATGCAGCTCCACTCAGACTTTTTTCAGTTTTATTAAAAAATTTTTTTTCTGTTTATGACCCACATATACCTTCATTAAAATCACAATAGTATCATAGGCCTCTGTTTTCTTAGCCTCAGAAAACTATTTTGAATGTCATTGAACACTCATTTTGGATTGGGGACGGGATCCATTTTACCCAATGCCTCAAACCAACTTCTTAAGTATTTGGGGACCAATAAAAACTTACATGCATTTTGCTTAGCACATTTCCCCTAACTCAGCATAACAATTTTTCAAGGAGATTAAATAATTCAATTTTTTTTTTTTTTTTTTTTTTGCTTATGTGCCCTTTTGAAAACAAAGCATCGGGTACCACCCAATATCCATTTTCATGCACCTATAAAAATAGTTGTGTTTTTAGCAGTATTAGGATGCATCCAATAAGCAGTATTTTGGCTCAGCATACAATAATTCTGTGACAGTACTGAGCTTGAAGTGGAATGAGATCATAGTAACGAAACCTTATTTTTAATGTACTTTTAATGTAATATGAACAACTGTATTACTCTGTAATACTCTGTATTATTATAGTGTACTCTCATTCAATCCTCCATCAACTTATGAGACTGGTCCTATAGAAGAATGGCCAGCTTCTCCAAAGTATTCACCCTCCTGTCCTTGTTTATCTGGATACTTGGCTTCCTGAAATCAAGACTCCAGTTCCAACCTCCCCTGCAGTGAAGTATCACCAAATGACTAAGTTCTTGTTAAAGGGATATCAGGGAAAGTGCTATGTGCAGTTTCTTAGGCTGGGTGCAGTGGCTCAAGCCTGTAATCCCAGCACTTTGGGAGGCTGAGGTGGATGGATCACGAGGTCAAGAGATCGAGACCATCCTGGTCAACATGGTGAAACCCCATCTCTACTAAAAATACAAAAAATTAGCTGGGCATGGTGGCACGTGCCTGTAATCCCAGCTACTCAGGAGGCTGAGGCAGGAGAATTGCCTGAACCCAGGAGGCGGAGGTTGCGGTGAGCCGAGATCGCGCCATTGCACTCCAGCCTGGGTAACAAGAGTGAAACTCCTTCTCAAAAAAAAAAAGAAAGTGCTATGTGCAGTTTCTCATATCAGGTGTCCTTCTTTACCTCTTTTTCTTGGCTGGAATGCAGCTGTGATAACTGAAGCCCAAGCAGCCACCTCGGACTACATGGGAAACTATGTGTCGAGGATGATGGAGCCACACAAGAGGGCTGAGACCAAAACATTATGGAACAGCTTTGCCATCCCTGAACTGCTTACCTTCAACCTCATATGCATAAAAGAGAATTTCTATCTTAAGTCACTGTTATTTTTTTTCAACTGAAACTAATCCTGAATGATGCACTTGAGCTACATTGTTCTAATTGAGATGTGCAGTAAATATGAAATGCACGTTGGATTTCGGAGGCAAATGAAAAGATTTTATAAAATATCATCAATAATATTTATACTGATTATATGTTAAAATGATAATATTTAAGCCAATACATATTGGCTTAAAATCATATTATTTTAATTATTTTTTTCCAGGTCGCCTTTTCAAATGTGACTACTAGAAAATTTTAATTTATGTAAGCGGCTCGCATTCTGTTTCTATTGAGCATTGCTAGGCTGATGCCGCTCTACTCTGTTTCTGCATCTGAACTAGAGAATAGATGAGGTTCCTGAGGCTAAGAGGAGCCGTACGACTTACCCAAGTTCCCAGGTCCAGTAGATGCCAAGACCAGATTCAAGCTCAGGTCTATCTGGTACAACTTCAGTGACTTCACACGCTACCTACTATGTACCTCAACTAGTGTCGTTGGGTTCAGTACAGCAGACAGAATACTATCCCAAACACTAATTATTATAGGCAGAAACTGCTGGTGGCTTGCAGTTTTACTGACTTCCACTCAAAATGTGTTTACAAGCTGATGAATTCTATAGTATCATTCTCAAACACATATTCCCCAGCACATAAAAATAGAATGTAATCCATTGAAAAGGGCTGTGAAATACAATTTGCTGAATGCTTCTGCTGCCTTTGATTCAGAAAGAAGACATTTAATTTGGAAAACTTTGCCATAGGTATCCAGTGAGAGAGCCGGAGGACCTCATGGCAAAACCTTCCTTGGTTGCTTTACCTCACTTTGCTGAAAGCGCAAGGCCCCTAACCCGTGTGACCAAAGATGCCCCATGGGTGGTGCCTAGGTAAGAGCATAAACCATTTTGCAGCATATTATCCTTTATCTGGCTGAGTCAGGCAACCTTTGCAGGTAACGAGTATGTTCAGTATTATTTACACTTTTACTCACCATTTTCCCACGTCTTTAAAAAAGGTGGCAGGTTGGCTCATATACTTGTTCTGAGGAAAAGGGGCACAGTTTCTAATTGGAAATGCCTGGCATCTCCAGCTTTCTTGCTTTCTCCCTAAAGACAGTTGTAGACAGGAACACTCTAACTTAACTGAGTGAAGGACATCAGCTTGCTTTAGCCACCGGATCCTCCATTATTCTGCTTCAGTGCTGGCTAGACACAACTGTTCCTTGGGATTCTCCAAGGGATTCTAAGACATAAGACAGCCACACTCACCAAATGAACTTGGATGCAATCATTTTAATCTTCTTCTTGCTCTATAGTATTGCCACAATTGGCCAGAAATGGTACCCAGACTCTTTAATTGCCTATGGAGGTCCAGCATGAAACTAACGAGCTGTTCATTAATGCATCCATTGCCTGCTCTCTCATTCCTGTGGATTCTGTTCTTGGTTTAGCAGCAGAATTAACAAGTTTTCTCCTAAGAGGCATATCTGTCCTGCAGCAGTCAGCTCTTTGAACATTTAACTTTATCTTCCAAATCATTCCAGAAAACACTTAATGGCTCTGGGCCCAGACCTGACCCCTGCAGATCCCATTTACAAGGACTGTCAAAGACGGATGAATCATCACCAGTAAGTCCTTTCTGCATTTGGCTTCCAAATATGGAAGTGGCTGGGCAACTGTGGGTCATTAGACTTTTGCAAATTAAATTCCCCCAAAGATATTTTCACTAATGCAACTGAAGGACAGTGTGCGCCCCTGACTGCAGATGCTAATCTCGGAGGGACAAAAAGCTGTATTCACATGGGATATTCGCTAAGGACAGAATGAAAAGACTGCTACCAAGTGGCCTCTTTTTCTTCATACTCATCATGCCCACTAGGTATAAAAAATGATGCTCAAATTTGCTGCACATTTCAATACAATATGCTAGCTTGTTTTCTTTTCAATTGAATCTATTTGCAATTTTTAATTCCTGAATGAACTCACTCTAAGGAGGCTTACTGTTTTTCTGTATTTTGTTTTAGATTGGGTTGGGTGTGTGTTCGGGGCCGTGTCTAAAATTGATGTCTCAATTGCCTTCAGGGGCCTGTTAATGTAAAAATGTGAAGTTGCTGGTTTTAAGACATTAGGGAATGGAGGAGTAACATATTGGAGTTTTCGGCCTCACTAGAAGTGTGTAAATGTAGTTTTAAAAACACACACATACTGCACTGGCCAAAGGAAAACATGTTGTTTTAGATTCCACTGAAAAGTGGCCAGTTTGGACCTCATCTTTAAATCAATTCACTCAATCTTCTTTGCAGAGTCTGAATTAGAGGTTCAAATGTGGGGGCAGTGGGGAGTGGCAATTATTTTCTTAAATTGCTTCTGATTCTGATATCTTGTCTGCTTTTCCGGTTGAGAATAGTCACATTCAACATTAGCCAATTCTCATATAAGCCTTCACTGTTAAATATATTGCCATCAGGGCACATGCACATCCATGAGGTACTTCCCCACACAGCACATGTATCTGCTACTCATTGCAGATCCAGATCACATTAACAGAAATCCAGTGTGATCTGAAAAGGAATCAGATGTCTCTGGTTTTTACAGCTGTCTGGAGACAAAGGCTGCCTACCTGCTGAATTTCAAGTACTTCCAGCCTCTCTTTTTGGCCTATTTTGATCACATTGGTTTTCCCCTAAATAGAGGGAGATGAAATCACCTTGAGCTATTGCCAAGGAGAGCAGGCCTGCCTGTCCTAGGCCTTTATGCTGAGTGTAGGGAAGACAGACTATCTTTAAATTGCTAATTTTGCCTGAATGCTCTCATCAGAGGCTGAGGAATGATTTTATACTTTCTGTTTGCTCTTCAATTCCCCTCACGCCCAAGTATCAGAGAGCAGTCCAAATCTGAGGTTTAGTTGACTTAGCTGAGCCCAAGTTCAAATCTCGAGAAAAATATAGCCGAAGACAAACTTTTAGTGTCATTTGCTATGAGTGCTTAGTGGTCAGTGGACAGTGGTAATAGCAAGTTGTCTCTTAATATCCCTTTTCCTTTATCTACAGAATAATGGGACTTTGCATGTTAGTTGGGCTCATGGTTTCCAATAAAAAGATGAACTATTTCAAGTAATGTGATTGACTTCCAGTCTACAAGATATGAGAGGAAATAGTATGTACTATTTCTTGGAAGTATCCTTAAAGGAAGGTCTGTTCCTTTCCCCTTTTCTTCTCTCTACTGGTTGGAATTCAAGTGACGATGGCAAAGAAACAGCAGCTATTAGGGCTATGAATTGATTCTGGGAACATGTGTCATGAATCATGGAAGAAAACAATAGAAGGAAACTGTGTCCCTACCATTGTGTAGGGCACCACCTCTGGTTCCCCTATCTGGACATTTACATGAGAGGGAAGTTGGTGTCTATCTAGTTTATTAATAAACTTTCCTTGGTTGCTTTACCTTGCTTTGTTGAAAGCTTAAGGCCTCTAACCTCTGTGACCAAAGATGCCCAAAGGTGGGGGTGGGAGAGACAGTTTGTGACCAAAAGTGGGGGTGGGAGAGGCAGTTTGTGACCAAAGGTGGGGGTGGGAGAGACAGTTTGTGACCAAAGGTGGGGGTGGGAGAGGCAGTTTCCGTCGCTCACAGCCAAACCTATTCCGAACTACAGAAGGTATTAGGTGGGTGCACAGAAGCAGGGCTCGGAAATACCTCATACTATCCCTTTAAGGTAGAGAGGGGTCAAACATCATCATGATTTTACTGCGGGAAACTCCTTCACAGAGATTTTAATCAAGATTCTCATTCCATCTTCCTTCTTCTTGATCCAGGAATCCCTTCTTTCCTATCCAGGTCTCAGCTGCAGTTCTCACCTTTTGCCTCCATCACTCCTCACAACACTTAACTATATTTTGCCTTTTACTTGTGTTTTTGGTCTTAGGTAGACTGTGGGAACTTAGAGATTTTAAAAAATGTCTCTTTTGTAACCACTTTTCCCACTTACAGTGAAAACAAAGCATTACTTAAATTTCAGATACTCTGTATGGTCTATAATTGAATTAATTTGGAATGCGTTTTTAAACCCCACCTACTATCTATACCACTTCCTATTTTTTTTTACTGTAATCTTCAGACTTTCTGTTCTTTCAAGAAATTATCTCCAGAGGGGACTGAATTATGATATTTTCTAAAATAGAAACTCTTAACTTGAGGAGGAGGAAGAGGGAAATTATGAGTCCACCAACTCTTCGCAAGTTTTGTATGTGGAAATGTGAGCTTTTGTCTGGAAAGGAAGTCAGTAGCTTTTATTAGAATTAAAAAAAAATCATGACCCCCACTGGCCTATAGCAAACAAAAAAAATCTTTGGCTAAAATAATACCTAAAATTGGGGATGAAAGAAGAAATGAGATTTACTTGAATGAGTCACTTTATAAAGAAATTAAATGCACATACAGATTTATATAATTTCTACTTCTAAAGTTTTTCCCCTCCCAAATGCTTAATTTTCTCTCCCTAGTTTCCAGAAGACCTTAATCCTTAATCCCAACTGAAGAAGCAGCCAAACAGAAAAGATCAAAGATACACTGGCAACAAACTGAAGCAATGCTTTATTGCAACCACAAAGCACCAATTCAACAAGGCGTTGACACATAGAGATTGAACAAATGTCTCTTTGAACAGAGATGTAGCAAGCCCACTTTTTCCAAGTTCTTAAAAACAAGTACTTAAACCAGGAACTGAACAAAGCATAGGACAATTAAAAAATTACACCATCATAAAGGAATATATATAAAAATATTTTGTACTAGTAACAAGGCTTTTTGACCTATAACTCTCAGCAAATTGCTTCAGAAACAAATCATTATAAATAAAACCATGAAGTTAAAAAAAAAAATGCTTTCTTCAAAAACAAAGAACCAATTTAAAAGAAAATCTGTGCAGAAAATACCATTACCCCATTTGAAAGCTAGCTGGATATGGATGGATACCCTCAGTACACAATGGAGCTTCTCTTTTCAGAGCTACGAGTCTGCTCCTGAAGGGGCCATGATGCATGTTCATTTCAAACACGGCAGCGTATCCCAATAAAACCTTAATAAGGTCAAGTGGAGAACCCTCTATAAAAAAGGGTGTCGGCAATTCCATCCAAGTAACACAGGCTCTAAGGAGCAAAGGAATTCAAGGGGGACAGCAATCCCTTTCTTCTTTCTCCCCCTCCCCAAGTGTTCTTGTTTTTACTCTTCCTAAGTCTGTAACCAAAAGATAGTCATTCAATTAAATTCTTTTTTAAAGGATTTTGGGAAAGCAATCTATAAAGAGATGACGAAAATCCTTATGCTGAAAGCCTTTCTGGGGAGGAGTATCTAATCGTGTCAAAGATCATTCTATTCAACACATTCCACGAGGAAAACAACCCTGTGTGCATCTTGTCCTTGCTCCTCCTGGCTGATTTCAGGTCAGCTGATGAATTGCCTAGTTTATCCAATAGGATAACGTTTCATTTGATTGAAATTCTTTACATATACACATGTATGTATTCTGTTTACAAAGTTTCATCACATGAAACTAAATTATGTCATTATGTATTTTTTGAGGTCTTAGACCCCAATTTGACTATACTATGAAGAGTTGTTCTTTAAATGCTTTGTCTGCAGAGGTTTTACATGATATTCGTAGATTTTCAGAGCAGGCCCCAATTTTAACTGAAGTCCTGTCAACACATCATTTCTTGTCATCAATAGCAGGGATTTTCCATCAATTTCCTATAATAGAAGCAGAGGGTAAAGCCAACATGTGAGTCCAAAAGCTCAAGGATAATGAAGAGAAAAGGAAGTTCAGAGGTAAAAGTCGTATCAATTGTGCCCAAGCTAAAAACATTATGTTTGTAGTAGTGCCAAAATGGAAAAAATGCAATCTTCTATTTTTATCTTACATCTTTCAGATTTATTTTGGCATTAAACACAATTCATAGCTGATCTTGCTTTCAAGCTCCTATCACAAACATCACATCTCAAAAAACAGATAGCAAGCTTACAGCATGTATCCTTAAGGATCAAAGATGTTGCTTCTGAAAGGAATAATGACACTTTCCGTTTTTAAAATCATTAAAGTTTATGCAGAATTTTCTGTGAAGTTAATTTCTAAAACAACTCTGTAAATTAGAATGGGCAGAGACGATCATCTCTAATTTACAGGCAAGCCAAGGATCAAGCAAGAAGTTCACTTGCCTAAGATCGTGAAGTTGGGAAAGGGGTGAATAGAATTTGAACTCTCATATACCTGCAGCCAAAGCCAATGTTATTTTTATAAACCCCCTCTGCTTCTCTTGATACTTAAATATATGTGTTTCAGATGGTCCTAGAGTCTTAGCTTTCCTGGAGTCTAGACAATTGCAACAATGGGGATTAGAAAAATGACTAAGACTTTGGGAGACTTTCCTGCCCTTTAAAGGAGGAACCATCCACCTCAACTCAAAATCAACCTCTCCAAGATGAGTTCCCCTACCACACACCCTCTCAATGGATCCTCAAACTTCTAAATAAGGTAGTGAGGGGCAGGGCCCTGCCAGCTGAAAATCCCTTCTCTGTTCTGCTCAGAGTCCATTCCCTGCACCCTTAGGCACTCAGAGTCAGGTACACTGCACTCCAGGGATTCTGGAGAAACTACAAAGCTTTGGGATGAAGTAAAAACAGGCTTCTCACAAAAGAGATGAGGATCCCACACATACAAAGTGGTTTGACACTTTTGGAAAGGAAGAACTTAGAAGAATGCTGAATACCACATTATTTTTGTTATTTTTTGTATGGGAACCTTACGTCTCTTAAGAACATGAGCTGGTTCTTAGGTGACTTGGGTTTAAGAGATAAACCAGCTGTGCATGGTCAGTGAGTTGTGACATTTCTGTTCATGGTTTTACCCACATACTTCTGCACCCACCTCTTCCACTGACCGACAGACATGGAGACACCATGTGTAGCTGCAACTACATAAAACGAGACTCCCTCCCACATTATCCCAGGGTGGCTCCTCCAACTCTCATGTGCCTTGCTTGCCAGGCTGGGAAGAAAATGTGCTTTGAATGCCTAAGAGCGTGGGAGAAATAGCAGCAGGCTAGGCGGCTGAAGAAACACCCACTTTGTGACCTTAGGCAAGTCCCTTCTCTTCTGTTTCTTCCTTGGTAGGGTTTCTGACAAGATTCTATGAGAAATTGCTCTTGCAAATGCTCCCTGAGCTATGAGTTATACAATCACTTGTCATCATCCCTTCCATCATTCTCGACAGGACCAGGTCCTCATTTTACTTGTCAGCCACCTAACATGAACCAGAGCAGAACAAGGAATTACTTCTACCTGGTCTATGGTGGTTTTGAGTCTGGGAAATCTTTCTTCTGTCAGCTACCAGAACACAAACTATCTCACATTAGTTTGTGAGAGACCCTAACACATAAAAAAGCAGTTGATTGATAGGACAAGAATAGAAAATTTCCTTAAGGACACAGGAATTGACCCAATAATCCTAAAGTACTTTTCTTCCTATTTAGGCAACTAGTAATCCTAGAGATTGTCGATTAGTGAAAGCTGCAGGTCTGAGAGTTGGTGGAGGAGACTCTGGCCCCTGCAAAGCACAGTAGCTGTGCCGAAGACACTGTGAGGTCACAGAGACTAATTTAGAGGTGACCTTAAAGCTCACGCTGTGTCTTGCACACGGGCTCAGAATGTTTTACTGAACGGCAAAGCCCTTCCTGCCCTCCATCTTGCCTCAGCTGTTGTGTGCGCACACTTCACTTACTACATGTTTAAATAGGCATCAGGAAGAGATGACGCTGCTTTCATTTCTATACACCAAGAAAACTTCCTCAACTAACTCAAAGTGAATTTTAAAAAAAATCTTTCTTGGCAAAAAGTCCTTTGACAACTCAGCATTTCTGTCAAAAGCCAAGTATGCCTGTGAAAATGCTGAAATTTGGGTTTTACTTAAGAGAAAATGGAAAAATCATGTTTCTGCTCCAATCTGATTTTCCCTTTGTTCAGTAGACACACTGCAGTTCACCTCAGACCAGGGCTGGTAAAAGAAAGCTCCATCTGGAAATCCTCGTTTTAGAAATGTTGAAATAAATATAGTGAATTCATACATACAACCAAACATTCCCCTTAAATCCTGACTAGAGCAGCTCAAAGGAATGAGAGTGGAATACAGCATAACGGAAATGAAGCTTATGGTCAGGCAAACTGCAGTCTGAATCCTGTCTCCACAAAGTACTATGTGGCCCTGGGTGGCAGACTTAACTTCCCTGCACCTCAGTTTCCCCACCTATAAGATGGAAACAAACCCGTGAAGGACTTTAGAGGTTAGAAATGAAGGATGGAAAGTACCGTGCACGGTGCCTGACATGTAGGAGGTTCACAGTGACTACTAAGTGGAAGTGGATAGGCTTTGAAAGAAATAGGATGTGTTCTGATTCCAAATCCACCTTCTGCTTCCTTTCTGCAAGTGTGCTCCCCTTTGCCAGGAAGATGTAGGCATATTCCTGTTTAGGCTCAGACAATTTACTGAGATTAAAAAGTTCAAAGACTACATAAAACAATCGTTTCACAAAAATTGCACACACAGGCAAGTTCCTTGATTAAGAAGACAAATAATTTGTTACATAACTTCCATGGGATGCAAGTGAAATCCAAATTCTGCCAACAGCATGCTGCACTACAATGAGCTTGGGACTGGAAACTGGAGAGGTTCTAATGCAGACTCTATCCGGAACTTTCCATAAGGAACAACTCCTCTGGAACCCAGTCTGTGTATTAATATAAATGAATGAGTTGGAGTGTGACCAACTCCACCTAAACAAAACAAACCCAAGATTTTGCATGTACATTATGATGAAATCCAAAATAAAAGATATTTCACATCTTGGGAATTGTGTTAGCTGATAATCATTTGTTAGTGTCGGTAAAACTTTTACACTGGTTGTGTCTTCATGTAAAAGTAACCTTCAGGTTCCTGTTGGGCGATAAAAAAATGTTTACATCTTTACTAAGTTCCAGCAAGTACTCATGCATGGAAGTAAAGTCTAGAGATGATAGTTTAAATTTCCAATGAGGGCAAGAGGCTAGATTTAAAAATAAATGAGTAGGATTCATAGATATTATAGCTCACTAGCTAAGCATGTGCTTTAGACTAAGACACTACTTTATTGCTTATTAATGGGGCCTGGGGCACATTACTGAATTTTTCTAAGCCTTATTTTCTTATCTATATGATGGGGGAAAGTGACTACTATATTTCACTGCTGAAAGTATTATTGAGGTAACTTTTGTGAAAATTCCTGACGTGCACTGACCACTCAATAAATGCTATTTAAAAAAACATATAAAAGTTGGGCATGGAAGTCCCAGCTACTTGAGAGGCTGAGGTGGGAGGATTGCTTGAGCCCAGAAATTCAAGGCCAGCCTGGGCACACAACATAGGGAGACCTTGTCTCTACAAAATTAAAATTAAAAAATTGAAAAGCATATAAAGATCTTAACCCATGTACTTTTCACTCATTCTCTCTGCATTAATCTATACGTAGGTAACTCTGAATTGAACCTATTTGCAATATGGTTTGTGGGAAATGTATAGAAAGAAAGAATGGGTGGGAACAGAAGCAGCAAAGAGAAAAGAGCTTAGGAAGATACAAAGAGTACCCATCAAGAAAGGCAACAAGGCAATTGCAAGGTAGGGCAGGGAAAAAAAAAAAATGGTTAAGAGAAGTCAATGGGATTTATGACTCTGCACTGACTGGGAAGGCCATATTTGCGAAGTGGTCTCTACTGTCCTAGATGGTACCTAAGGGAAAGGAGGCTTAATTTAAAATCAGAAGACTGGGGAAGGATGCTCTGCTCTGCTACTTACGAGGTTCTTATGTCAACATCTGTCCCATTATTCCCCTCCTCTGTGAAATGAGAGGTTTGAACTAAGCTGAACGCTGTCCATCCCAGTTCAACACATTCTCAAATACAATTCAGTCTTCCATAAGCATCAAAACACCCTGTTAAAGAACACGGTGGCAACTTTTTACCAGTGATGTGGAGGAATCTCATGAAACAGTCTTTCTTTTTCTGCTTCATTCCTCCCCCTCACATTTTCTGGCACTTTCTTTGTAACAACTCTCTTGCCATTTACTCACTGGCTACAAGTGGCGACCAGTCTGAAGTTTCTCATTCCACTGCTTACAAAGGGTACAAATGTCTCAGAGGTAGAGGTACTCGCTCTGGAGCCCAGAGATACAAAAGTGGAATATCCTGTATCCAATATGGGAGTCACATCAAAGATGGAGGAGTGGAATCCCTTGGTTTTACCCACATGGCCAGTGGAAAATCATCTCCTGAGAAAAGCATCTTCATCTTCTGAGAAAAGCATCTTCATCTTCAGACATTCTGAAAGACACAGTGTGGCCTCTCAATGCATAGTTCCTCCTCCACATGTTTTTTTTCTCTGCCATCTCCTCTGTCTTCCCTTTTGGTTTGGTTCCTTCTGGCTGTGTCATACTCATTTCATTTCCTGGCATCAGACAAGACCTGATGGGCCTCTGCTACTTGTTTGAATTTCTTCTCAGATGACTCCTTGTTCTCTGGGTTCCTGCCTGGGTGTACTTGTAGCCCCAGCTGGCGATAAGCTTTCTTACTATCAGAGGAGGAAGCATTTTGAGGCATACCTAGTACTTGTAGTAATTCACTAGGTTTCTTTAAACAGCCTTTCCCCACCAAGACAGGGTTGATTTTCTGAAGAATTTCTATATGAGGTTGGAAAAGAAGATGGTGAACTATTCAAATTTACACCAAGGCCTTTTGAATACTATCACATGGCTCTTGGGATGAAGTATCTTCTGGAGAGAAATTCCTCTTTGGTGTATGGATCCTTCTCATGCCCTCACCCCTGCCCCACCCCCTGTCAGCAGCTCCTTGTGGGTAGAGTGACTATGAACTCAACATTCTCAGCCAATGACTCTCAGCTGATGGCTGTGCTTGCCTTGCCTTCCTATTGGTAGCAAATTTAAAGTGGATAACATATACTTTGGGGAGGCTTCACTTTATTTAAAAATCAACACTGAGCAGTTTATTCAGAGAGAAACTATTTGTGTGGCTCAAAAGTCTCTATTTCATTTACTTAAGTAACAGTCACAGCGAAATGGCTTTTGCACTGAAATCAGACACAAAATCCATTTTGGCTCACTGTAAGGGCTAATGCTTTTGGTGACTTCATGAGTATTTCCTAGTGTTATTTTATATTTGCTGCTGGCACAAAGTGAGTGATAAAGGGTCTGTATTACAAAACAAAATCTTAAGCACATTTCTAATGAAGGAAAATAAGTAAAATTCATTTCATCAAATGAGAAAACTGGGTCATAGAGATTAAACTAGGCAGATTTTTTTAAATTATAGATTTACAAAATATAACTAGAATTTAAGAGCTCCCATATATTATCAAATAAGTCTTCTTCAGCTGATTAAAAAATTTCTTTTAATTTTTATAAGTTCCAGGGTACATGTGCAGGATGTACGTTTGTTTCACAGGTAAATGTGTGCCATGCTGGTTTGTTGCACCTATCAACCAATCACCTAGGTATTAAGCCCAGCATGCATTAGCTTGTGTGTGTGTGTGTGTGTGTGTGTGTGTGTGTGTGTGTGGCCCAGGCTGGAGTGCAGTGGCGCCATCTTGGCTCACTGCAACCTCCGCCTCCTGGGTTCAAGCGATTCTCCTGCCTCAGCCTCCCGAGTAGCTGAGACTACAGGCACGTGCCACCCCGCCTAATTTTTTGTATTTTTAGTAGAAATGGGGTTTCACCGTGTTAGCCAAGATGCTCTGTATCTCTTGAGCTGGTGATCCACCCACCTCGGCTTCCCAAAGTGCTGGGATTACAGGTGTGAACCACTGCGTCCAGCCAGCTATTTTTTCTTTTTTTTTGTTTGAGACAGAGTTTCACTCTGTCACCAGGGCTGGCGTGCAAAGGCGCGGTCTTGGCTCACTGAACCTCCACCTCCCAGGTTCAAGTGATTCTCCTGCCTCAGCCTCCCGAGTAGCTGGGATTACAGGCATGCATCACCACGCCCAGCTAATTTTTTGTATTTTTAGTAGAGATGGGGTTTCACTATGTTGGCCAGGCTGGTCTCCAATGCCTCACCTTGTGATCCACCCACCTCGGCCTCCCAGAGTGCCAGGATTACAATTGTAAGGCACCGCACCCGGCCAGCTATTTTTCCGAATGCTCTCCTTCTCCCCATCCTACCCGCAACAGGCCCCAGTGCGTGTTGTTCCCCTCCCTGTGTCCATGTGTTCTCATTGTTCAGCTCCCACTTATAAGTGAGAACATGAAGTGTTTGGTTCCCATTCCTGTGTTAATTTGCTGAGGATAATGGCTTCCAGCTCCATCCATGGCCTGCAGACGACATGGTCTCGTTCCTTTTTATGGCTGTACAGTATTCCGTGGTGTATATGTACCACATTTTCTTTATCCAGGCTATCATTGATGGGCATTTGGGTTAATTCCATGTCTTTGCTATTGTGAATAGTGCTGCAGTGAACAAACATATGCATGTATCTTTGTAATGGAATGATTTATATTCCTTTGGGTATATATCCAGTAATGGGATTGCTGGGTCAAATGGTATTTCTGATTCTAGATCTCTGAGGAATTTCCACACTGTCTTCCACAATGGTTGAACTAATTTACATTCACACCAACAGTGTAAAAGTATTCCTCTTTCCCCACAACCTTGCCAGCATCTGTTGTTTCTTGACTTTTTAATAAATGCCATTCTGACTGGTGTAAGACGGTATTTCATTGTGGTTTTGATTTGCATTTCTTGAATAATCTGTGATGTTGAGCTTTTGTTCATGTTTGCTGCTGCACTGATGTCTTCTTTTGAGAAGTGCCTTTTCATGTCCTTTGCTTACTTTTTAACAGGGCTGTTTTTTTCTTATAAATTTAAGTTCCTTGTAGATTTTGGATATTAGACCTTTGTCAGATGGACAGATTGCGAAAATTTTCTCCCATTCTCTAGGTTGCCCGTTTGCTCTGATGATAGTTTCTTTTACTGTACAGAAGCTCTTTAGTATAGTTAAATCCCATTTGTCAATTTTTGCTCTTGTTGCAATTGTTTTTGATGTTTTTGTCATGAAATATTTGCCTGTGCCTTTGTCCTGAATGGTATTGTTTAGATTTTCTTCTAGTTTTTTTGTAGTTTTGGGTTTTACATTTAAGTCTTTAATCCATCTTGAGTTAATTTTTGTATAAGGTGTAAGGAAGGGGTCCAGTTTCAATTTTCTGCATATGCTTAGCCAGTCCTCCCAGCACTACTTATTAAATAGAGAATCCTTTCTCCATTGCTTGTTTTTGTCAAGTTTGTCAAAGCTCAGATGGTTGTAGATGTGTGGCCTTATTTCTGAGTTCTCCATTCTGTTCCATTGGTCTGGGTATCTGTTTTTATACCAGTACCATGTTGTTTTGATTACAGTAGCCTTGTAGTATAGTTTGAAGTCAGGGAGTACGATGCCTCCAGCTTTGCTCTTTTTTGCTTAGAATTGTCTTGGCTCTCTGAGCAATTTTTTTTTTTATTCTATATGAATTTTAGAACAGTTTCTTCTAAACCAGTGAAGGATCTTTTAATGTTAGCCTTTTCAAAATTTATCTCTGGACTTAAGAACTAAACTGAGCAGCAGCATCAAAACAACAAATGCTTTTAAAAAAGGAAGCTGTTGGTTGCCCTTTTTTGCAGGACACACAACTACAGATTTCCCAGGCTTCTTTAAAACTTAGTGTGGTCATGTGACTAAGCTCTGGCCAATGAGATGTGAAGGGATGATGCATACCTCTTTCAGGTCGTAAGATTACCTGCACAGGCTTCTCCTTGCTCTTTTTCCTTGTGCTAACTTATGTCAATGCCTAGATGATCTTGAAAGCTATTCAACTGATAACAATGCCTCCTTTGCCTGGGTCTTTGAATTACAGTAAAGCAGAAAATCCCTACCAGCTACCTTGGACAATTTGTATGAGCAAGAAATAAACTTCTACTATAATTAAGCCATTATACACTACTTGTCATATCTGTTAGTCTATTTTAATACACCAACCATTTCTACAATTTCCCCTTCACTTTTACAACCTATTTATATCACATCATCCACTAAAAGAGTCCCATCTCTGCAACATTGAAAGCCCAATATCCTGTTCTCTCACTCCTCACTCTGATTAAACCCACTTTTTCATGTCAACTCCACTTTTTCCAGGGTTATCAGTCCCTTTCCGACTCCTTTTTGATATCAAGTCTGAACTTAGTGATTGACCAGGGAGCCATTCTTTTATTAGTCCTCTAAAATAGCCCTCTTAAGTCATTAGCTTTTTGCTGTGTCTATCCCACAAACCCCTCATCCAGGATGAGTCCAGCAATTCAGCTTCTCTCACTCCTCTATCTAGTGGAGCTGGGAAAAAAAACCAAGAAACCATGAAGACAAAACACTACACATTTGCAGTGTACCAATCTCAGCTGGCCAGTAGAATACCTCAACAGTTCTTTTGTTATCCTTGGTCATCTCCCTCTTCCATTCCCCTTGGTGGCCATTCTTAACCTTCATTGCTCTCCTCCAGTTCTTTATTAAATCTCTACAAATCCCCATCTATCACAAGCAGAGGAGCTTGATTCTTGTTTAGCAAAGGAAACAGAGGTTTTCAGGAACTCCTTTAATATCCATGAAGACAAAGTGTATTAGTCAGGGTTCTCCAGAGAAACAGAACCAAAGAGATACTGGTTAGGGATGACCAAGCTGCATGCTGGGAAAACAGGAAAGCTAGTGGTGTAATTCAGTCCAAGTCTGAAGGACTGAGAATGGGAGGGTGAGGTGGCGCTGGTGATGTAAGCCCAGTCAGAGTCTGAAGGCCTGAGAACCAGAAGCTCTGATTTCCAAGAGCAGGAGATGATGGATGTCTCAGGTCAAACAGAGTGATTCACCCTTTCCCCATATTTTTGTTCTATTAGGTCTATCATGGGATTAGCTGATGCTCACCCACATCAGTTAGGGCCATCTTCTTTATCCAGCCTATTGATTCAAATACTAATCTTCACAAACACCCTCACAGACACACCCTAAATAATGCTTTACCAGCCATCTGGGCATCTCTTAGCCCAGTCAAGATGACACATTAAATTAACCATCACATAGGACAATCTTATTTATGTCTGTACACAGCTTCACCTATGTCCCCAACTTAGAAGAACGCTGTCTTGCCCAGCACTAATTCCTTAATATTTTTTAAAATAAAATACTTGAATATTTTATTGACCAAATTGAATCATGATGTTTATTATGGTTGGCATTACATTTTAAAAACTTTATTGGGATAAAATTAATATAACATGAAATATGCCATTTTACCCATTTTAAGTATACAGTAGCATTGATTACATTTATAGTCTTATGCAATTATTGCTGCTATTTTAGAAACACTTCCACTACCTCAAAAAGGAATTCTCCATCCATTACTTAGTAACTCCCCCCTCTCCCTAGCCTCTGGTAACCTCTAATCTTCATTGTATCTCTATGAATTTGCCTATTTTAGATATTTCATGTACATGGAATTATGCAATATTTATCTGGCTTATTTCAGTTAGCATGTTTTCAAGGTTTATGTTGTAGCACATATCAGAACTTCATTCCCTTTTATGATTGAATAATATTCCATTATATGTATACAGCACATTTTAAAAATCAGTTCATTTGTTCACGGACACTTGGGATGTTTCCATCTTTGGTTATTGTAAACAATGCTATAATGACCACTGCACAAGTACAAGTATCTCTTTAATTCCCTCTTTTCATTTTTGGGGGTGGAATTTCTGGATCAAACATGAATGCTATGCTTAACTTTTTAAGAGTCTCCCAAATTATTTTCCACAACAGATGGACTATTTTATAGTTCTACTAGCAATTTACAAAGGTTCCAATTTCTCCACATTTTTGCTCTTCCATATTCTCTTGATCTCATCCCTTTATGTGTCCTATATATCTACTGCAAAGTACAAGTATCTGTTTAATTCCCTCTTTTCAATTCTTTTGGGTGGAATTGCTAGGTCACAGAGTAATGCTATGCTTAACTTTCTGAGAATATGCCAAATTATTTTCCATAACAGATGCACCATTTTATAGTTCTACCAGCAATGTACAGAGGTTCCAATTTCTCCACATCCTTGTTCCTCCATATTCTTTTGATCTCATCCCTTTCTATATCCTCAGGGAGTTTGCTTCACTTAACTTTCCTCAATTTATTCCAATTTTAATCTGTCCAATTCTTTTGGCTACTTTCCTGGATTTGAGTAAGTCTGGATGTCTTCTCTCTTAGAAAAGAGCCCTCATGCCTACATGACCCTCTAGCTGCTGCTTCTCCCCTACTGGCCTGCCTCCCACTCACTTCTCAACTTGGAGAAAAAGTTCCTCCCCAGCTAATGTGTGTGCACCCTGACAGGCTGCTGTGGCTGCTGGCATGCATGAGCAACCACAGATCCTGCTGCCACTGCCCCGGTGTAACTCTTTTGCCAGCACCCCTCATCAGAGTATTGTGGCCAGCAGACAGGGAATACTTTGATCCCTCCAGTAAAGCAGGTTGCTAATCACAAAGGGCCAGAGAACAAAGCTGGTAGCCTGGTACCAGCCCCCCCCCGAGTTACAGCATGCAGCCCAGAAGTGCCAAGCTGAGCCTTGTCCTCCTAAAATCTTGCAGAAATAAAGCCAGTCACCTTATACCACAATTAAACCCCCAAGGGCATTAAAGAAGAGAAAGGCAAAAAAATCACACCCAAAGGACAGCAACTTCAAAGACCGAAGAAATATGAGCCCACAAGAAAAAAACAGAAACAAAAAAACTAATGCAATAACTCTGGCAACTCAAAAGCCAGAGTGTCTTCTTATCTCCAAATGACTGCATTAGCTCCCAATAATGATTTTTTAACCAGATTAAAATGGCTGAAATGACAGACATAGAATTCAACATATAGATAGGAACAAAGATCATTGAGATTCTGGAGGAAGTTAAAACAGAATCCAAGGAATTTAAGGTTTATAATAAAATGATATGGTAACTGAAAGATGAAATGGCCATTTTAAGAAAGAATCAAACTGATCTGGCAGAGTTGAAAAACTTACTTCAAGAGTCTCATATTATAATCTCAGCAGAAGAGATCAAGCTGAGGAAAGATTCTCAGCTCTTGAAGAATGGCTGATAGGGTTTGACTGTGTTCCCACCCAAATCTCATTTTGAATTCCCACATGTTGTAGGAAGGGCCCAGTGGGAGGTAATTGAATCCTGGGAGCAGGTCTTTCCCATGCTGTTCTTGTGATAATGAATAAGTCTCAGGAGATCTAATGGTTTTAAAAAGAGGAGATTCCCTGCACAAGCTCTCTCTATTTTTGCCTGCTACCATCCACATAAGATGTGACTTGCTCCTCCTTACCTTCTGCCATGATTGTGAGGCCTCCTCAGCCATGTGGACCTGTAAGTCCAATTAAAGCTCTTTCTTTTGTAAATTGCCCAGTCTTGGGTATGTCTTTATCAGCAGTGTGAAAATGAACTAATACAGTAAATTGGTACCAGTAGAGTGTGGCGTTGCTGGATACGCAAAAATGTAGAAGCGACTTTGGAATTGGGTAACAGGCAGAGGTTGGAACAATTTGGAGGGCTCAGAAGAAGACAGGAAAATGTGGGAAATTTTGGAACTTCCTAGAGACTTGTTGAATGACTTTGACAAAAATGCTGATAGTGATATGAACAATAAGGTCCAGGCTGAAGTGGTCTCAGATGGAGATGAGGAACTTGTTGGGAACTGGAGGAAAGGTGACTCTTGTTATGATTTAGCAAAGAGATTTCAAACTGTACTACATGGCTACAATAACCAAAATAGCATGGTACACATAGATCAATGTAACAGAATAGAGAACAGGGGAATAAAGGTATGCATCTATAACCATCTAATCTTCGACAAAGTGACAAAAACAAGCAATGGCGGAAGGACTCCCTATTCAATAAATGGTGCTGGGATAGCCATATGCAGAAGATTGAAACTGGACCCCTTCCGCTGCATATAAAAATCAACTCAAGATGGTTTAGAGACTTAAATGTAGAACCTGAAAGTATAAAAACTCTAGAAGATAAACTAGGAAATACCATTCTGGACTTAGGCCTTGGCAAAGATTTCATGATGAACATGCTAAAACCAAATTGCAACAAAAACAAAAATTGACAAATAGGACCTAATTAAACTAAAGAGTTTCTGCACAGCAAAAGAACTATCAACAGGGCAAACAGACAATCTACAAAATGGAAGAAAATATTTGCAAACTATGTATTCAAAGGTTTAATATCCAGGATCTATAAGAAACTTAAACAAATTAACAAGCAGAAAAACAAACAACCCCGTTAAATATTATGAAAAGGACATGAACAGACACTCCTCAGAAGACACTTCTCAAAGACATACATACAGCTAATGGGCATATGAAAAAGTGTTCAATATCATTAACCATTAGAGAAATACAAATCAAAACAACCATGAGATACCATCTTGCACAAGTCAGAATGGCTACTATTAAAAAAAAAATAGATGCTGGTGAGGTTGCTGAGAAAAGCGAATTCCCACCACAATAGTGGTGGAAATGTAAATTTGTTCAGCCATTGTGGAGAGCAGTTTGGTGATTTCTCAAAGAACTTAGAACTACCATCCAACCTGGCAATCCCGTTACTGGGTGTATTCCTAAAAGAATATAAGCTGTTCTACCATAATGACACATGAACCTGTACTTTCACTGCAGCACTATTTACAATAGGAAAAATATGAAATCAACGTAAGTGCCCATTAACAGTAGGCTGGATGAAGAAAATGTGTTGCATATACACCATGGAATACTACATAGCCATTAAAAAAGAATAAGATCATGTCCTGTGCAGCAACATGGATAGAGCTGGAGGTCATTATCCTACATGAACTAATGCAGGAACGGAAAACCAAATACCTTATATTCTGATAAGTGGAAGCTAAACATTAAGTACACATGGACATGAAGAAGGGAAAAATAGACGCTAGGGCCTATGTGAGGGTGGAGGGTGGGAGGAGGGTAAAGATGAAAAACTGCCTATTGGATACTATGCTTATTACTTAGGTGATGAAATAATTTGTACACCAAACCTCTGTGACACACAATTTACCTATATAACAAATTTGCACATGTACCCATGAACCTAAAATAAACTTTTAAAAACTTTTCCTTATCAGTTTTCAATTTTCTTGGCTACTTTCTTATTGTTAGCATTACCCATTTACTTGTGATTTCACCTCTTTTCTAAATCTTCATGGGCTGAAAGGACACATCAGCAGAAATTGGGTTGCCACTTCCCGTTCATTATGCTATAACATATTTTAAGCATTTCAATAGCCTTCAATTGTTGAAAACTATCAGGCATCAAAGCACCTCAAATATTTTCAAGTGCTTGGTATTATTGCTGATGAAGTAAATCAAGTCATTCTCAATTTTTGAGGTTGTAATTGGTCTAATTCAAAGCCAGATTTGCCATTAAAGCTAATCATTTTTAAGAGTCACCTTAACAAGTTTGTAACCATAACTTTGTAATTTTTTTTTTGACCAAGGAGGGCTGTTACAACTGTATAAACTTTAGGCTCCACAAAACCTAGATTTATTTCTGTTCTAATTAGAAATCTCCATCTAGAATTGCTACAACTGAATTCACTTTGGCTGTGCTTTGAACACTATGCTCAGGGTTGTTCTGACTGGCCTCCCGACCCTATGGTTCCATTTTGAGGTAGTTAGTATTACTCGGCAACATGTAACCATAAGAAATTTTATTTATTTTTTATCAAGTCAGTGACTCCAGAAACTTATCAAAAGTTAGCAATAAGCCATTTGAAAAGAGATGTCAATCTTTGCATTTCAAATGAACGACTTAAGCAACCAGCTGGGCATTTCAGAGTAAAACTACTATTCTTATTCACATGGTTTGAGAAAGTGAAGAGATAATAGAGTAAAATTCATTTGTCACCTTGAGTTGCATATTATTTTGTCACGATTATCTCAGAGATACATATTATTCCAGAAATAAAATCATGAATGTTGCTTTTAAGTTTGAGAAATCTGCATAATATGAACTATATGACATTGATTGAATGGCAGATGCCTGTCTTCCATCTTCTTCATGTATGTTCTAAGTATGTGAGTCAAACAGACAAAGACATAGAAATGAAGTGACTACACCACAACAGGCAGAGCTGTATTGCAATTGTGACTTGCATTTAGGGTCCAATTTGAGTGGTGAAGTTTCTTACTAGACTGCAGAGTTCCTTAAATGGCAACTAAATGCATTGCCCATAGATGGCTTTACAACAGAGAATGCTGCTCATTTAGGCTTTATAGTTTGACAAAGTAAACTTTATCCTAAATGTCCTCTGTCAGGAAGGGAGTGATGCTTGTGAACAAGATTAGTCAAAACAGTCTCTTAAAAACCAAAGCTCTTATCAAAGTAAAATTCCTGAGGTACCTTAGACTCCTGAAAGCCAAGCAGCCCATATCCATGGAAAAATGCCATTTAAAAAAGAAAAATCTATTCACAAAAGCTCAACTGTGTCTCAAGTGATTTTGTGCCCTGTGTTGTACCTGAAAGCATACTTCTTGAGGACCAATTCCAAGATGACATATTTTGACTCTTAAAGCAGGAGCTTGCATAGTAGTCTGCTTTTTTAACTCAGTATTCTGTTTAATTCACTTTATAGAAATCTGAGTCCTAGAAAGGCAAATTCTCCAGGACCATCCAGTAACCATAAATCAACTGGAAGAAAACATATCAGAAGTCATGACTTTCACTAATTCCCTTCACCACAGCCTAAAATGTTTGTCTGCTAGAAGGCACTTGGGAAAATAGCCACCATACCACAGTGTCTGTGGGAAAGAGACATGGTACTGACAAGGCTGTAATCACTGCCCTCTCCAGAGCTCCCACTGCCTGCTGCTCTCATAGGCTGATGAACCCTCTGGAGTGCTAGCTGAATGAGTCCGGTGGGCCAGACTCCCTACACGGTGAACAACTGCAATCCTGACGACACAAAACACATGCCAACCCAAGGAGCAGCAACATCGCTGTCCAAAACATACATCCTGTTGATACTGGGCTATTCGTGATGGGCTAGGCAGGGGCTTAGCCCTTCACTCTTGATAATTATTTTGACTAGTAATTGTGACTAACACAGAAGGCTCCAAAGAGGACTGCCAGAAGAAAATTTGATGAAGATAATTACAGCAGAGGAAAACTTAATGAAGGTCATTGTTCTGTGGCAGCGGGGTGCCTGCACAGAGAAAGGGAGGTTAGGTAAAGACCATCAGCATAATCCAGCTGCTTCACCATACCACAGAAACACAAGATAAATCTTGCCCTCTGACAAATCTTGCTCAGTGGCCTCATATCTTCCCCAGAGGTCATGTTGCTAGAAAGCCACATCAGAGTCTGGCTGCTGCAGCCATACAGTTTCCAGTACTGTGTTATGAGACCATGCCACAAAGACAGATACTCTCCTGGAAGTCAGGCCAACTGATGGCGGACATGTTTGCCATAATATCAGTATTTTAGTCAATTCAGTCTGCCGGAACAAGATACTGTATACTGGGCAGCATAAATGACAGCTATTTCTCACAGTTCTAGAAGCTGGAAGTCCAAGACAGGGGTGCCAGCATGGCTGGGTTCTTGGTGAGGGCTCTCTTCCTGTCTTATAGAGATGGTCTTCTTGCTGTATCCTCACACCTGAGAGTAAGCTCTCTGGTGTCTTGTTCTCCTCTTATAAGGGCACTGATCCCATCATGGGGGCTCGATCCTCATGACCTCATCTAAACTTAGTTACCTGCCAAAGATCCTACCTCCTAATATCCTCACACTGTGGGTTAGGTTTTCAACATAAGAGTTTTGAGGGGACACAAACATTCAGCCCACAATAGCCAGCCATGAAACAATAAGCTACCCACATCACGGGCAACCGTGCTGCCCTTTCGGGACTTGCCCTTTTCAAAGGTGGTTTAGGGGATGCTCTCCATCCCTGCTCTGTTTCTGTCAAGTTGCAGGGCAAAGCTTTCCTGCAGAGAGTTTTAGGAAGCAGCTGTTCTAATTGTTTCTCAGCTGCTGTGATCTAGAAGATGTACCTTGGAAGGGTCATGTGCTTGGGCTGGAGATGGCCTGCAGTCTTCCCATCAGGATGATGAGTGGGTGCTAACCGACTGGGTTCATTGCCAGGAAGACTCCAGAGGTAAAATGCTGATGGCCTCTGTAGTGTGATGATGGAAGAAGAAGTTAACATGGCAGAGGATCCAATCCTCAGTTCTCATGAACACACAGCAGCGTCTTATCTTACCAGCCAAAGCCTGGCCCTCCCTGCCCTCTACCTCCTTTAATGGGAAAAGGAGAAATGAGATTTGAATCACTGCCAGAGTCAAATTCAAGGCAGACACTTTCCCCACTCAATCACCCTTCCATGAAAATGAAGAAACTCAAGCTTTTGGATCATGCTTGCAAAACTCTGATCCTTCGTTTCTGAATTGGCAGACTGAACATAGCAGCAAGGCAATGCTCACTTCTCCCTTGAAGGATTTCTGAATGAAATGCTTTAGAAGAGTTTATTCCCATTATGCTTCCCAGTGTCCATGGTGTCAGAATGAGGTCATCCACGAGAGAAAGGGCCTGCTGATGGGCCAGGCTCATAGCTGGCAGTCCAATTTCCGAGGTATCTCACAGGATCTGGAAGGTCTAGAGACCATTGGGTGCCCTCAGTCTGGGATGTCTGCCTCCAATGAGTCTCAGCAAAAGCTCAACCTACAAAGGGCTTTGGTCAGCTGGGAATCTGGCCAAGAGACCTTTTAGCTAAGTATGTTTTTGATAATCATTTACAATATCACTTAAATTTAATTTTAGAAGAGAGCTATTCAATTGCAATGACACAAATGGACATTGTACCAGTGAAAAACAAAGTATGTTCCAGCTGATCAGCGGCCTTCCTTCCACTTTCCAACCTGAGCGGTTCTTTTCATCACAATTATTCATAAAAGTTTTTCAAACATAAAGAAAACGCATCAGAGTTTTAGAGTAAATACCCATATTCTGAACACCTAGATGCTACAATTAACATTTTCTGTACTTGCTTTATCACATATATGTCCACGTAGTCACCCTTCTATTTAATTGCCAACCCATATTTTTGATGCATTTTAAATTGAGTTGTATATAGCAGTATTCTTCCTCCCCCACATCAAGGGCAACCATGCTGCCCTTTCGGGACTTGCCCTTTTCAAAGGTGGTTTAGGGATGCTCTCCAACCCTGCCTGCTTCTGTCAAGTTGCAGGGCAAAGCTTTCCTGACGAGAGTTGAAGGAAGTGGCTGCTCAAATTTGTTCTCTGTTATGCCTGTGTAAAGCAAGCAGTGGCCCATGCATACGTGTAACCCGAGCCTGTATCAAGAATCAGAATGTTACCATCACCCTGAAAGTTCCCTCATACTCCTTCCGAGTCATTCTCCACCCCCACCCAGCCAGAGGCAGCTGATTGTTTTTTACCACTGATTCATTTTTCTGTTCTGAAACTTAATCTAAATGGAACCATTCAGTATGAACTCAGCTATGTAAGGTTTCTCTCATTCAGTATTATGTTTTTGAGACTCATCCAAATGGTTGTACATAACAGTAGTTCATTCCCTTTTATTACTGTGGAGTATTTCCATTGTATGAATATGCCACAGTTTGTATATTCATTCCCCTATGGATGTAGACCTAGGCTTCAAATTTTTGACCATTGTGATAAAGCTGTTAAGAACAATTTTGTACAAGTCGTTTTACAGACATGTGTTTTCATGTCCCTTAGGTAAATACCCAGGAGTGAAATTGCTGCATCATGGGGTAGATGTCTGAATGTTTATTTCACATTCTCACCAACAATGAAAGAGTTCCAGTTGCTCCACACCCTCGTGAATGTTTAGTGTTATCAATCTTTCTCATTTTAGCTCTTCAGGTGGATGCAAAGTAATTTAAGCTGCTATTTTAGCAAGTTTTCTAAATTAGAAAAAAATACATACCTACAAAGATCAAGTCTGAAGTAAATATGGCTTGAAAGAAATCTAGAAACTGGCATGTGCAATATTAGAAAAGTTTACCTTATCCAAATCAGGCCATACAACTAATCGCTTAAGAGAATAAAAATGGCTGAAGGGATATGAAACAAGCAGCCAGACACATTTTTCAGTTTTTGCTTCTCCCGACAATATTATGATACTTGAAAAGCAAATGTAATGCTTAGAAAACTGCAGGCTTCATTGATAGAGAAATAGGAACTCTGTGTTTACCCACAGAACTGGCCCGGTGTGAACCACACTGTGCTGTCCCCATTTGCCTCATCAGGTCAAAGCCCCTTGAGGACCACCCCTGCAGACCTGGCATAGCCTGTAGCATGGAGCTGTGAATCACCTAGCCCATTAGGACGAATTCCTGCCCCTTCCTCCCTCTGATACCAACCCTGGACCTAAGGGAAAGGAAATCCCGTTTTTTGAGCATTAACATTGTGCCAGAACCTATGATAAATTGTGCATATATTGTCTTTTAATCATCACAACAACATCCCTATAAAGTTATTGACAGTCTGATATTATAGATGTGAAACCAAGACTGAGAGACATAATAATGTGCCTAGGATCACAGAGAGGTAGAAGAACCAGGATTCAACTTACAATCTGGTGCTCTTTCTGCTCTACCTTGCTAAGCACCCAGAAAGCAAACTGCGGAGAGCTTAATAGTTCACTGGGTGCCTAGGATAGTAGAAGGCACCGCACATCTCTTGGTCAGGTTTGTCCCTGCCTTTCCTTTCTCTTCTGTTTCTGCACCCTTCTAGTGTGTTTGTATTGAAGGTAGGGCTGATTCACTTTCAGAGGATAGATGTTAATGAACTTTAGCCTTCCTCTCCATGGCTGCCACTGTCTCCAGCTTTGAGTTTTCCCCTTGCATGAAGGCATAATTCACCTGATACATCCATTCTCCTTCCCCTCAGTTTCTCAGCACCTCATTGATCCCTCCCTGCTCTTTGGTCCTCTTCCTCCTCACTCCCTTCTGCCCACTGTCGGGAAAGGAGGTAACTGTGGGTTCATCACATGTTCATAATGTGTTTCTCTAGACCAAGTTACCTGTTCCTGAAAAGCACTAGCTTGCTCCTCAAATCCCACGGTTCGGAAATAATTGACGACATCCATCACAGCCCAGTCTGCAGGATCAGGTGGTCTCCCACTTTCCATGGAACTGCAAAACACAAATCCAGACAGTTTTCATGGCAGTGCCTGCACAAGGGTGTGGCCAGGCTCACAACTGGGTCTTCTGGGGCAGGCCTCTCGTGTTCCTTGGGTTCAGATGATGATTACTCTCACTGGCTTAGTCACTGCTAATATACCATTTGAGCTTTAATGTAACTTATTTCCTCTGGTTTTTAATCCAGAGACATTGAGAGTGGTCCAGTGACTGCTGGCAGCCCACAGTATGACATTCATACTTCTGAGTTCAGAACACCTGGCCTTTTACAGTATGACCTCAGCATACCTCTCTCTCTTCCTTTCTTCTTAACACCTTCCCTAGCCCCATCCCCACACATCTAGGGATAAACCATTCCACAATAGGCCAAGTCCTTTCACAGATCTGAGCCTCTGCACATCCTGTCCCAGTCACTTACAATGCCCCCTCCTCACCTGTCTTTACTGAACAAAACTCTTATCATTTCTATCAGTACAAAAACTACCTCCTCTTTGAGGCATTTTTCTGGCTCTTCCAAGGGAGTATTTTAGTCATAACCTCCTTTGAGTTCTAGAACTTCATTCAGACTCCCATTGTAGCACTTTCCACACTGGATTATACCCTCCCACTAGAGTGGGAGGTGCAGGTTGGAGATACGCATTTGAGCCTGGACCACTTCCATTTTACTATTCCTACTATCAAGCCTGTACTTAGGAACATAATCCATATTGTTCAAATAAATAAACGGATGACATTCAAGCATTTGTCTGAGAGGGTCTATGGGGAACACACTCCTCAATGTATTCAGAGAGGAGAGAACAAAGAATTAGAAGAAAGAAAGAACAGTACTGACCTGCAGTTACTGGGACTCTGCCTCATTTCTGAATTGGGAGTATTTGTCTATCTTTCTCTACACTTCATCCAAGATGATTTTCCCAGAGTGTACATTCAATTATATAGCCTAACTTTGCTTTGGAGGTCCTTCAGGACAAAGCCTCTTCCCACCTTTCCAATAGACTACACTGGAGAGCAAAACAGAGACCACCCTTTTTCTTATGGGCCTTACAGTCCTGTGGGGAGTGGACATTGATCAATGGTCATACAAGTAAATGTGCAGCTGCAAGTTATGCTAAACGCTAAGAAGGACAAGCACCACGTACTATGACAGTTTAAGGGATAGGGGAAGCTTTCTGGTGGGAGTTTCTTTTCAGGTACGATCTAAAAAGCAGCCAGAAGTTAACTGTATAAAGAAGTCACATGAAGATTATTCTAGGCCCCATGGCAGGAACAAGGGAGCCACGCAGGCCTTGGAGGCCACACTAAGGATTCTGGATTTTTGCTAAGAGCAATGAGAAGCTCTTATGTAAAGGGGGCAACCTGATCAGATTCACATTTTGAAAAAGAGGATGCTGGAGAGGAGCCAGTGAGGAAGAAGCCAGTGAGAAATCTACTGCAGTCATGCAAGCCAGAGATCATGCTAACTTAGACTAGAGTGGTGGCTATGGAAAACGAGAGGAGTGTGTGGATTTAAAAGATAGTTAATGAATAAAATCAGTGTAATGTAGTGCTGGACCAGACATAGAGAATGGAGCAAGTAGAAGTGTGATGGAGCTGGCTGGGTGGTGGTAACTTTGCTGAGATGGCACTCCCAGGATGAGCTGAACATACTAAATTTGGGGTACCGTCTATATCCAAGTGGAGATTTAATGTGGGATATAAGTCTAGAGCACAAAGCAGAAGAGTGGGCTAGGTACACCTGTGGGAGACAGAGGCATTAGACAGTAACTAAAATCTTGAGGGAGGATGAGAGGAGAGCTGGGCCTAGAACTAGGTTTGAGAGGTTCAATATTTAGTGGAAGTTGAAAATATCCAGGCTACTTTTAATGGAAAAAAAATTGGCTAGATTTTGAGGGATTCCTGAAGATCTTTAAAGGTGTAAGAGTCAAGGATCCAGCCACCTAATTCTCCAGCACAATGTTTTGCCCAAAGCAGGAACCTAAAATATTTGATTTAAGAAAACCAAACTGGAGGTCATAAGATGGCCATTTAGGAACAGCTCAGGATTGCAGCTCCCAGTGAAAGCACAGAGGGTGAGTGGACGCCACATTTTTATTGCCCACAGACTACGAAATTCCCAGACGGAGGAGCTCCAGGGGTCGCCAGCGTGGCTGTTTTGGCCAGTGGCTGTGTCGGCCGGCACCGCTGCTTTGCCCCACGTGGCTGCTTCGTTGGCTCTCCGGAGCAGCAGTTTTCTGTACAAAATACACTAGTCCAGGTGCCCTTTTGGCTGGCGATTGGAGCCACGGGAAGTCACCCATTCATCTGTTTAAAAAGGGGACTGAACAGGGAACCAGGACAGTAGATTCCAGGGCAAAAAAAGCGCCATGAATCTCAGTGCCGCTGTTTTAAGCCAGAGCAGTGAATTGCCGCCCAGGAAAACACACAGATCCTGGTGCCTCTTCAACAGGCGACTGGAACACCAACTTAAAAAAAAAAAAAAGGCTCTGAGGCAGGGAGACAGGCAATCAGGCTTGGCTGGTCCCACCCCCAAAATGAACAGCAATCAGAAACTCTCTGGATTGAGAGTTTCACAGCAAGCACAGCTGAACCCGGGACGGTCCAGCTCTGTGGGGGAGGGGCGTCCACCATTACCGAGGCACTCCAAAACTACGGAGGTAGCCAGCCAATGCTGAGGCAGCCCGCCGTTGCCAAGGCAACCCGCCATTGCTGAGGCAGCCAGCCATTGCCAAGGCAACCCGCCACTACAGAGACAGTCTGCCATAATAGAGGCGGGTCACCATTGCCGAGGCAGTTCTTCCCACCCCATTCCCTTATTGCTGCTTGTCACTGCCTGACATGCACGCCAGAGGCAAGGCTGCAGCAGCCTTGCCTGGCTGTGCAGATCCCCTCTTGCTCCCCAGAGACTGCCTCCACCATCCCACAGATGATGGATCCTCAGTGGGTCCTCTTGGGCTCTAGGTCCTAGAGAATGTTGTGAGGGGGTTATAATTTTTTAAATAGTGTTCATAAAGAAATACATATTATTCTTCTCAAGATGTGGGGGAAGTTAATCTCATTATGGAGGCCCTGCTATGCTGTGTATCTGGGCGTGTTGTATATCTTGCTGCCCCATGGCTTCATTAAAAATGACTTGGAAGAGCAAAAAAAAAAAACAAAAAAAAAAAAAACCATATAAACAGGACTGCAGGGAAGTTCACTCGGCAGCTGGGTGGAGCCCACAGCAGCTCAGCAAAGCCTCTACAGGCAGACAGTGACTAGGCTGCCTCCTTGCTGGGCAGGGCAGCTCTGAAGGAAAAAAA
>NW_016107576.1:636470-674337 GCF_001604975.1 Cebus imitator | reverse complement strand
GATGTAGGTGATGGGGAGGAAGGCAGCAAATCACACTGCCACGTGTGTACCTATGCAACAATGTTGCATGTTCTTCACATGTACCCCAAAACCTAAAATGCAATAAAATAAATAAATGGGGGAAAAAAAAAAGAAAAGAAAACCAAACCAACTTCTGTACTAGTTAAAGGGAGTCACTGATCATTCATTTAACAGCACTTAATTTAAAAACACTTAAAGCCAATACTGTAAATGTCTTCTCTTTTGGGCTTAAAGATGGTGAATCTATAACCACTGCATGCTTGTATACACACGTACCCATATGCGAACATGCACACATACAATCTTCCTGCCATTTAACAGGCAATATACATTGGGAAGAAAAACTATTTTTTACCCTAACATTACTAAATATTAACTATGTGTTTTTAAATCAATGGTAAATTTTTTAAAAAATTATCTATGTGCTGGAGTTTTCCATAACACTAGCAACATAAGCAATCAGCAACCAGCACTGGGGATCCTCTTCAAGGCACCATTTTCCTTCCCTCTCTCTTAAGGTGTCCTTGAAGAATATTTGGAAAGGAGTTCATTGTTCCAAGAAATCTTCTCAGTTTTATAATTAGCTGACTTCTAGTAGTAAGCACAGAGTCCCATGGAACACACTTTTAAGTGCCCCAGAAAACATCTGAATTCACTCTCCCCATGGTTGACTTTAGTTAGTTGCCTTTCCTCACCAAGAATAGTTATCAAAGATCTTCACATGTACCCCCAACCTAAAATCAAAAAAATATTTAAAGAATACTCAATTGTAATAATAAAATATGCTACATTGTAATTTTAGGATGGGAGGCTTTCCTGATTTTTATTCTAGTGGGATGTAACATCATGACTCTCATAATTCTGAAATATTTTTGAGTATAGCAATGCTACAGAGAATAAAGACTTGTAAAACTGCTGGCAGTGACCATGAATAGGAGCAACGTGGAACCGGGCACGCTCTCATATGGAGGGTAAGGGAACTCACCGAGAAGAAACAAGGAGTTAGAAACTAATCAATACATTTAATGATTGATCTGTCTATGTTTAAAAGCCTGATAGCCCCCCTAAAGTCAAAATAATGTGGGAAAAAATCACATTAGACTATTGATATCCTGAGAAGAAAAATCTATCTTCATTTCTATAGCCCCAGCACCTAGCACAGTCTGACTGGTGCACAGTTGATACACAGCAAACATATTACAATAGACTAACAACCTGAGAGCACTTACAACTTACAATCTGTTTTTCACATGTTACTCAATATCAGCCTCCCGCATCTTTGTGAACTGGCTACTGTAACCTGCTTTTAGGAAACGAAGGCTCACAAACGTTAAGAAATGCACCCCAAATCGCATGGCAGACAAAGCTAGGATTGGATTCCAGATATGTTTGACTCCAAGTCTTTGCTTTTTTTCCAACATACTTATTCATTGACATGACAGATATTTATTGAAAGCCTGTCTTCTCAGTATTGTGCTAGATGCAGGGTTACAAGGACAGGGAATGCATAGTCCCTGCCCTCAAGGAGCCAGCAATCAGGTGAGGGAAAGCAGATGTGGAAACAGTCAGCTCTGAGGAATACTCAAATCGAGGGGTGAACGAAGTGCTGTTGAGGACCTATGTCAGGGAGGACCGGTTAGTTCACTATTCCTAGAACACTTAAAGATTTTCAATGGCAGTTTAAAAAGGCACTTATTGCCCTCAACACTCTGAGCAGGGCCCCAGAGAGGGGATGCCTTGCAGAGGTACATCTGCGCAGGCACACACCATCACTTCTTGGTTGCTTGTGTTATGCGCCATGTATGATTTCACTGGGCTCTTCCAGTGGTTTCAGCAACAGTTTTAAGGAGAAAGCTGGTGATGATTCAAAACAACACAACAAGGGTAGGCCAAGTGGAAGGGTGTGCGGGGCAGGAGCCAGAGTGCCAAAGCCAGATAACATCTGACATGGGAAGATTTTGGAGGATAAATTTAAGCGGCACCTTTCTCTGCTAGGAATGCAATATGTTTCCCCAAGGACTGATATTTTGTCCAAATTCAGACACTTAACTTTAGTTATTTCCTTATAAATGGTCCATTCTCACCACATCTTTTTTATGACCTATGCATATCAAATTCCAGAGGGAATTTAAATGTCACTGTTTAAAATACCTGCCAGGTGGTGGTTCTATTGTGGCTGCTAATTTTGCGCTGATAAAATGAGATGGCAGATACAAAAGAGCCATTTTCATTTGATATTTATTATTCACTGTTGTCAGAGCAAAATGTTTCTTAGAATATAATACATGTAATGTGATAAATTTATGAGTATTTTCCAGGCACAGAATCTTTAAAATATATATTTTATATATAGCATTATTATTAAAAATTAGCAAGAAATCTCAGCACTTAATCAAATTATCAATGTTTTCATTTAGCCCAGTCACCTTTTAGTCCTCTGTGCATATGTTTAGGAATATCAAGTATTGATAAAAATTATGTCATGTGTGAATAATTCACACTAGGTAATGATTATGCCCTAATTAAACAATCACCTCATTTTAAAAGAGAGCTAGAGAGATACAACCATGGGGACAGAAAAGCAATAATAACAAATTTGGCAGATACATGCAGATCAATTGAGACTTTATGATGAGGTTTTCATGTTGGCACGTCATAATTTTAAGTCTGGCAGCAAAAGTTTCCATTTCCCTTTGTAAGAAGGCAGGTAGAATGTAGTTGAAACTGTTTTTCTTTTTTTTTTTTTTTTTTTGAGACGGAGTTTCGCTCTTGTTGCCCAGGCTGGAGTACAATGGCGCGATCTCGGCTCACCGCAACCTCCGTCTCCTGGGTTCAGGCAATTCTCCTGCCTCAGCCTCCTGAGTAGCTGGGATTACAGGCATGCGCCACCATGCCCAGCTGATTTTTTTGTATTTTTAGTAGAGACGGGGTTTCACCATGTTGACCAGGATGGTCTCGATCTCTTGACCTTGTGATCCACCCACCTCGGCCTCCCAAAGTGCTGGGATTACAGGCGTGAGCCACCGCGCCAGGCCAAAACTGTTTTTCTAAATCTAGCATATGTACATTTTATGGTACTTATGACATTACAGATGCTGAGAGTTGGTCAGGTCAAAAGGATACTCTGGGTAAATGCAATCCACATATAATATCACAACTCCATTATATTCATCAATTGTATTTCACATCAAAGTTCAATGCAAAAGTTACTTTAGAGACTGGTTATCTTATCATGATAATATATTTGTCACATTACTTTTTTAATAAAGCTAATTCTGAATGTTACTTATTTTTACACTCAGCAATGCAATCTAACTTTGTGCTGCCTGGATATTTATAACTTACTTTCAAAATGAAATTAACCTACTCTTTGCTCATGTCTTAAAGCAGCCTCTGGCTAAAAGCAATTTAACCCTGATTCTAATAAATTAATATTGATCTCTTTGCCTATGAAAAACCTAAGGATGAAGCAACCAAATGAGTGTTCATGTTATTTCCACTCCTTTCTCCCTTTCCCTTCATGCTAACAAGCAGGGATCTGGCTAAATGGCAGGTCTAAAAAGAAAAAGGATGATTCAAAGATTCTGGACAGAACAGTTTTCATTCTTAATTATTCAGATAAATAAGAGTTGAGTGGCTTAGTTGCAGCACATTAAACTGATGAAAGTATTGAAAAAGCAAATAATTCATCAAACCTTCTGTATAATCCAAATTCTTTAGCTTAGACCTTAGATGCTTGACTCAAACCTAACTGGGCAACACCCTAGACTTTCCCATACCCATGGCTTTGCTTATGCCAGTCAAACTCTTTCTGTTCAACTTTTAGGGATTAGTCCTGTTCATTATAAAGAGACTAGTTTAATTTCTCCTTAATTAATTTTAACCTGCCTACTATGAGCCAGGCATTTACTAAGCATTGGAAACTCATAGTCTAATGAAGAGGATAATCTCAGGTCAGCTGTGGGATGAAGAGGGTCATGATGTTTTGTTTCCTGCTCTACTTCAAAATGTGGTTAAGGAACAGGGGAAATAGATGGGCGAAGGAAGGATGGAAAGTCAACATGGCAATGTGAGTCAGGCTGTGCTAGGTGTGTGGATGAGAGGCTTTGGAGCCCTCAGTCACCAGTAAGACTAGGAGCAGGTGCCCCAGACAGATGGACCATCTTCCTGCACAATGTATTTCCTTTGTATAGGTATCTTCCCTCAAGCTAACGGCTTTCCTCGGAAATCATACAGCATTCTGTCCTTGGCACACCTCTGCCTAGAATGTCTTCCCAACCCATCTTTCTGAAAACAAAGGATCTTGTAAACAGCCTCTTTTCCTACCTGTTGTTAACTTTCAAGTACAAATAAAATCCTCTAGTGTAAATAAGAACACTCCTTTTTTGGGGGTTGGGGTTGGGAGACAGTCTCGCTCTGTTGCCCAGGCTGGAGTGCAGTGTCACGATCTTGACTCACTGCAACCACCACCTCCCAGGTTCAAGTGATTCTCCTGCCTCAGCCTCTGAAGTAGCTGGGACTACAGGCATGTGCCACCACGACTGGCTAATTTTTTGTATTTTTAGTAGAGACAGGGTTTCACCGTGTTAGTCAGGATGGTCTGGATCAACTGACCTCAGGGTCCACCCACCTCAGCCTCCCAAAGTGCTGGGATTACAGGCATGAGCCACTGTGCCTAGCCAAGAACACTCTTTTCAAGCAGGATCAATGAATGCTTTTTATTCATTATCAGATACAATTCATGCCAAACACAAACATATAAATATTTCATATCCTACTCGTTAATACTAAACACAACAGTCTAAAGACTACCTGAAGAAATTTCCCTCCCTGCTTTGAGCCACAGCACAATGGTCTCTGTTCCAAAGGATTTGGGTGTGGCTTCACTGCTTAGACAAACTTGGTTTTCCTTCTGCAGGGATCTCACTAGCGAGAAACTATATAAGAAACAGCAGCCCTTGAGGGCTGACAATGTATAAAAGATACATAGTCAATGTCTGTGAATTCTGCTGGCATTGATTGAAACTCCTTTTGTTTTCACATTTAAAAACACATGATGTCTTAATATGCTTAGGTGACTATAGTTTTATGCATTTTACTCTTTTGAAATGTACACTTCAAGGCAGTTTTTTGCAATGGAAAAAATAGTATAACTCAAAATAATAAAGAGACTCAATCCTTAACCCATTATAATTTAATTGAAGGGAATAATCAAAGAGTTATTTATCATGAGACCATATATCAGAATGAACAGATAACTAAACCATTTCAAGAAATAAATTTTAGCTTCAGTACAAAAAATAAAACAGTACCATTTACAAGTATCGCTATTAATTCCCATATATTACCAATATTCCAGAAACCATTCAACAAAGAAACAGTGAACTTGAACAACACTGTAGACCAAGTGAATCTAACAGATATATACAGAACATTCAACCCAACAACTGCAGAATATACATTTCTTTTCAAGCATACATGGTGCGTTCTCCAGGATAGATCATGTATTAGGTTACAAAACAATTCTTAACAAATATAAAAATAATGAAATCATACTAAATATCTTTCTTGACTGCAGTGAAATTAAACTAGAAATCAATAGCAGAAGGAAAACTGAAAAATACATGGAAATTAAACAACACAACTTTAAATAACCAATAGGTCAAATAAATCAAAAGTGAAATTGGGAAGTATCTTGAGACTAATGAAAACAAAAATACAACATATCAAAACTTATGCAATGAAACCAAAGCAGTACTAAGAGGGAAGTTTATAGTCACAAATACCTACATTAAAAAAAGAAAGATATCGAACAACCTAACTTTATACCTGAAGAAATTAGACCAAAAAATAAAATAGAGAATAGAAAAACAGTAAGAAAAAATCAACTAAAACTTGGGCTTTTGAAACGATAAACAAAATTGCTAGGCTTAGAAAAAGGAGAGCGAAGACTCAAATAAAACCAGAAATGAAAAAGACATTATAACTGATGCTACAGATGAAAAAGGTCATACAGACTACTATAAACAGTTATAGGTCTACAAAGTGGATAATCTAGAAGAAATGGATAGGTTCCTAGAAGCATTCAACCCACCAGACTGAATCATGAAGAAATGGAAAATCCAAGCAGACCTATCTAGTAAGGAGATTAAATCAGTAGTCAAAAACCTTCCATAAAATAAAAGCCCAGGATTAGATGGCTTCATTGGAGAATTTTTCCAAACATTTAAGGAAGAATTAATGCCAATCCTCAAACTCTTCCATATAGTTAAAGAGGAGGAACACTTCTGAACTTGTTTTATGAGGCAGTGTTACCCTCAAACCAAGCCAGATAAAGACACACAAGAAAAGTAAAGTATAGGCCAATATCCTGGATGAACATAGATGTAAAAATCCTCTACAAAATACCAGCAAACAGAATTCAACAGTATGTTAAAAAGGTCATTCACCATGACCCAGTGGGATTTATTCCTAGGATGGTTCAACATACAAAAATCAATTAATGTGACTTACCACATTTATAGAATGAAGGACAAAAATCACACAATCATCTAAGATAAAAAAAGTGTTTGATAAAGTTTAATATCCTTTCATGATTAAAAAAAAATCTACAAAGTAGGAATAGAGGGAAATTAACCTTATAAAGGCTCTCTATGAAAAGGCTATAGCTAAAATCATACTCAAAGGTGAAAAACTGAAAACTTTTCCCTTAAGATCAGGAACAAGGCAAGAATGCCCATTCTTGCCACTTCTATTCAACATAGTACTGGAAATCCTAGCCAGAGCAATTAGGCAAGACAAAGAAATAAATGGTCTCCAGATTGAAAAGGAAGAAGTAAAACTGTCCTTACATTTACAAATGATAGGATTTTATATAGAGAAAACCCTAAAGACTCCACAAAAAAACCTGTGAGAACTAATAAACAAATTCAGCAAAGTTGCAGGATACAGAAATCAACATACAAAATCAGTTGCATTTCTATACAATATTAATAAACTATCTGCAAAGAAAATTAGGAAAACAATCCCATTTACAATAACATTATACTTAGGAATAATCTTAACTAAGGAAGTGAAAGATTTGCCTACTAAAACCTATAAAACTTTGATGAAAGTAATTAAAGGAGACACAAACAAATGCAAAGACAACACAAGTTCATCGATGGAAGATTTAATATTGTTACAATTTCCATACTACCCAAAGCAATCCACAGATTCAATGCAATCCTCATCAAAATTCTAATGGTATTTTTTACAGAAATAAAAAAATTCTAATATCCATATGGAACCAGAAAATATCTTGAATAGCCAAAACAGTCTTGAGAAAGAACAAGGCTGGAAGCAACACGCTTCCTGATTTCAAAATATAATACAAAGTGACAGTAATTTAAACAGTATGGCAATGGCATAAAGACTGACATAGATCAATGGAACAGAACAGAGAGCCCAGAAGTACACCTATGGATATATGGTCAAATGATTTTGACTGAAATGCCAAGAATACAAAATGGGGAAAGAAGAGTCTGCTCAACTAATGGCATTGGAAAAACTGGATATTCACATCCAAAAGAATAAAATTGGATTACCTCTTACTATACACAAAATATCAACTCAAGATAAAGACTTAAACATAAGACTTGAAACTGTAAAATTTCTAGACGAAGACATAGGGGAAAATATTCAAGACATTAGTTTGGCAATAGTTTCATGGATGTGATACAAAAAGCATAGGCAACAAAAGCAAAAATAGGCAAGCAGGTCTAAATAAAACTAAAAAGCTTCTATACAACCAGGGAAATGACAGAATGAAAAGGAAACCTATGGAATGAGAGAAAATACTTGCAAACTACGTATCTGTTAAGAGGTTAATTCCTAAAATATATAAGGAATACTTCTAACTCTATAGGAAAAAAACAAATAACTCAATTTAAAAAATGGTCAAAGGACATAATAGATATCTCTCAAAAGAAGACACACAAATGGCCAACATGCATGAAAAGATTCTCAATATCACCAATCATCAAGGGAATGCAAATCAATGCCACGTGAGATATCATCTCACATGTCTTAGCATGCTATTATCAGAACAACAATGAGAAATTTTGGCAAGGATGTGGATAAATCGTAACCTTTATATACTGTTGGTGGAAATGATAGAAATGCAGAATGAGGAAGCTGCTACAGAACCGCAGATTCCTCAAGAAGTTAAAGATAGAACTACTATGTGATCTAGCAATCCCACTTCAGAGTATTTACCCAAGGAATAGAAATCAAGAACTCAAAGAGATATTAGCACTCCCATATTTACTGCAACACTATTCACCATAGCCAAGATATGGAAACAACAGTTCATTGAAAGATTAATGGATTTTTAAAATACAGTGTAATAGCTGGGCTTGGTGACTCATACCAATAATTCCAACTGCTTGGGAGGCTGAAATGCGAGGATCCCTTGAACCAGGAATTTTAGACCAGCCTGGGCAACATAGAAAGACCCACCTCAAAAAAGAAATGCAGTATATACATACAATGGCATATTATTTAACCTTAAAAAAGAAGGAAATCCTTACATTTGCAACAAAATAAATGACGCTTGAGAACATTATGCTAAGTGAAATAAGCAAGTCAAAGGACAAATATTACATGATTCCACTTATATGAGGTATCTAAAATAAACTCATAGAAGCAAAGAATAGAATGGTGGTTGACAGAGGCTAAGGGAAAAGGGAAAGGGGGAGTTGATAATCAACAGATATAATTTCAGCCTACAAGACAAATACGTTTTAGAGATCTGCTGTACATTATGCCTACAAATAACAATACTGTATAGTATACTTAAAAAATCTGTTAGGTGTAGATCTCATAGTAAATGTTCTTACCACATGAAAAAAGAAAGAGAGAAAAAAGAAAAAAAGGAAAGAAAAAAAGAGAAAGAGAAAGAAAGAGAGAAAGAGAAAAATAATGAATCACAGCACATTCTAACTTATATGTATCTGCAAAAAGGTTTACATCAGATCCTGGCTAGAAAAGTCACTTATCAGGTTTGAATTATGCTCAGTTTGTTCCTTTCTTTTCATTTTCTGACAGACTATCTGTTAAGAGATATTTAATAATTAACCAGTTACAACGTCTTGGGAGTTAAGACTTTCCCTGGCTTTTGGCATACAACATCTTACCATCATCCTCATTGCTACACCTCCTCCCACCCCTTCCACATTGCTGTTTTTTGGGAAGAAGAGCATTGCAGGAACCATCACAACATTGCATTCTGGTAGGGTCAGGACAGTGAGGTTGTGGGGACTGGGAACTGTGGACAGAACAGACGAGAGTGGGTCTGATGGAAACATGGCCCAGAAACTACCTAGCAAGCTAAATAAAATCCCCTCGTTGCTTTCAAAGAAGATATATCTGAGGCTTGATAATTATTTATGCTCTATACTACAAGAGGACAGGATTAGTAGTGAATAAACAAAAGCTGTCTTTTTTAAATAAACAAATGTAAAAATTTTTTAATTTAGCACACAGTTACTTCAGTCACAGTTATAGGCATGCAGTTACTTCAATCAGTTTCCCATTCCTTTTTTCATGAGAAGCCAGATCAGGCTTCCAGGCAAACAATAAAGTACCCTGTAAGGTTTTTTTTCATTGAATTCTAGATGTGATGCTTCTCATGGAGATGGAGACCTGACTGACCTGTAGATTGCTGTACATGTATGCATGGTTGGACTTTATTATTATTTTTTGAGATGGAGTCTTGTTCTGTTGCCCATGCTGCAGTGCAGTGGCGCGATCTTGGCTCACTGCAACCTCCGCCTCCTGGGTTCAAGCAATTCCCCTGCTTCAGCCTCCCAAGTAGCTGGGATTTCAGGCACGCGCCACCACACCTGGCTAATTTTTGTATTTTTAGTAAAGACAGGGTTTCACCATGTTGGTCAGGGTGGTCTCGAACTCCTGACCTCATGATCTGCCCATCTTGGCCTCCCAAAGTGCTGGGATTTCAGGTGTGAGCACCCACCCCACCACATGGTTTAATTTTTTTTAATGAGCGAAGTAATAGAAGCCATTGTTATTATTGTTGTACCAAGTTCACTTTTCTACAATGTTTTATACAAATTTTTAAAATTCTACGATGAAGTCAGAGTTTTGAAACTCTAGCAATAATATAATAATTTCTAAATCTACCTTAATATTTTACTTCTGTCATTCACTTTCTAATCTTCTAATTCACATGAGCAAAAATGGTAATTTACTGAACATAATACATAGCTTAACAGGTATATAATTAGGTTTCAGAGAGGACTATTTCAAAAGCAATAATTTTACAGTTAGTTCAAAACCTTACAACATTCATTACCAAGAAAAAAAGGCATCATATTACTAATTATGACATGAATGTTAGTTTCCAAAAACTTTTTTAAAATGCTTTTGCTTCAAAACAAAACAACACACTGAACATAAAGGCAGAGGAATATGGTGAAGACACGTGTAAGAAAAGAAGTAGCATTAATAAGAAATGGTTTGCTTTGAAAGTCCTTGCTAAGCTTCTCACTGAGAACTTTCTACTGCAGTAGGGCTTCTCCACTGAGGGGCTCAGGAGCATAGTGATGGTAGGGAAATAAACTGCTTCCTGTTTAAAAGAAAATTACTATATGCATCTGTCATGTGGGAACATCAGTTCCTCCTCCCATCCTAGGATAAAATGAAAAAGGGGAGAAAAAAACATTTTTCATCTGAAAAAGGGAGTAAGAAAGACTAAGCAAATGGCCAAAAAAAAAAAAATTGAACTTTCATGATTTGAATAGATATGCACATACGTATTAAATACATGGATTTAAAAAATTCAGTAAAAATTCTAACATGAATCTAACATGGCCAAACATAGATCAATGATAAGTGTGTCAAGGACCCAAGTTTGTAATTAATCCCAAATCTGTGCATCTGAAATCCACAAAAAGAGAATGCTGTGATCCCATTTGTTCAATAAAAGCTTATTTGTGTGTTTTGAATATATGTATACATTTTTGTGTATGCCCCTATATATGTGTACATTCTTTAGTACATGTGAATATACGTTTATAGTCTTGTTATTATGTATACATATGGATACGCAGAGTTTGCGTACAAAAACTGTCAAAAAGGATATCTCAAGTATTCAGGTGGCTCCATCTTAGTTATTTAGGTAGCTATTTTTAATAATGAAATAACTACCCATGAACCTACTAGGCAAAATAAAATCTGGAATCTTAATAATAACTGTATCTATCTATATGATTCGGAGCTCCCCATTCATGCTCTCCTCACCTGAGTTAATCATGATCCTCAATCTCATGTTCATATAGCCTTTCCCCTGATGCAAGAATTTATTTTGGGTATATACTTGTGCTTTTCAATATGGTAGCAGCTAGTACCATGTGGCTACTGAGTATTTAAAATTTAATTGAGGAACTAAGTTTTAAATTTAATTTAGTTTAAATGTAAAAACTTGAAGTGATACAAAATGTGTTTATGTTAAACACAACTCCATTGTTTTGTTTTGCCTACATTTTGCTCAAACTGTTCCAACCCATAGGGTACTATTGTTGAAGTTCTCATGGCAGGTCCATGTGTCCTCTCTGGTAGTACGTCCCCCATTTAATTGGTGTTAGAAATTGATTCAGTTCAAATAACTTTTTCCTGTTGATCCAGGTAACACTGTAATGTGTTTGTTGAATACTTGTGGACAGCACAAGTTATGAGGATCCCTTTGTATCTTGTTATTGGTAATTAAATTTACATTTTTGTTATTTTAATTATTATATAATTAAATATTTTTAGTTAAAAATAAGCATAGACAAATTTTAAAATCTAAAAAGAAATCAGAATTGAGAGGAGATACGGAAACTAATAACAGACAATAAAGAAAAAAAGAGACCAAAAGAAGGTATGTTGGAAATTTCATGATGAATAACAATTGCAATTTGTTAGAATATAGCAAGAGAAAAAAATGCTGTTTGTTATATAAAAAAGGTAAAGATAATATGATTTAAAACAGAATCTGAGCTTATAACTTTGTTTAGCTATAAATGGCTTAGATCTTTACATAGATAAAAGACCAATTTTTCAATGGACATACAGTTATTTCAGTTATAGAAGTTTTGCTAAAATATTATCAGAAAAGACTAAACAGGTATGTAACAAAAAGTAAAAGATTTTCCAGTCAAGCCACCAAACAATTGCCTGAAGAATACAAGGTCTTTCTAACAAAACCTAAAACCAACTGATTCAAAATGTAAAAAGCTATTAATTAAAACTTCAGTTTTAGATGAAAGTACAACATAAAGACACTGCCTAATTAATACTTGGGGTATGTTTTATCTCAAAAGACTTCCTAATTTATAAAGAAACATCAATTTATAACTTGAAAAACTAAATTCATGGTTTAGATATTTTCGAATCTTTTATCTCTGTCAAAGAATTTTAGTTAGATATACAAAAATTAAATTCTATCCAGATGGATGGTGCTTCAGCAATGTTAGTTTTTTAAAAAAAAATCTGAATTTTAAAAATTGGGATTTATTGTAAATTTAAAACAAAAGACCAATGTTTTCTTACTCCTTCATTCCACTGTATGATATCTATGTTCTGTTTTCTGAAGCAAACTTATAAAGTGTTACAGATGCTATTGTTGAATTATTCAGCGTAGCAAATGCTATGGATGAATGCTAGTTAATGGAACTGTTAAAAGAAATAGAAGACAATGAACGTAATAATCTGTGTTCTTTACCAATGTTTGTTGATTAAGTAATGGAAAAGATTTACAAAGATTTGCTGTACTGTTCAAGATTTTGTTGAAACAAAAGAAATGCTTGTTAAATATTAATTTTATTTTATTTATTTTTTTTACGCAGAGTCTTGCTCTGTCGCCCAGGCTGGAGCGCTGTGACATGATCTCAGCTGACTGCCTCCCAGGTTCAAACGATTCTCCTGTCTCAGCCTCCCAACTAGCTGGGATTGCAGGTGCCTGCCACTGTGCCCAGCTAATTTTTGTATTTTTAGTAGAGACCGTGTTTCACCATGTTGGCCAGGCTGGTCTCGAACTCCTGACCTCAAGTGATCTGCCCACCTCAGCCTCCCAAAGTGCTGGGATTACAGGCATTAACCGCCATGCCTGGCCAAATATTCAAAAATTAAAGACAAAAATGAGTAACTTTGATAGCACATAGCATATGAAAAAGCTAAATTTGAAGTTCTAAGGAAAGGAAAAGCTGATTTGTGACCTAAACAGGAACAAAGTTTAGCCTAAAATTGCAGCTCTTCAGAGTGCAATATAATATACAATAATAATTTCATACATTTTCTAACATGAATAAACTTCAAGAAAATTTGCATATTTATTTAAATTGATAAACATTGTTGCTTATCAATTTATGCAAAACCCCTTTGAATTCAATGTGGGTGATATTGAGTTGATGCGTGTTAGTAAATTGACTTAACTTGAACAGATGTAGCTTTGAAGTCAATATGCTTTTGCTTCCAAGTCAAATCAAGACAAACCAGTTTTGTCAATGTGGATGCAAATGTTACAAGAAAATAATTTCTCACTTAATTCAGTTATTGAAAAACTTTTAAATATGTTTGGAATTACTTAGGTATGTGATCCTACCTTTTGAACTGTAAATTTTAGGAAATATAAATGCAGATTAAATATGTCCAATGAAAATGTTATGTCCAAAATGAGAGCTACTAGAAGAAGTTAAGCTTGTCCAACCTGTGGCCCACAGGTTCCATGCAGCCCAGGATGGCTTTGACTGTGGCCCAACACAAATTTGCAAACTTTTTAAAAACATTATGTTTTTTCTCTTTGCTCATCAGCTATTGTTAGTGGTAGTCTATTTTATCTGTGGCCCAGGACAATTCTTCCAGTGTGCTCCAGAGAAGCCAAAAGGTTGAACCCCCCTGCCATGGGTGTAAAGTACACAACAGATTCAGGAAATTTAGTAAAAAATATGTAAAATATTTCATTGACAATATCATGTTGATTACATGTTAAAATATAATGAGTTAAATAAAATATATTAAAATTTATTTTACCTATTTATGACCACTAGAAAATTGAAAGTTACAAATGTGGCTCAGATTTTATTTCTGTTGGGCAGCACTAACTGATATATATATTCAGAAATTGAATTGTTAATTTGTAAAATATTCAATTAACACTAGAAAATAATACCAAATTGTTCTGTAAAACTGCCCTATCAGTTAATATTCCTACTAGCATTGTATCCTATCCATATCTTCGCTGACTGGTATTGCCACATTTTTTAATTTTTGCCAACTGAATGGGTACGTCATTATGATCTTAATCTGCATTTTCTTGGTCACTAATGGTACTAAACATCTCTTCATATTTTAATTGGCCATATATTTTTCCTCTGCTATGGAATGTTTGCTCATGTTTTGGCCATTTTTCTTTGGTATTTTTGTTTGTGCTTTTCTTATTGATTTGTTGGTTATTACTATTGAAGACCTTGAATATAAAATTAAATATAAGATTCACTTACTCTTTCATTTCAGAATGTGTTCAAGTGGAATCAGCCTTGGTGACTGCCATGCCAAAATCATACTGACTCATAATATACAGAGTAACAGAGATCTGAACAAGGGTCCACATTAGAGATCTAAGAATTCTGTGGGCTGAGGCTGGGAGACTTTAGCTGGAATAAATGAATTTAAGAAGGAAGGGAGGAGAGGAGTCCAGCATGATGTTTGTTTAAAATTCTCAAGGTAGCATTTATCCCATCACGGTCATTTAGGTCAACAAGTTTGAAATGAGAAGACCTGACATATGCATCTCAATTATCCTTTTTTATCTCTTGTAGCAACGAGACAAGAACCAGGATCCAGCCTTGGAATAAGCCTGCCTCAAGACTGCCTAAAACAAAACCCATGCCAGTTTATGGGACTGAGTGAGGATAGTTATAGAACAAAAGTTGTATGAAGAAAAAAAAGTTATCTTGGAGTTGGAAGAGCTGGGCTCAAACTTCAGGCTTGCCACTTTCTCATGACATTTTCAAGTATTCACTTCTTGAGCTCCTGTTTACTTACTTAAAAAAAAAAAAGGCTGCAATATATAAAGTTTATCACTGCTGTGTCACTCTATAATTCATAACTACTTCCTTTTGATCCTCACAACTGTCTATTTTTATTTTACATTCAAGAGAACTGAGGCAGAGAGAAATCAGTGATTTATTTATTGAATATTCTTCTACTATTTAAGAAACAAAAGCAAGGTAAAATCCAAGTGTTCTAAACTTGAGACTTGCCATTGCAATGCCTTAATTCCCCCTGGTCTCCAATTTGGGCTAGGAGTGTTGCTTCTTTCCTAAAGGAAGAAAAATTTTCTTTCTCAACTAATAAAACAGGTTTTCTTTTTTTAATTAAAAAAATTTCAGACTTACAGAAAAGTTGCAAGAATAGTATAAAAATCCCATATGCGTTTTGCCCAGATTCTCCAAAATGTTAATATTTTACCTCTCTTCTTCTCTGCCCTTCTCTTCTATGATATGTAAAGAAAGAAAGCAGAAGCTTCAAATTGGAATATTTAAAACTCCATGATCTTTTAAGAGTTTCAAGCAGAAATAACCAGTACAAATATGTAAGCAGTTTCTGATGCCTAGAAGCCACCCTGTCACACATTACTCAGGTGGGGGTTAGCCTATGGTTCTAAACTGAGGGAAATTTTTCCCCTCAGGGAACATTTGGCAATGTCTGGAGACATTTTTGATTGTCAAGGCTGGAGAGGCATACTACTGGCATCTAGTTGGTAGAAGCTGGGGATGCTGACAAACATCTTACAATGTATATGGCAGCCCCCTCCACAATATAGCCTTAAGACTCTATGTTTTATCTCTTTCTGGAGTCTGCATTATAATCTAACTCTGCCCTATTCAGTGTTAGCCACTAGTAACCTGTGGCTATATAAATTAAATGGAACTTCTACCTCCAATCAAGATGGAGTAATGGGGGACATATTTACTCTTCTGACTAAAACAATTTAAGAAAGAGAGAGATGAAAACTACATTGTCTGAAATGAAAAATGCATTGGTGGAATTGACAATTTGACATTTTAGAAGAAATGATTAGTGAACACGAATGCAAAGCAATAGAAGCTATCAAAAATGAAACACAGAGAAAATGGTTTTTAAAAAAATGAACTGATCATCAATGAATTATGGGACAATTTCAAGTGGGCAAATCCACCTAAAACTGGAGTCCCCAAAGAAAAAGGGAGAGACCAAAAATATTTGAAAACTAATGGTTGACAATTTTCAAAACTTGATGAAAACTAGGCCCATGCACAGATCCAAGAAACGAAACAAACACAAAGCATAAGAAACATGAAGGAAACCACACCAAGTCTCATAACCAAATTGCTTAAGACACCAATGAAAAAGAAAATATCATAAAAGCATACAGAAAAAAAGACACATACATACAGAAGAACATAGATATGAAAAAGACTTAGATGAGAAACAAAGGGATGCCTGTTTTCACTTTTTTCTTTATTTTTTCTTATTTTATTATTATTATTATCATTATTATTTTGAGACAGAGTCTCGCGCTGTCACCCAAGCTGGAGTGCCGTGGCACAATCTTGACTCACTTCAACCTCTGCCTCCCCAGTTCACGGGGTTCTCCTGCCTCAGCCTCCTGAGTACCTGGGATTATAGGCACGCACCACCACACCTGGCTAATTTCTCTCTCTCTCTCTTTTTTTTTTTTTTTTTTTGTGTGTGTGTGTGTTTAGTAGAGATGGGGTTTTCACATGTTGGCCAGGCTGGTCTCAAACTCCTAATCTTAAGTGATCTGCCCACTTTGGCCTCCCAGCACCCAGCTCACCACTTTTTCCAACTTTTCACTGGAGGTTCTTCTCAGAGTAATGAAGAATAAAGAAATACAAGGCATTCAGACTGGGAAGGAAGAAGTAAAACTGTCTTTATTTACAAGATGTAATTGTCTATGTTACAAAATATGGTGTAATCTACTAAAAAGCTACTGGAAGTAATAAGTGAGTTTAGCAAGGTTGTGGCATATAAGATCGATATAAAAATCAATTGTATTTATATATAATAAGAAAATTGAAAATTCAAATTAAAATATCAATATCACTCAAAATAGCATCAAAAACATGAAATATTAGGGATGCATCTGGCAAAAAGGTGCAAGATCTGCATAGTGAAAACTGCACATCATTGCTGAGAGAAATTAAAGACCTAAGCAAATAGAGAAAAATACTGTGTTCATTTGTTGGAAGACACAATATTGTTAAAATGCTAACTGTCTCCAAACTGATATATAGTTCAATGTAATGCCAATCAAAATGTCAACAGGTTTTAAAAAAGAATTTGGTGGAAACTGACAAGCTAATTCTAAAATTCATGTACAGAGGCAAAACAACCTTGAAAAAGAACAAAGTTAGATGGCTAACACTACCTGATTTCAAGTTATATTTACCTAAACAATGTTGTATTGGCATAAATATATGCAAAAAGATCAATGGAATAGAATAGAGAGTCCAGAAATAAACCCACACATATATGATCAATTATTTTTCAACAAAGTTGCAGAAGTGTTTGAACAGAGGTGGAAAGATTGGATATCCATAAGCAAAAATCCAGCACCACTACCACCACCACACAAAGCACTTCAACTCTTCAAACCCTTATCTCACACCATAAACGAAAATTAACTCAAAAATCATAGTCCTAAACCCTGAAACCTAAAACTATAAAACTTCTAAAAGAAAACATAGGAGAAAATAATAGTAGCCTTGCATTAGGCCAGTGATTCTTAAATATGACACCAAAAGCACTATTCATAAAAGAAAAAAAGTGGATTAAACTAGACTCATTAAAATTTAAAAACTTTCGTACTTTGAAAGATACTATGGAGAGAATGAAAGGACAGGTCACACACTCAAAGAAAATATTTTCTAATAATATATGTGATAAAGGACATATTCATAATATATAAAAACCCTCTATACAATAAATATGAAAAAAACTAACCCAATAAAACTATGAGCAAAAGACTTAACAGTTCATCTAGGAAGATACATGAATGGCAAATAAGCACAGGAAAAGATGCTCAACATCATTAGTCATGAGGGAAATTAAAATTAAAACATAAAACACCTAATATAATGTCTAATATGAAAATGATCACACTAAGCTCATGAGGATGTGGAGCAACTGGAACACTTCACACAATGCTGGTGAGAGTGAAAATGGGACAACCAGTTCAGAAAATAGTTTGGCACTTTCTTAAAAAGTTAAACAGACATCCACCATAGAGCCCAGCCAATTCCATTCCTAAGTAATTATGAATGAGAATGAAAGCATATGTCCACACGGAGACCTGTGCAAAAATGATCAAAGCAGCTTTATTTATAATACCTAAGAAATAGAAACAATCCAAATGTCTATCATCATTTGGATGATAGTAAACAAATTGTTGTAGATCCAAACTATGAAATATTACTCAGTAATAAAAAGTAATGAGGTATTGACATACACAATAATGTGGATAAATCCCAAATTTATGCTGAGTGACAGAAAGTATGTATGTGTGTATACACATTCATTAATATAAAATTCTATTAAAAGCAAAATAATTTATAATGACAGCATAACAGTGGTTGCCAGCAGATACAGGGGCAGAAAAGGAGAGGAGAGAGAGATTACAAAAGGTCGTAAGGTAATTTTGGAAGTGATGGAAATGTTCATTATCTTAATTGTGGTAGTAGTTTCAAGAGGGGACAAAAATATCAATACTTACCATATTTTATACTTTACACACATGTAATTTATTATGCAAAGATTATACTTCAGCAAAGCCGTTAATTTTAAAACTGATTACAATTAAGTGAATTAAAAGTTCAGTTTCTCACTTATACTAGTCACATTTCATGTTCTTAGCCACATGTGGCTAGTGGCTACCATTTTAGACAGCCAAAATACAGAACATTTCCATCACTGTTGAAAGTACTGTTGAATAACACTGATCTAACTCATGCTTAAAACAGCATCTGTTTCTTTCACTTCTCCTCCACCTACCTATCCCAAACTTCAGGGATGGTAATAAGCATTGCAGTATGGCGCTGATATATAAATTACCCAAGAACTTTAAAAAACAGATTTTATTAAGTTAGTTTTAATGTAACTTTGCTGTGAAGCAAAATATACCTTCTATTCATAAACATATAGCACACTGTTTCCTCATTTAGATATCACAGCTTCTATGGATTATATTTAATTAGTTTCCTCCAAAGCTCAAGTTGATGGCAACTTTAAACTAAATGATATGGAAAGAAATGAAACAGATAACTCCCTCTTGGAACTTACTTTCTCCTTGTAATCAAAGTAGTTATTGCTTTGCTATAACTCCTGAGAATATACATTTTTATATACTCATAAATATCAAAATATGTTACATAATGCAATTGAATTTTCCTTTTTAAAAGAATCAAGTATATAACTCTTACACAACACATAAACACAAGTTTCAAATGTGAGAAAAGACATTAAAATAAACACCATGTATGCACTGAAATGTTTCACATTCATTAAACAGTTCATAAAATTAGGACAGAGAAGTTGTTAAACTAGTATTCTTACTGAAGCTTTTTCCCTTCCTTCACTATAGCTCTTAGTTTTCAGTTAGAGGTGATTGTATTTCAGAAAAAAACTCGAACTCTATTTTCTGCCCCCATTCTGTGTTGTCTATGGAAGAGTCTCTGCTTGGAGGTTTTGTTTCAACATACAGAATGCAGGACTGAAATCCTCAACCACCCTTGTTCCAAAGCCTAATACACAACCCTTTTATATATATTTTGATGTCTGAGTCATCTCTGTCTTAGAAATGGAATACAGAAAAAGGTAACTGGGGTAGGGGGAGAAGGGAGAATGGTGGCCAGTGTAGACAAACCAAGGCGACCCCCAAACTGTGTATTGTAGCAGATAAGCAAGAAGTACGAAAATAGAAACCAAGTCCCTCTGTTGTTTGCAGAAGCAGAACTCAGAAGCCAGCTTCACTTACTTTTTTACACCGACAGAGCCATTTTCCTTGTTTTCCATGTCAACAGATAGCATGGGAAGGCTGCAGGGTTCCTTTACTTCAGCAACTAATCAATAAGGGAGAAAAGCTTGTGTTTAATTGTTAGAAAGTGAGAGAAGAATACATATTCTGAATCGGAAACATAATGGTCCCTTTTACAGCTTCACACCAGTTCACGTCTGTTTGTTTAAATCTCCAGTTCCCTCGGCGATTGGAGAGATGTGATTAAACCTAAAGAACTGGAGACAGACTGGGGTGCTTTCATCTGTACTGGCACTCCCTGCCTTGACAATAAGCATTTGCAAATGAAATTGAATCCTCGTTCAAAACAAGTGCTGTGTGAACTGGCACAGCTTCTTCTGGGTGCCTAGCTCTCACTTAAGACACTGCAACTCATAAATGAGTCAAAGTAGAGAAAAACAATCCCCCTTTTCCTACCCTCCTCCCATTGTGGGCTGTGATTTGTTTTTTCTTATTGCATTTGTTTTTTTGTCCACTCCCCCTTGCTCCTAGATTGTTTCATTGCAATGCAGAAGGACACTTAAAGCTTTTGTCAGCAAGTATGCCCCTACCTCACATTCTCAACGAAAGCCTCAAAAACCCGTCTGTGAGATGGCCATGCTGTGGTAAAGCAGGAAGATCACAAAAAATGCCAGATAGCCCTTAGCACAGAAAGGTGGTGCGTGTGTGTGTGTGTGTGTGTGTGTGTGTGTGTCAGAAAGAGTAGGTAGCTCATTAGATGTATGAAAAATCATCAAAACACTTAAGGAGATATTGTAGCATCCATCACTCTTTTTGTTTAGTAGGATGAGGGCTGTGAAAAATTAAAAACCTTCCTCAATTAATATGCAATTAGCAAAATGAAAAAGCTACGAACAAAACTGCTTTAAGAAAAAAAGAAAAAGGAAGAAACAGTCTCAAAACGTGTTTGCTCTTATTCAGCTGAAGCCATAAATTAAATACATTTCCACTCAAATCACTTTATACTTCGGCACTCCTTCTCTAGGGATTACTCTTACATGGCAAGTGCATCATTTAGTATATTCGCAAGATTTTATCACTGTGAGAGAAGTAGATGATTAACAAATAAAACTGTAAGTGTGGGATAATCTTCACTCCTGAAACACACACATACACACAAACTTCCAGTTGCTAAACCACTTAGATCATTGATAGAGAAATTCAACATTTAATATACATATAGATATTAGCATACATTCACACACCGTTACAGAGTACACAGGAAGGTAGTGCTGCTGCTCCACGCTAACAGAATATGATTTCACTTCAGTTGGAAACTGTTACACATTCACCATTTTCTAAGCATCTCAGAAAAAAACAAAACAAAACAAAACACAATGATACTCTGCAACATCACACTACATTGTCTTATTATTATTACTATTATTTTCTTTTTTTGTGGAAGAGTAAAAAGAAAACCTACCTATAAGCAACTAAAAAATATCATTTTTTATAGGCTTATCAAGAACAGCCAAAGAAACCCCAATGTTTTCTTTCACAAAGTAGGCTGGCAAAGGAATTCAATAAGGAGGTACAATTTGACACAGTGAAATAAAACCAGGCTGGCTCTCAGCCAACATGACGTTAGGAATCACACACAAGCTGCACCAACTGCCTTCTGGTTCATGGCTGACTTTTTAAAGCTACAGTGTGCCTGTTCACTTTTGCTAACTACCTTCAGCACAATTAGTGCAAGTGAATGAATCAGGAGCCCAAAACCTGCAGAATTCTCCTGCACCTGTCTTGTAACAAAGAAAAACAAGCTGTCTCAATAGCTCTTATTTTCTCCCTCCCCTTCATTGTTGCTGCATGATAGGTCTTAGCTGTTGTTCTGAGCATGAATGTCATGTTTCCAACTATTTCTTTTTCTCCCCTTAGGGAAAAGTTAGAGTGAGAATCCAGTGCTTATGGGCTATAATAGAGAACACTCAGAAGCTGCAGTCCCTGTTTTACTCTTTTTTTCCCAATAGAGATTCCTGGACAAAGTTCCCAGGGCTGGCTTTTAAGTAATCCCTTTGTGAGAATGAGGAAAGCACTGCTCAGCAGCAAATCCTTTTACTTCATTATGCAGGAAGTAACATATTTCAGAGAGGATGCAAAATAGATGACCAGATCTCCTGAATATGCCCACATTCTTTTATTTTGGCATTTATCCTGCCAAATGAAACCAGCAAAATTCAAACTGAAACAATAAAACCTTATTCTACAAAACAAAAACAATTAGTTCTGGGAGGTTTAACTTTAACTGTTTATCCTAGTTGCAAAAAAAGCATAATTCGAGAAATTCAACCATCACTTACAATCTATGAGTACCTGGTACTATATTAGTTACATATGAATAGAAAGATATTATACCCACCCCAAAATTCAGTCTCTCCTGCCATCATTCTAAATACCAAATCAGAAAACTGGGAAGTGGAGCAGAGAGGCTAGGCAAGATCTTTTGTTTAAGTTATACTGGTCATTCTCACAGTTCCCTTCACTTCTCCAGGGGAACAGCCTCATTCCATAAATGTTCTGCACATACACAGGAAACATACATGGTTGGCTCTTCATTTGGACACTTTTAGGTCAAGATGGCCAACAAAACCACTCAAGATACGGCAGAGAACACAGGTTCCCCAGAAAGTTCCTGGAAAAAGTTATCTGTTGCTGTAATACCCGGTAGAATTCGGGTAGAATCCGAGGAGAAAACTGCCTGCCTCCTTTTTAAAAATAATTTTTAAAGACACTAGGAGATCAACTTTGATGTAAATTTGGAACCTGAATTTCAAGGTCAAAAATTTGTCCTTAATCCAGGAATGATATCAGAAATTTTCGACTTCCTTGAAGATCACTGCCTAGAAAGAGTTCAAATATTTGCCATTGCTCCCTTGAAAAGGCAAACAAACAATAGTAATCTAGGAACCAATTGCAAATGTTTAAATATTTTTGAGTGCTATCTTCTGAGCATGGATCAGGCATGTGGATTTTTCACCAGTGCTGATCTCAAATGATGGACTCTTATAGAGATAAAGAGCTCTTTCACCAACAGATTCCATAATGCTTTTGGACTTGATCTGAATTTCCTGAACAATATATTCTCCTAGTAAAGCCAAATTGGAAGGAGGCTGGACTGGGAGTTCTGTGTGCAGGGGAGCGGGGGTTGTCCTGACACTGCTGCTCAGAACAAAAGCATATTCAGCTCTCCACTCTTGAAGCGGAAAAAGCAAAGAAACTGTAGCTACACCCAGCTCTTCCTTAGACATGGCCACAGGAGAAAGGATTCTCTGAAGTTTTTCCAAGCATCTCTTCCTACATATACAAAGGGACATCCCCTCCCATCTGGCCTGCTGTGATCAAAAGTTTGCCTGTGACACAAGAGTAAAGTTTCAGAAGATGTTGTAGGAAGTTTATCCCGTTTTATAAAAAGTAAACCACAAAGACACTCTAAATTATGACAACAGGAGGTTTCACTTACCAGCTAGTTTCTAACTTTGGTAGTAAACTGTTACTTGTGAATATAAATATATATATACACACACTAGTACTCACACACTCCCTCCAACAAACTGTTTGACATCAATCCTGTGCTGATAAAAAAGACATGTGTGTAGTGTGTAGCACAAAGTATGGTGTGTAATGTGTGTGATGTGTGCACTATGTGGTGTACTTTGTGTGTGGGTGTGGTAGGTATGTGGGGTGTGTGTGTGTGCGGTGTGTGGGGGTTGGGGGAGAGAGAGGCAACCAAACAAGACCTTCTGATCCAGCACATTATGGGATATGCTGAGATAACTTTGGAGATCCTGAAATCTCCAAATTACATGCTGAAATAACTTTGGTGTCAAGATTCTGGAGCAGAACTTTAGACCCACTTGGGAATGAGCTCAGGTAGTGGGAGGGGAGGCGGTCTGGAAGGGCTGGAAGCTGTTGACTTTGATTGGCTTCTTTTCCAGATCAGCTTTCATTCCCCAGGCAAAAAGGACTCGCCTAGGGAGTCCCAAAGGAGCCGCCAGTCCCGGCCTCCCGGGATCCGACCCCAGGCGCGTCCAGCCTGAAGCTGCCCGAGGGCAGAGCCGACCTCACCGCGCCGGGAATGGCGTCTCAGGGACAAGTGAGAACTGGCCTGGAGATGGGACGGTGGGGACTGAAGACGCTGGGCTGCCTCTGGGACCAGCCGCGCGGGCCGAGAGCCACACGACTCTCTGTGGCACTGGCGACAGAGCGGGGAAAGTTTCTGGCTAAGACTTTCACGGAGAGACGGTTCGCCGGCGCTTAGTGTGGGGGCTCCCGGGGAAGCCGGTCTTTGGAAAGTGGAGTGTGGAGGTGTGGCGCTCGCGGGGCACCCGGCCGAGTCGTGCCACCACCCCGTGCAGCTCCCCGAGCCCTGCCGGCAGCCCCAGGCGAGCCCCGGCTCTCCGTGGGGCAGGGCTCGCTTCTGCCCCCAGTTTCACGCCAGGGTGAGAGCCCACGCCCGTGGGTGCAGGAGGTGCAGGAGCACTGGACACACGGCCGAGATGAGGGAGGGCAGGGCGGTTTCCATTGCGGCATTCTTCGTTTGTTTTTTTCATCCTGGAGAGAGGAGAGGACGGACGCCTTCCCAAGCCCTGGCCGCACAAGCGGATCACTTACCTCCCCGCATGGCCGCGCCGGGAGGTTTGCCCCGCGCGGAGCTCTGTGGCCGCCACGCGCAAAGCCCCGGAGCAGCCGGCCGGACGCGCGCGGCACGCCGGGAGTTGTAGTCCACCCCGGGTCGGCGGGGGTCGGAGCGGCGGAAGCCCCCAGGGAGAGGGACGGCCGGTACTAGAAGGGACAGGAACCTGGGCAGGACCTTGTGAATGCAAGGGAGGATGTTTGCAAAAACTTAAAACTTCGAGGTGCTGGGGGGAGGGGAACCCTCATTGAGAGATTTTTTAAGTGAGATGATACTATTTTCTTCCTGTCTTACTCGTTTATGACAACCTCAATGAAGTTTTAAGCTAGACTCTGGCAGTAATGTTAAGTAGAGATTTTCCTGGCCAACATCAATATTACTTAGGGCTCTATTCTCCCTTCACCTTGAACACACATGTGCCATTCTCTGCTTGGATGCACACAGAATATTCTTGCTCACAGAGTAACTCAGTTGAAGCCCTGAGCATGTAAAAGGAGGGTGAATAGTTAGTTGCACCTTACACGTGCAGGGTGCTTTATAGCTCTCTTTACAAGGCACTTTGTACTTGATTGGTTCATTATATAAGAACCGTAAAGCAACCCTGAGAGAGAAAAGCTAAAGATGCAGGGAGTTTTGTGTATCTGCATCTGCAGAGGTTGGAGCTATCCTGTGTATTCATTTCTTTTTCCAGCCTCTCTTAGCAGCTGGGAAGAGAGACTGGAGAGAAAGAGGGCTGGGGACAGATGTGGACATGGTGGAAGAAGAGGAGCCTGCAGTGAAGGACTTCCTTGAAATGGCTAACAAGTAAATCTTTAAGGAAATAAGTAAAACCAAAAGAAGGACTCATGGGTTGGAAGAATGGAAGGAGAAGGGAAAGGCAGATGGGATAGGAATAGACATTGAAGATTGCAAACAGGTTAGAAGCAAAGAAAGCAAAAACAAACAGGGTTTTTAGAAGCCAAAGACCTTGGATTCCTGGTGTTGTAATTTCTGAGCTACCTCTGTGAACTTAGGTAAATTCTTTAATCTCCCCAAACCTCTTTTGCCTCATCTGTAAAGTTAAAAAAAAAAAGTTCTGACTTTATGATGTGGCTGTGCATATTAAAAGAGACAGGAAGCACATAGTATAGTTCCGGGCATATGATAGGCAATTAATGTTAGCTACTATTATGATCTGCAGAAATTCCCTTTGTGTAAGTATCAAAAAATAAATTGCAGTGGAAGTACCAATTAGGAGGCTGTGACAATACTTTAAGCTACTGACAAGGATAGCTTGAACTACATTGACAGAAAGGCCACTATGTTGCCATGAGATAGAGAAAATGACAGAGAGTGCAATCAATGGGATGTACCAAAGGAAGAACGAATCATTGTTATTTCTAGATTAAGTAGATGATGTTGCCATTCTCATAAATAGATACAACTGATGGAATAACAGGTTTTGGAGGAAGAGAACTACTGGTCTTCCTCATTTTATTGTGCTTTGCTTTATTGTAGTTCATAGACAGTGTGGTTTGTTTATTTCACAAATTAAAGGTTTTTGGCAATCCTGTGTTGACCAAGTCTGTTGGTGCAATTTTCCAGCAGTATGTGCTCACTTCATGTCCCTGTCACATTTGGGGCATTCTTGTTATATTTTGAACTTTTTCATTTTTTTGTATCTGGTATGGTGATCTGTGATCATTGATCTTTGATGTTATGATTGCAGTTGTTTTAGGGTGCCACAGACGAAGACCATTAATCTACAAATGTTGTGTGTGTTCTGACTGCGCCGTCTACCAGCTGTTCCCTGCCTCTCCCCATCTCCTGGTCCTCCCTATCCCTGAGACACAACAATATTGAAATTTGGCCAATTGATATCCTTACAGTGGCCTCTTAAGTGTTCAAGTGAAAGGAAGTCATACTTCTCTCACTTCAAATCAAAGCTAGAAATGATAAACTTAGTGAGGAAGGCATGTCAGAAACCCGGATAGGCCAAAAGCTAGGCGTCTTGTGCCAAACACTTAGCCAAATTGTGAATGCAAACAAAAAGTTCTTGAAGGAAATTAAAAGGGCTATCCTAGTGCATACCTGAATGATAAGAAAGTGAAACAGCCTAATTCCTGATATGCAGAAAATTTTAGTGGTCTGCATAGAGGATCAAACCAGCCCCAACATTCCTTTAAGCCAAAGCCTAGTCTGGAGGAGGGCCCTAACTAAAGGCTGAGAGAGGTAAGGAAACCGTAGAAAAGTTTGAAGCTAGCAGAGTTTGGTTCACGAGGTTTAAGAAAAGAAGCATTACATAACAGTACAAGGTGAAGAAGCAAGTACTGATGGAGAAGTTGTAACAAGTTATCCAGAAGATCTAGCAAAGATAGATGGAGGCAGCTGCAATAAACAGCAGTTTATCAATGTAGACTTAATAGCCTTCTGTTGGAAGAAGATGCCATCTAAGACTTCTCTAACCAGAGAGAAGTCAAAGCCTGACTTCAGAGCTTCAAATGACAGACTTATTAGGGGCTAGTGCACCCAGTGACCTTAAGTTTAAGCCAATTTTCATTTACCCTTATGAAAATTCTAGGGCCCTCAAGAATTATGCTAAATTGACTTTATTTGTGCTTTATAGATGAAACAAAAAGGCCTAGGTAACAGCCTATCTCTTTACATCATGGTTTCCTGAATATTTTAAGCCTACTATTGAGAACTACTACTCAGAAAAAAAGATTTTTTTCAAAATATTAGTGCTCACTAACAGTGCACCTGCTCAGCCAAGAACTCTGATGGAGATGTACAAGAAGATGAATGTTGTTTTCATGCCAGCTAGTACAACATCCATTTTGCAGCCCACGGATTAAGCAGCAAATTTGCCTCTCAATTCCTATTATTTAAGAAATCCATTTTATAAGGCTATAGCTGCCACAGATAGTGATTCCTCTGATATAGCTGGACAAAGTAATTAAGAGCCTTTTGGAAAAGATTTATCATTTTATATGCCATTAAGTGCATTCATAATTCGTGGGAGGAGGTAAAAATATAACACTAACATGAGTTTGAAAGAAACTGATTCCAAGCCCCGTGGATAACTTTGAGGGATTCAAGACTCCAATGGATGAAGTCACTGCAGATGTGATAGAAATAGCAAGAGAAATAGAATTGGAAGTGAAAGCTAAAGATATGACTGAATTGTTGCAATCTCATAATCAAACTTGAGGTGCTTCTAATGATTGAGCAAATAAAATGGTTTCTTGAGATAGAAACCATTCCTGGTGAATATGCTATGAACATTGTTCAAATGACAACAAAGAATTTAGAATACTGTCTAAACATAGCTGATAAAGCAGCATCAAGGTTTTAGAGGATTGACTCCAATTCTGAAAGAAGTTTTACTATGGTAAACAATGCTGTTAAATAGCATCACATGCCACAGGGAAATCGTTCTTTAAGGGAAGAGTCAATTGATGTGGCAGACTTTACTGTTATCTTAAGAAACTGCCACAGCCATGCCAACCATCAGCAATCTGCCACCCTGATCACTCACCAGCCATCAACATTGAAGCAAGACCCTCCACCAGCAAGCAGATTATGACTTGCTGAAGGCTTTAAAATCATTACCATTTTTTTTTTAGCAATAAAGTGTTTTTTAAATCAAGGTAAGTGTTTTTAAAAGATAGAATGCTATTGCACACTGAATAGAATATAGTATAGTGTACACATAACCTTTATATGTACTGGGAAACCAAATCTTGTTTGTGACTTGTTTTATTGTGATATTTGCTTTATTGAGATGGTCTGGAACTGAACCCACAATGTTCCCGAGGTAGACCTGCAGTTTGATTTCGGACATGCATAGCTTAAGGCTTTCTCTGTGTGAGTGACCAAGTGGCAGTTGTGGCAGTTGGAAATGTGGATTTCGGTTTTTCATGTACAAATGGCACTTTGAGAGTCAATTACTTAGGAGAGGAAGTTGAACAGCATGTGGAGAGGAAAAAGGAAGGACAGCAGGGGTGGGCAGGGTAAGGTGAGAAATTAGATGATGATACCAGGCAGGAATTGGTTAAGTAGGAAAGGAAGACTGCAGGGGTGCAGTGACATGGGATGCAAGAGAGGATGAAGAGATGAGGAGCAGTTTCTCAATAGGTCAAATGCTCTAGAGAGGTAGCCAATGACAAGAAAAGAGGCCTCTGGATTTATAGATCAAGAATCTATTGGGATTGAACTGCCTCCAGGGGTTCTTTTGGAAATTTAGCAGTGATTTTACTTGTCCCAGTGATTGTGGAGTGTATTAGTGTGTTTTCACACTGCTATAAAGAAATATCCAAGACTGGATAATTTATAAAGGAAAAGGTTTAATTGACTCACAGTTCTGCATGGCTGGGGAGGCCTCAGGAAACTTACAATCATGGAGGTAGGAGAAGCAAACACTATCTTCACAAGGTGGCCAGAAAGAGAGAAGTGCTGTGAAGGAGGAACTTCCAAACACTTATAAAACCATCAGATCTGGTGAGAATTCACTCACTATCATGAGAACAGCATGGGGGAAACTGCCTGCATGATCTAATACCTGCTTCCCTTGACACATGGGGATTACAGTTTGAGATGAGATTTGGGTGGAGACACAGAGCCAATCCATATCAGGAGCAGGACACTACTGGAATATAGTTAGTGGGGTTGAAGATGCTAGACACCTTCCACTGACCAGGACAGTCCCACACAGCAAAGGATTGTTCTGTGTCCTGTGTGAGCTGGTTGTCCCACTGCTCATTGATGCAGATGAAAAATCTGTTTATAATTTTCTGAGCCTAGAATCTATTTTTATATATAAACATAAACTGTTTTCCACACAGTTTTAAGATATATCAAATTTTCCTGGAATGCTGTAAATCGAATGGCAATATCATTTATAGAATTTGAATTACCAATACAGTTCATTTTGTGGCTGTCTCTTTCATGGTGATTCTGCATATGGAGCTAGTATCTGACCATTTTATTGTGTATTCTAGAACATAGACCGAGGTAGATTTAAAATTCTGGGAATGGAGAAATTTTGTGAAATTTGGCAAATGGGGAATTTTGGCAAAGAAGGGCAGAAGAAACCTTGGTCCTTAATGTGAAAGGATGCTCTAGGACTGGAAATAGGAGACAGCTTGAAGTGAAGAATCCACTAGATGCAGAAATGTGAAAATTCAGAGGATGCAACTGATGTAACATTTTCCTAGAGAAGAAGGAACTATTGATTGTTGATCTTTGGAAGAAAAGTGATACAGTATCTTCCTATAAGGAAATGAAAAGGCCGGGCGCGGTGACTCATGCCTGTAATCCCAGCAGCTTTGGAGGCTGAGGCGGGCAGGACTGGCCAGGAGTTTAAGAACAGCCTGGACAACATGATGAAACCTGCTGTCTACTAAAATTACAAAAATTAGCCAGGCGTGGTAGCGGGTGCCTTTAATCCCAGTTACTCAGGAGGCTGAGGCAGAAGAATTGCTTGAACTTGGGAGGTGGAGCTTGCAGTGAGCTGAGATCACGCCACTGGACTCCAGCCTGGGTGAAAGAGTGAGTCACTGTCTCAGAAAAAAAAAAAAAAGAAAGAAAGAAAAAGAAAAAGAAAAGAAAGCAAATGGAATGATTTGGTAATATTGAGGGAAATTCTAAAGAGGAAAGGGGGCAGAACATTTAAAGATTTTTTTTTATTATTGTGAAAATACACTGTGTGGTAAAAAAATTAAAACAATCAGAAACTTAAAGTAGAAAGTGAAAATGGCCAATAAACCTATTCCTAAAATAATCCCTGTTAAATGGTATATATTTTCTAAATGTTTATCCTGTGCTTGTGACTTCTTGTTATAAATGTTACATGAGGTATTAATCCATTCTTTCATTGCTATAATGAAATACCTGAGACTGGATAATTCATAAAGAAAAGAGGTTTAATTGGCTCATGGTTCTGCAGGTTGTACAGGAAGCAAAGCATAATGCTGGCATCTGCTTGGCTTCTGGGGATGCTTCTGAAAGTTTAAATCATAGCGGAAGGTGAAGGGGCAGCAGGCAGGTCATATAGCCAGAGCAGAAGCAAGAGAGAGTGGGTGCCACACTTTTAATCAGCCAGATCTCAGAAGGATTCATTCACTCTTGTGAGGACAGCATCAAGGGGATGATGGGAAACCATTAATGAGAAATTCACCCACATGATTCAGTCACCTCTCACAAGGCCCCACCTCCAACACTGAGGATTACAGTTCAGCGTGAGATTTGGGCAGGGAAACACATCCAAACCACATCACGTGAGTACATAAAATATTAGTATTTTTTATTTGCAGGCTCTCAGGTTAAATAATAATAATTTATTAAGCATCTATTACATAATATTATTGGCTCAATCTTTTTGATAATTGTTAACATCTTCCATATAATATATATTTTTTATTTATTGTTCAAGAATAAAAAGAAATTTGTTAAAGTCTCTTAACATTTATCTTGCTGTTTTCTCTTATTTCTTGAAGTTTTGTTTTATGTATTTTAATGCTATGTTATTTGATACATAAACATTTATACTAGTAATTTCTTTATTGTGAGTTGTGTCATTTGCCATTATAAAGTGACTTTCTTTGTTCCATGTAATGCTTTTTAATAGCTTATTGTATCCCACTTGAAATTATTTGAATTAGATATGTTTATTATCTCATTCATGTGTTTATTTTTTGAATTCGCATTGTTCTTTTTTGCTCTTTTGCTTACGATCTGTGCTTTCCTTGTTTTTGTTTTGTCTTGGTTTAATTTTTCTCTTCCTCCACATTTTAGTGTCAAAGATAAACAAAGATGGACAATAGTTAAAGTGACCAGGACAGACTTTAATCAGTAATGACCATTACAACAGAGATAAGCATTCAGCGTGAACTGAACTCTGATTTGTACAGAGATGACCACCTAAAACAGGAATAGGACAAGGGGTGAGTGAGTGCTCACGAGAGTCAGAGAAGTGAAACATTACAAAGGATTGCACATCATAAAGTGGTAAAGCCAGCTGTTTCTAGCTGGCTTTTTTTCTAGGTTATAGTTACAGGAGTTAGGATTCTATCTTCCTACAGACTGGGAGACAGAGGCCCTATTCTTCTGGATGATTATATTTCAAAGTAATGGCTTTCAGGTCCTTGAGAAAGACACTCCTGAGTTGTAGGAGATACATGTACATCTCAGAGAGACAGGAAGGCGTCAAAGTTGCAAGCCATTTAAATGTTCTAAGAAAGAGTGGTCAGGGGCCTACTGCCAGGTGTTGGCTAAAACAAAGAGTAAATTATTTTGGCACCCTTGAGCTTTCTCAGTGAGGCACTTTAAGAGGAGCTAATGTTCACCTAAGGATGTGGCCTTGAACTGTTAGAAAGCATGTTAGTTTTTGTACAAGTCTGTATAGGCCAAGATTGGTAACTTGTCAAGAAGAGGGCTTAGAGGAGAAGGACTAGAGTCTGATCAAGGAAAACATTTGTCATTAGTTATTTATTGCTGTATAACAAACTACCCCAACTTAGCAGCTTATAACAACACACACTTATTATCTCACACTGTCTGTGGGTCAGGAGTCCTGGTGTGGCTTAGTTGAATCCTCTGCTTCAGGGTTTCTTACACAGCTATAATCAAGGTAATGGACAGGGCTCTTCTCCACTGAAGGCTAGATTTGGGGAGGATCTGCTTTCAAGCTCACCCATATGGTTGGAGGCCACATTTGGTTCCTTATGGGCTGTTCAACTGAAGGCCTGAGTTTTGCCAAATGGGCTTCTCCACAGGGTAGCTCACAGCATGGCGGCTGGCTTTATCAAAGCAAGGGGTATGCGGGAAGAGTCAGAGTAAGAGTGTAAGCAAGACAGAAGTCCTAGCCCCCTGTAGCCCAAATTCAGATGGGAAATCCTGTTGCTTTTGCCACATTCTTTTTGGTAAAGGCAAGTAATTAGGCCTAAACTAACACAAGGGCATGAATACCAGGAGGTAGGGACAACTGGGAGCTGTTTAAGAAGTCCACCTACCCCACTCTGGCAATTGGGGAGTTGTAAAGTCTGTTTTAAATAACATGCTAACATTTGTGTCTTTCAATTAAGTTTAGAAATGCAATGATGAGGAAATGATGAAACCAGTCTACTTAAATTCTTCTCTTCCCATCTCTTAGTTTGGAGAGCAAATATGATTCTTGTTTCAGTCTATTGTCATCAAAATATTATGGTTTATATTATGTAATTTTTCTTTTAAGTATTAAAACAACTATATTACCTAAAATGCCAATTATTTAAATATGTGTAGCAGACTTAAAGCTCATGGCTCAACCTTTTGTACATCATGACTTTCTCATTCATAAATTTTATTTTATGGTTACTTATCTGTTTACTGTCTTAATTTTTTTTCTGACAGATTTTTCAGAAGTTCATAAATTCTATTTTTCTTGAATTCTTGCATGTTTGAGAATTTATTTCTGACACCATTACACATGAAGGTGGTTAGACCAGGTATAGAATGTTTTTTTCTTCCTATGTTTGTTAACCATTGTTCCATTTTCTTCTAGCATCTAACATTTCTTAGAATATTCCTGATTTCTTTGTTTACGAAGATGACCTTTTTCCTTCCACCTAGATGACTATAGGACTGTATTTATTTTAGTCCTTAAACTTCTAGGAAAAAAGTTTTTATTAAATTTGATAGGAATATGGTGAGCCTTTTCAAAATTCAATTTGAAAACCTATTTTAGTTCATAACATTCTTCTATCATGTAATTTTTTCATTTCCGTTTGCTCATTCACATCTTCAAAGATAACAGCCACTAAAATTTTAGTTCTCCATTGCCCATGGTCTACATCGTTCATCTCCTTTCTGATCACCTTCATTCCATGTCATTTTCCACCAAATTCCATGTGATTATTTTCTTCAATAGCTTGCCCTTCATGTTCAGCTTTCTGCAGTTTAAATTCTACTCCTTGATGCTTTTAATGTGATTTTCAGTGATTTAATTTCTTCTCATTTGATTCCTCTGCTTTTCTAGATTTCTCTTATTTTTACTGTTGCATGGGTTCTGTGATTTTATTTTTCCAGATTAAAAAAAAAAAAAATCCACCAAAACTTTCTGAAGGAAATCAGTAAGATTTGCTCAAGAATAAAGGGAGTGATTTTTTTTGTTTTTCCCTCTGTTTATCTGAGTACTGTTTGAATCATCCACTTATGCTGTAAACTGGAGAACTAATATTGATGGCTTATAATGTTCGGTTAGTCACTCCATGAGGGATGAGCTGGGTCAGGGGAAAATTTGCTATGAATAAGGAAGAGACTCAGGAAGAGATTCATAATTCTTTTTTCCTACTTATTACCCACTTTTTTCCACAAAGTATTGGGACTTGTAATAATATGAAAAGCAATTTAAAAAACTAACATCAGGAAGAAAGTACCAACACAAGAGAAGTGAAAAATGAAGATATGTAACTGTAGCATCCCACAAAGTTATTAAAATTAACTTACAGCGAAATGTTTAAGCTTCCTGACAACCAAATCAAAAAGAAACATGTAATTAGATATATGATTTTCATTGACTCTAAAAGAAAACCTAATAGTTATTCAAGGGGAAAAATGTACCAGTTCTGAAAAAAAATCAAATTAGGTATGATTCTTAGTGAATTTTATTTAGTGAACTTAATAGTACCATTCATTAAGCCATTTCTTCTTGCTCAGCTTAGTAAAAGCTGAAAACATGACATCAAAACACAGCCCAGAGAAAGCCAGTTCATGTGTTTCTAAGACAGTAGGATCCAAGCTTATTTGGTAGATAAAAATCTCTCTGGAAGAACAGATAGTGTTAATGTATTGAATCGTGACCCCCAAAAAGATATGTTGAAGTCCTAACCCCCAGAACCTCAGAATGTGACCTTATTTGGAAATAGGGTTATAGCATATGTAATTAGGGTCATATTGGAGTAGGGTGGATACTAATCCAACATGACTGGTGTCCTTGTAAGAAGAGGAGAGACAAAAGAAGGGAATGCCATGTGAAGACAAAGAGACACAGAGGGAAGACAGAAGCAGGAACTAAAGTTGTGCTGTCACGAGGAAAGGAACACCAGGAGCTACAAGAAGCTGGAAGAGGCAAGGAAAGATCTTCCTCTAGAAGCTTCAGAGGGAGGGTGGCTCTGCCAGCCCCTTTATTTCAGAATTCTGGCCTTCAGACTGCAAGAGAATAAATTTCTGTTGTTTTAAGCCACCGGAACTAATACAGATAAACTGCATTTCATTCAACAATGTTTTATAAATATTAGCTCCTTCAGTCAAAATTTGGTAGGTGTTGGACAGTAGAAACTTTGATAAGTGACTAAAGTAGGTTTTATGTGCTGATATTGATGATGGATCCATATGCTTTAAATTTTAAACCTGCAAATACTGGTAAGGTTGTCATCCTTGTGAACATTGGGACACCTGAGGTTCACACTTGGGCTGTTAGTCATCACACTACATGTGTGGAAGGGCCAAGTGTATACCTTAAAACAAGTCCAGAATTATTATTTGTGATAGTTTTTCTCCTCCTCCTCCTCTTCATTCTTCTTCTCAGTGTGGAATCTCTTTTCTTATAGGTAATAAATGAACATTACAGTCTAAAGAGTTTACAAAATAGGTGATACCTATACTTACTATAAGAATTGGAGTGACATATATTATTAGCTATAAATCAGTTAGAAATGCAGGATAATTTTAGGTAGTTCATATACCAAGATTTATAGTAGTATATGGATAGGAAGCCGAATTCTCTGTGGAAACCACCCCTAGTCATTGAAAAGTCATCCCTAAAATGCAGGATACCTGCCCTCATGTCCTCTTAGTGGGAAGGACGCATTTACAGATTTTCTAAAAATTGTTTTCCTTCCTTCCTTCCTTTATTTCTTCCTTTATAGAAGTTTTTATTCCCACGCAGATGGTATAAAGAAGCAAAAGTTTGTACAGCCTCATCCCTTTATCCAAAGGTCAAACTTTTGGACATTCTCCAAAACACAGCTGCAGTCTAGAAATATGGAAAGAGGGGTAGGTCTCTGGGCATTAGAAAGATTTATAAATCTTCTGAATTAAAATAATGAAGGTTTTTGTAGAAGGATGACCAATTGAAGACAAGCTCACTGACAAGAGAAAGATACATTAAATAGCAAATATAAGGTGATATTGGTTTACTTACAATAGTGGGTATTCTAAAGGTGAACCAGCATCAGACATCTAGGGACAGGGAAGGACCCAGGGGTATGTTTCTTATATCCCAAGGTATATAAACAATCTGAAATAATAAAAATACAAGTACAAATATAGAGAGAGGACTTCTATCCTAAAGAACTTAACATGAGTAATAAAATATATAGAACTTTTAAATGTAAGGATAAATTTAAAACTAAAATATATAATGGAAATATAAATGCAAGGAAGAAGAAAGAGACCATAAAAATGTCTATCATATCTGAAAAAGAACAAAATAGAACTTATATATAATTAAAAAATAAACAGATTGAAATTAAAAGCGTAGTGGAAGAGGTAATAGGGGACAGGTCCACAGCTGAAGAGATAATTCAAGAGTGGTAATTAGAGACCAGAAGACGTTACATGCAGCAGAAGGAGATGGGGGCTGGGAAATATGACAGAGAGGTTGAGGGGCTTGGAAGGCAGGGCAACGTGAGATGCTTCAACACCTGTAACCAAAATTTTTTAAGAGATGATAACAGAGGAGAGGATGAGGCAATAACTGAAGAGACAATGAATGAGACATTTTTAGAATTGATTAAAGATAACCTCAGATTCCAAAGCCTCAAAATATCCACGCACGCGCGCGCGCACACACACACACACACACACACACACCCCTAAACACATTGTTAGAAAACTTCAGAATGCCAAAGACAAATAGATGACATTAAAATTAGCTGAAGAGAAAATAAAACAGCCAATAAAGGAACGGCAATTAGATAACTGGCTTCTCAGCAACAAAAATATAAGACAGAAAATTGTAGGAAAATATTTATAATGTACTGAGAGAATAACTCTCAAATAGAGTTATTTATCCATTAAAATTATTTGGTCAGAATATGTTACATTATGCCTTGGTAACAAATTAACTCTGAAACCTCTGTGGCTAACAAGTATATTTATCTCTCATGTTACACATCCAGTATGGGTTGTGTGGACCTCTGCTCACACCATTACTAGGGACTCAGGCTGAGAGAGTGCTGCCCTCTGTAGCTGCAGCATCCAGTGCTGTAGGGACTTGTGAAATCACTCAGAAGGGAAAGGGGATGCACAGGAGCACAGGTCCCAGCTGCCTTTGTCTAGTAGTGAAATTTGTCACTTCTAGTCATAGTTCATTGGCCAGAATAGGTCACAAGTTCCCAAACTAACTGCAAGGGAAACTGGGAAATACAGAGAATCACATGGATATTCAGTAATACTGACTTTCTCTGCCACCACTATTTTTCCACATGGGGACAAAAGAGGCAGTTTAAATAAACACTGAGAAAGTTTAAATCAAAAACCTCAATAACAGAGCTCAGCATGTCTTAAAGAAGAAGGAAAATTATTTGAAAAGGAAAGTCTGAGATACAGAAAAGATATTGAGTAAAGTAAAAGACAAACTGACAGGTAAATCTGAACACATACCGCTGTGAAAACCACACAAATAAATAATGAAGTATAACTTGTGGAGTTCAAAAATAATAGCTGGTAAAGTTGAAGTGATGATAGACATTAAAACACTCTTAGCTCTTTGCATATTTGAGAAGCTTATAAAGATAGTAAATGTAGAATTTTTTTCTAGGTTAGGTTAAAGTATGCATGTTCTGATTTCAGAGGAACTACTTACAGAAGTAAAGCCTATAACTTCAAAACTAGAGGGGGGAAAGTTTGGACTTAAGGAATTCTAATCGGCTTGACATGGTGACTTACGCCTGTAATCCCAGCACTTTGGGAGGCTGAGGAGGGTGGATCACCTGAGGTCAAGGGTTCAAGACCAGCCTGGCCAACATGGTAAAATCCCATCTCTACTAAAAATACAGAAAAATTAGTCAGACATAGTGGTGCGCACCTGTAGTCTCAGCTACTCACGAGACTGAGGCAGGAGAATCGCTTGAACC
>NW_016107576.1:617737-636434 GCF_001604975.1 Cebus imitator | reverse complement strand
AGCTGAGATTACGCCCCTGTACTCCAGCCTGGGTGACAGAGCCAGACTCCATCTCAAAAAAAAAAAAAAAAAAAAAAAAAAACAGAAAAGCCAGAAAAAATAGAAAGTTAAAAAACTGATGACAGGAGTAAATTTAAATATATCAGTGAAATAAACCCAGTTGAAAGGGAAGTTATGAGATTGGATTAAAAACATTTATTAGAGAAAAAACAAAATCTGTGTTTATGCTTTTTATAAGAGACATATCTAAGACATTAAGAAAGAATGGTTGAAAGTAAAAGAATAGAAAAATATGTTTCAGGCAAATATTGAGCAAAAAGAGTTGGAATATCTATATATGTCAAATGTAAAATAGAGTTTAGGGCAAGAAAAAAAAAACCTTACAATAAACAAAAGACATCATTTAATAATGATAAGAGGTTTAATTCACCAAGTGGAAAAAATTCTAAAATTTAAAACTTGATAATATAACTTCAATAAAATAAAGGGAAATCTGACATATTTACAAAGAGATACTGTCGAATTCTCCACTATTGTGAGTCATTAAATATAGATATCTCAATAATTGATAGATAAAATGGACCAAAAACCATTAAGGTTATGATTAATTTGAAAAATACAGAAAGCTTAACCTACTGAACATATAGATTCCTGCACTCCAAATTAAGGTATACAAATTGGTTTTGGTTATGCAAGAAACACTACAATAATTGGTTATGAATTAGGCCATAAATCAAGTCTCAACCAATTTTAAGAAACTGATCTTAAACATGTTGTATTTTTTTTAATCACAATTCAGTTAATAAAGATATCTTTAGCTAAAAAATAATGTTTTAAAAATTTAGAAAATTGGAAAACACTTTTGAATAACTCATCAATCAAGGAGTAAATCATATTGCAAAATATAAAGTGCTTAGGATTGAACAATAATAAAATCCAAAAACTTTATCAACTTCACTAAAACAAATGGTTAAAAGGGACTTAGAGGAAATTTTAAGTCATAAATGCTTATATTAGAAACTGAGAAAGACTGAATATTGCTGAGCTAAGCATCCATGAGAAATTATTTTAAAAATAGAACTAATTTCAAGCGAGCAGAAGAAAGAAAATAATAAGGATAAGCCTGGAAATTAATGTTATAGAAAACACGAATAAAATAAAAAAGATCAACAATGCCAAATTTAAGGTTTTCAAACAAGTGAGTGAAATTGACAAATCGACCTGGCCTGGTTGAACTAAAAGAAAGAAGAAAAAAGAAGGAGGAGGAGGAAGAAGAAGACAAAGATGACAACAAAAATGTTAGGAATTTAAAAAATTCAAAGATTAAGAAAATGATAAACTAGTACAAACAACTTGGTGTCATGTTTGAAAATTTAGAAAAAATGGTCAAATTATTAGAAAAAAATGTAACTTACCAAACAAACTCAGGAAGAAATAGCAATTCTGAGTCATTGTAAAGCCCTTGAAGAAATTGGTTCACCAATTTAAAAATCTTACACAAAGACCTGGCCCAGATGACTATAGGTGAATATTAATAAACACCTTAAAAACAATGTAAGGCATGCTTCAAAAACTTGAAACAAGGAAAAACACCCCAATAAAACATATGCTGGCCTCATTCCATGGAAAAAAATATATTTTATATAGTAAAACATATAAGGATAATACAAGAGATAAAAAATGACAAACCAACTTCACTCATGAGCATACATGCAAAACTCTGCAAAAAAGTATAAAAATGTAATCCAGTAATGCACAGAAGATAGTATATTATGATTAAATACATTTAAATAATGCATTTAAATACATTATTTAAGCAGATATTTACTTTCAAACACAGGATGGTCTAACTTTATAAAATCAAATGAATACAATTCACTAAATTACAGATTAACCGAGAATAAACACCTGCTATTATGAATGGCTGCAGATAAATTATTCCATACAATTTATTTTTTATCCATGTTTAAACAAGCAAGCAAGCAAGCAAAAACTCTTAGGCACCTATGTAAATTAAAAGAAGGATAAACACATAATTTAGCAGGGTGGTTTGCCTTTAGTGGAGGAGACAGGCTATACAGATTGGTGTGGGGCCCACAAAGGAAGTTTCTGTGATATTGCCATTTGCTTACCACACAAGGCTCTTCATGTTCTGGCCCCTCACCATACCCCTATTGTCACATCCAACCAAACCTCTAAACCCATTATTTATTTCCATCTGTATGGATCTTCCAAAACCATGCATAATGGCACTTCACATCTCCATGCCTTAGTACATGTTGCTTTCTCTTGGCCAGAAATACTCTTCCTCCCTTCTCCATTTAGCTAATTCCTACTCATCCTTCAAATTCTGGAACTTCATTTTATACCTTCCCTCAATATTGATTTATAATCCTTTCCTTCCTCTATAACATTCCATGCTTTCTTATGTCGTGGCACTAATTGCACTACACTAAAACCTTCAGTTAGGTCTCATCCTCTAGTGGTCTTTCATAATAGTAATGTGTTACTTATTGAGCACTCTAGGCAATTTACTTACATTATTTCTAATCCCCGACATAACTGTCAAAGGTGCCTATCTTCAGCTACAATTTAAAGTTGAGGAAACTGAGGCTTAGAGAGTGAGGCCATAAGTCCGTGGTCTTATAATTATAATGGAAGCATCACACTCACATCTGGTTCTATAATGTCTTATTGACTCTGTCTCCCCACCACCAGACACAGTGCCTGAGACTTTCCTGGTTACATGGATGTGGATGGATGGATGGCCTGGGTTGAAATAAATCCTAGTTTAGAAGACAAAGAAAAAAAAAGCCAAATTTGAAGTCAGATTAAGAAGACTTGTGCTCAAGTTCTGCCTCTACCTCTAGCTGCTAGGACAAGGGAGTTTCAAAACAGCTGAGCATGTCCAAACATGATTAGTATGGTAAGTGGCCTTCCTGGGTTGGGGACGACTTTGGCACTGCAGTCTGCAGATCAACGGAGAGGATGGAAAGAGAGTCTGAACTCACAGGCAGGGTGCCTGTTGCTACAAGTTTTCTTGGCAGAAGAACTATGTTGTCATGCAACATTTATCTTAGATCCTTAGATGGTAAGATAACGATTTGCTATCTCTGTGTGCAGCTATGACAAGAGAGATTGATGTGGAACCTGGTCTCAGAGCTGAGTGGATGCACATTGCCTGCCCTTTGGTTTGTGTCCAAGGCTGCTGTTTTCTGAAAATAGTACCTAATTCTGCCTCTGACTCAGTCCCTTTTTCCTCATATCCTCTCTGGTACATTAATTCTAAGAAAATCAACTCATCTCTGATTGTTTGCTACATGCCTTTTTTTGTAAAATTTATGAAATTTGTGAGTTATTACCAAGATATTTAAACTTTCTTTTATTAATTCCTGGAATTTGGTGTCATGTGAATCAGTGGAAAGATACAGACTTTCTTGTTGCCTCTCTAATGATTTACAAAGTTATGGGGCACCCTTTACTCTGAATCTTTAAATAATGTAACAGAATCCATCAAAACCATCCCCTTGGAATCCATTCCATTGCCATTCAGGGTGGGCTTTTCTGCCTCTGGATTAGCATTCTTAACTTGTGTTGACTTGCTGATCCCCTCTTTGCTCCCTCTCCAGGCACTCCTCCCAGTTAATGTCTCCCTTTTAAGTGACTATTTAATGGGTCTTTTCTGCAGCCCACATAATTGGAAGTGGTGATGCTGCACATTCTGAGCACCTGCAAAGCCTCCCTCTAAGTTCTAGCCAGTTGATGTTCCCAAGTCTCCATTCAGTACCTTGGGTAAGATTCTGCACTCCCTCCAGACCCCCCACCCCTGGACTGTGAAGATTCAACATGAATGATTGCTTTTTTAGCCCTTTTTGTATTTTTTTTTTTTTTTTTTTTTTTTTTTTTTTTTTTTTTTTTTTTTTTTTTTGGCACGGAGTTTCACTCTTTTTGCCCAGTCTGGAGTGCAATGGCATGATCTTGGCCCACTGCAACCTCCACCTCTCAGGTTCAAATGATTCTCCTGCCTCAGCCTCCCAATTAGCTGAGATTACAGGCATGCGCCACCATGCCTGGCTAATTTCGTATTTTTAGTAGAGATGGGATTTTGCCATGTTGACCAGGCTGGTTTTGAACCCCTGACCTCAAGTGATCCACCCTCCTCGGCCTCCCAAAGTTCTGAGATTACAGGTGTGAGCCAGTGCGCCCAGCCCAAATTGAGTTTTCATATCACTATTTTCTTAAGTCTTGATGTCTTAAATTTCAGTCTTTAATTTGCTGCTGCTTGGTTGTTGTTGCCTATTCTTCCATGCACAGACATACTTAATCAGTGATTATTGTGCCTTTACATTAAGGCACTGTGAGAGAGTTAACAAGGTTTGTGACCTCCAAGTGTGCACAATCAATCAGGTACTCACATCACTTCAGTACTAGGCAATCTGTGATAAGTCGGTCTCGTCTATAAAAATTGTAGAGAAGTTCAGAGGAGGCAAGGGACTACTACTGATCTGTGCTATCAGGGTGCAGCGTGTTGAAGAATAAGATTAAAATTTTTTTTTTTTTTTCTCTTTGTTTTTTTTGTCATGGGGGTCTCACTCTGTTCCCCAGGGTGGCGTGCAGTGGAATGATCATGGCTCACTGCAACCTTGACCACCAGGGCTCAGGCGATTTTCCTGCCTCTGCCTCCCAAGTAGCTGGACTACATGTGTGCACACCATGCCTAATTTTTTTTTTTTTTTGAGACAGAATCTTGCTCTGTCACCCAGGCTGAAGTACAGTGGTGTGATCTTGGCTCACTGCAACCTCCGCCTCCTGGGCTCAAGCAGTTTTCCTGCCTCAGCCTCCTGAGTAGTTGGGATTATAGGTGTGTGCCATCATGCCCGGCTAAGTTTGTTTTTTCAGTAGAGATGAGGTTTCATCATGGCCAGGCTGGTCTCGAATGCCTCACCGCAAGTGATCCACCAGCCTTGGCCTCCCAAAGTTCTGGGATGACAGGTGTGAGCCACTGTGCCTGGCCTCTAATTTTTATTGTTATTTGTAGAGATGAAGAAAAAAATTTTTTTTTTGAGATGGAGTTTTACTATGTTGCCCAGGGTGGTCTCAAATACCTGGGCTCAAGCAATTCTGCTTTGGCTTCCCAAAGTGCTGGGATTACAGGTGCAAGGCAGTGTATGTGGCCTCTTTTTTTTTTTTTTTTGAGACTGTGTCTTGCTCTGTCGCCCAGGCTGGAGTGCAGTGGCACGATTCCCTCTCACTGCAACCTCTCCCTCCCGGTTCAAGCACTTCTCCTGCCTTAGCCTCCTGAGTAGCTGGGATTACAGGCGAGTGCCACCACCATGCCTGGCTAATTTTTGTAATTTTAGTAGAGATGAGGTTTCACCATGTTGGTCAGGCTGGTCTCAAACTACTGACCTCGTGATCTGCCCTTCTTGTTNAGAGACGGGGTTTCACCATGTTGACCAGGATGGTCTCGATCTCTTGACCTCGTGATCCACCCGCCTCGGCCTCCCAAAGTGCTGGGATTACAGGCTTGAGCCACCGCGCCCGGCCCCTTTTTGTATTTTTATTGACTGGTTAGACTCTGGGCATTTAATTCCCTGTGACAAAAACTCTCAGTTGTACATACTTAAGCCTGTCCATGTCTCACTGACTTGCTGTCTCAGTCAATATAGTGTTGGTTGGCTTAACCATGGAACCTATTCGTTTGCTACATCTAACTTTCTTTTCTCCCTAACAAGAAAACCAGGAAGCTGGGGGCATCAAGTATCTGGTACAGTCAGTGACTAACTTTCTTTTCTTTCCTTTTTTTTTTTTCAATTTAGTATTTTCTTATGAAAGTAATATATGCTTATCATCAGTAAGTGGTTCAGAATTGGGTGAACTTCCCAATCCCATCTCCTGTTAACAGTATGGTAAGTATTCTTCCAGTTGTTTTCTAGTCATTTACTAAAATAAAATAAGATGAAATAAAATAAGGTAACATAAAAATCACACAAAACACACTATATACACAAATAGAATACTACCAAAATCACTATTGTATAATTTGACTTTTTTCATTTAATAATTATTGTGATCCTTTTCTATGTCAATATATTTGTCCATCATTTTTTTTTCCCAAATGTTCCTTTCTAATGAATTGGCCATTACATTTCCAAAGTTATAAAATTGCCAAGAGACTACAGAAAGACAATCATTTAGTCTCCTGCTTGAAACCAACAGCTTCAGCAAATTGCTGGCCTTGAATCAGGACCAACTGTTCTTTTTAATACCTATGGAATACTTTTACTAGAACACTCTGGCTTCGAGGTATAGCAACCCAACTCATATTACTTTAAGCAAAAAAGAATTTATTGGTTCACAAGAGTAGGAGGCAGAGAGGTAGGATTGGCCTTGGAAGGTATCAGTCCAGGGACCCAGTGGTATCATGGGGATGCCCTTTCTTTTCATTTCCAGATTGGTACTTATGATTTGTTTGGTTTCCTTCTTTTCTACAGCAAAGCATACTTATTTCATGCAATAGGGACAGAGGGTCACTCCTGCTGATACCTTCTTTTGCGTCATCTCACAACTACCTGCCTACTGGTTGGATGATCCTGAGCTAATTATCTCACCCGTCTCAACTGCAGCTGTCATGTAAGCAGGTATATTTGGGCTCAGTCTTCTCAGCTCTTTCTTGTGGTCCAGCCAGAATCATGCCAGGTGTGGAAACTGGAAGGCTAGAAAGCAAAGTTTCCCACTGCTCTGAGACAGGTCCTCTTCCTTCAAAGATGTGGTGATCTTCAAACCACATCTTTGAGGATCACCCTATGGAGCACCTTGGTGTCCATCTCCTCTTGCCTAGGCCTGCTCTTAGGATATTGGTTGTATTGGTCCTAGCCCTTCATTTTATTGGGTGCACTTTTGAGAGTAGGTGAAGAGCTAACCAAACTATAAATCCCTGATTGGGTGTTTCTTTTAATAATGAACAACTTAGGAACCCTTCTACCTTGTTTCTGGGGCCAAGGCTACTCTTCTCACAGGAGTATTCCAGAGTTATGTTTAATTCTTACAAAATTATGCTTCAGAAGCCATAATATATGGGTGCCCACTGGTGAGGATTTCTTAAGATAAAGATCCTGGGCTCTACCCTTTGAGACTGAATCAGTAGATCTGGGGTAAGGCCCAGAATATATACTTTAAAAAAGCAACACACCAGCTTCCAGTTTCCAGTCTGCATGTGAGAAGCTTGGAAGTTGTCACTCTGCCCTAACAACAAGGAAAAAGCTAAACAGGTCAGGTGCAGTGGCTCTCATCTGTAATCCCAGCACTTTGGGAGGTTGAGGCGGTTAGCATTTCTTGAGCCCAGGAGTTCAAGACAAGCCTGGGAAACATGGTGAAACCCCATTTCTACAAAAAAATTAAAAATTAGTCTGGTGTGGTGGCGCACACCTGTAGTTGCAGCAACTTGGGAGGCTGAGGTGGAAGGATCACTTGAGCTCAGGAATTCGAAGTTATAGCGATCCACGATAGCACCACTGCACTCCAGCCTGGGTGAGAGGGTAAGACCCTGCAGATTACAGGGCCCTCTACGGCAACTAGTGCCCATGTAGGAAGACCTTAACTGTAATTGATGAATTGCTGGAGGCTGAGTGTGGAAAAGTCGAAAACTCTAGGGGGACCCATTCATTAAGAGACCTCCCACATTTTTGTGTTTTACCTTTAGAAGCTCTACCACACCCCAAAGTGAATATTGGAGAAAAATCCCCTCATGCTTCTGCTAGGGGAAGGGGAAAAGAACCATTTAAAAATACACCAGAACACTATGCTCTTCTGAATGTGGTCTGCCCTTAGGAGGAACTACCTCGCCAGAGCCTAACCTTCAGGGGTTTTACCGACACCTAACTGACCTGGAAGAAGGGAGACACTCAACTCTAAGTAAACTAGGAATAGAGGGAAATTTCCTCAACTCGATAAAGAATATCTGTAAAAACAAACAAACAAAAACAAAAAACCAAACACACTATAAATAATGTCATACTTAATGATGAGAAACTTGAAGCCTTCCCTTAAGATCAGGAGCAAGGCAAAATGTTTCCTCTCTCCACTGCTTCTGAATAGCAGATGAAAAATTCTAGATAATACAGCAAGGAAAAGAAATTAAAGATACAGATTGGGAGGGAAATAATAAAACTGTCTTTGTTTGCAAATGACATGATTGCCTATGAAGAACATCTGAAAAAAATTGGCAGAAAAGTCTCCTGGAACTAAGAAGTAATTATGGGAATGTTGAGGAATACTAGGTTAATATACTAAAGTCAATTGTTTTCCAATATACCAGTATCTTAGTCTGTTTTATGCTTCTAAAACAGAATAACCAAGACTAGGTAATTTATAAAGAATAGAAATTTATATTTTACAGTTCTGGAGGCTGGGAAGCCTAAGGATAAGGGGCTTATATCTGGTGAGGTCCTTCCTATTGTGCATCCCCTGATGGAAAGCAGAAGGGCAAGAGAGCATATATGTAGAGGGGAAAGGAAGGGGAGGGAAAAAGAAGGGAAGAGACTAGAAAGGGAGAAGGGAAGGGCCCCCCACCCCTAGAGGAAGGGGAGGGGAGGGAAGCCAAACTCATCCTTTTATTAGGAATCCACTCCCACAAAAAGCATGAATCCATTCATTAGAACAGAACCCCTCATGTCTTAATCACCTCTTATAGGTCCCACCTCTCAACACTGTTGCATTGGGGATTAAATTTCTTTCCGTGATATATTCAATGCATGACAACAAGCAATGAACAAATGAAATTTGAAATTTTAAAAAAAGTCCTCCACCAAAATAAAATAGGTATAAATCTACCAAAATGCATACAAGACCCATATGAGAAACACTGCAAAACTTTAATGAAAGAGGAACCAAACAGATGGAAAAATACAACATGTTCATGGATGGGAAGATTCAATAGTGTCAAGATGTCAGCTCTTGCCAACTTGATGTACAGATTCAATGTAGATAAAATTAAAATCCCAGCAGGCCATTTTGTGAAGATTAACAAATTGATTTAAAGTTAATCTGCAGAGGCAAAAGACCCAGAAGTACCAACACAGCACTGAAGAATAAAGTTGGAAGACTCACACTATATGACTTGAAGATGTAATATAAAGCTGTGGTAAACTAGACCGTGTGGTATTGGTGAAAGAATAGACAAATAGATCTATTTGTGGAACAGAATAGAGAGCTCAGAGATAAACCCTGCAGATAGTGTATGTCAAAGGAGCAAAGGCAATACAGTGGCACAAAGAGTCTTCAACAAATGGTCCCAGAACAACTGGACATCACATACCAAAAGAAAAAAATGAGTAAGACACAACCCTTACTTTTGTCACAAAAATTAACCCAAAATGGATCACAGACCTACATGTAAAATGCAAAACTGTAACACTCCTAGAATGTAATAACACAGGAGAAAAATCCAGATGAGCATGGGTATGGTGATAACATTTTAGATACAACACCAAAGGTATAATCCATGAAAGAAATAATTGATAAACCAGACGTCACTAAAATTAAAAACTTCTGTTTTACCAAAGATGGTGTCAAGATAATGAGAAGATGATTCAAAGACTGGGAGAAAATATTTGCAAAAGACATTTCTGATAATGGACTGTTTTCCAAAATACAAAACAAAATAAACCTCTTAAAACCCAGCAATAAGGAAACAAACAACCCAGTCGAAAAAATGGGCCAAAGACCTTAACAGACACTTTACCAAAGAAGATATGCACACGACAAATAAGCATATAAAGAGATGTTCCATATCATATGTCATCAGGGAAATGAAAATTAAAGCAGCAATGAAGTACCACTACACACACATATTAGAGTGGTCCAAATCTGGAACACTGACAACACCAAATGGTGGTGAGGATGTGGAGCAACAGGAACTCTCATTCATTGCTGGTGGGAATACAAATGATACAGCCACTTTGGAAGACAGTTTGGTAGTTTCTTACAACATAAACATACTCTTACTATATAATCCAGCAATCATGTTCTTTTGGTATTATGTCCACACATAAACATGCATATGGATGTTTATGTCAGCTTTATTCAAAATTTCCAACACTTGGAAGCAACTGAGATGTCCTTTGGTAGGTGAATGGATAAATAAACTGTGGTACATCCAGACAAAGGAATATTATTCAGCACTAAAAAGAAATGAGCTATCACATCATCAAAAGACATGGAGGAAACTTACATGTATATTATTAAATGAAAGAAGCCAGTCTGAAAAGGCTACATACTGTAGGATTCCAACTATCTGAGAGCCTGAAAAAGAACTAGTGAGAGAGTAAAATGATCCAAGGTTGCCAGGGCTTAAGAGAAAAAGAGAGATGAATAGTTGGAGCACAGAGGATTTTTAGAGGAGTAAAACTATTCTGTATGATGCTCTAATGGTGGATACAGGTCATTAAAAATTTGTTCAAACTCAAAGAATGTACAACACAGAGTGAACCCTAATACAAACTATAGTCTTTGGGTGATAATGCTGTGCCAATAGTTTCATCAATTGTAACAAATGTGCTACTGTGGTGCAGATGTTAAAAATGGGTGATGTTGGGGCCGGACGCGGTGGCTCACGCCTGTAATCCCAGCACTTTGGGAGGCCGAGGTGGGTGGATCATGAGGTCAAGAGATTAAGACCATCCTGGTCAACATGGTGAAACCCCGTCTCTACTAAAAATACAAAAATTAGCTGGGCATGGTAGTGCACGCCTATAGTCCCAGCTACTCAGGAGGCTGAGGCAGGAGAATTGCTTGAACCCAGGAGGTGGAGGTTGCGGTGAGCCGAGATCGTGTCATTGCACTCCAGCCTGGGTAACAAGATCGAAACTCCGTCTAAAAAAAAAAAAAAAAAAAGGGTGATGTTGAAAATGCCAGTGTCAGGACAGGGAATACAGAAGAAATCTGTTTTCTGCTCAGTTTTGTTGCAAACCTACAACTGCTCTAAAAAATAAAATTTACATTTTTTTAAAAAACAGCACACCTGATTTTATAACCAACCAGGCTGGGAAAGGCAAACATATAAATCTTCCAGATAATTCTCTTTGTTTAACTTCACCTTTCTAAAGAGCAGCGACTGGGTAGGTGTTGGCCGCTTTTCCTGCTATGTAAATGGCAGGCCCTTGCCAGGAATGCTTAACAGACAGGTGTGTCCCAGCCTTTCCCCTACTTTTACCCAAGTCAGGTATTTTTATTCCCAGGTTAGATCTAAGGTGACAAGCTTTTCCTAAGTAGGGGGATATTCAGATTTTGTTGGTCTTATGCAGTTTGGACATAGCCTCTTTAAGGAAAAAAAAAAAATCAGTGTACGAATATAAAAGTACAAAGGCCCTCAGAAGAGATCTGTAAAAATGAGGAATTCACAGCAGATTTGCCTCTGTACAACTTTCTCATTTTGGAGCAAATCAAAAGAACTCTGTTTTATAAAAGCTTTCAATATATATTTAGTCAAATAGAATTTTTAGAAATAAAAAAAAAAAACCACAGAAATGGATCATTTTGGCTGAGAACTGCAAAAACTCTGGGCACAAACGTGTTATTCACCCTCTCTTGAGAGACGTGGCCATACTTCAGCATGGCTTTTAGCAGTCCAAGCCTTGTCTCTGGGAAGACTCAAACACCTTTTGAGTTCTTGTCTGGAAGAGCTCAGTCCTTAACCTCCCTTTCTTAGCTCATTTACTAAATAGGGCTTGCAATTGTGAATCTTTCCTCTGTTCCTTTGAGATGTGTATGCATCTCCTGCAACTCAGGAGTGTCTTTCTCATGGACTTGAAAGCCATTCCTTTGAAATGTAATACTCAGGAAGGATAGGGTCTCTGTCTCCCAGTGTCTGTGGGAGGATAGAAGCCTAACTTCAATAATTGCCAGCAAGCATTCACAGTTGGCTTAATTGTATTTGCATTGACCAACCTTTTGTAATTTTTCACTTCCCTGATTCCACTGAGCCTCCGCTCATGCCTCTTCTACTCCCTCGTTCTCTTTTAAAAACACCCAGTCACTTCTGTGCAAATCTGAATGGGCTCAGTCCTTTCCCTTGTTGTCAGTAGCTACTGAACAAAATCAGTTTTCACTAACATCTGGCTTTGTTTATCTTTTACATGCCCTGGAAGAGTCTGAGGCTGAGTTCTTCACCACAGCCCAGTGGCACAGGCTTCGTTTGCAGGTGAGTTTTCTCATTATCCCCTGTATACTCTGAAATTGTAGAAAGAGCAACATAATCCCTTCATAAACACTTTCCCATCACCTTTCTGACCCCATCTCCCACCACTTTCCTCCTTGCTTGACCCTCTGCAGCTACGCTGGCCTCCTTCTCCTTCCAGGAACAGACCTGGCATGTTCTTGCCTCAGGGCTTCTGTACTTGGGGTTCCTCTTCCCAAAAGACTGCTGTCTCCATTTTGCAGAGAAGGACACTTGGGCTTGGGAAATTTAAGTGTTGTGACCAAGTGATTAAAACTCGAGAAATGATCCATGATGTTTTTTCCCACTGGCTTCATTCCCAACACCCCACTTTGTCTCATGATCTATTCAATCAGTCAGGAGACCCTGGTTCTGAGTTCCACCGCTTGTCCCATCTCCACTGTTGCCATGAGGGCGAGACCACTACCACTTCTTGCCTGCTTGACTATGGGAGCCTCCCATCTTGTCTTCCTGCGTATTCCCTTGTCCCTGTAGTCTATCTCAACACAGCAACCAACGTGGTCCTTCCAAATATAAGTTAGATCATGTTGCTTCTTTGCTCAAAAGCCTGATTGCTTTGTATTTCCTCCAAGGTTAAAAGCCTTGAAAGGCCCTTCGAAAGCCTATCAAGCTCTACAGTAATGCAGCCCAAGGCAGTAACAACGGGCCACCTATGGCTATAGGACACACGACATGGGGCCAGTTGGAATTGGGATGCAAAATACACACTGGACTTTGAAGGCTTAGTTTGAAATAATGTAAAATAAGTAAGAATGTAAAATATCTCAGTAATTTTCATAGTTATTATATATGGAAATTATAATATTTTTTGATATATTGGATAAATAAAATATAGTATTAAAATCAATTTTACTTGTTTTTTTTTTTTACATTTTTACTGTGGCTACTAGAAAATTAAAAATTACAAAACCGATTCATGTTTGTGGCTTGAATTATATTTCCATTAGACAGAGCTGGCTTATAGTAACTGGTCCCTCCCTAAAACCTCTTCTGATCTTATCTCCTACTCGACTCTGTTCTTGCCAAATTGGCCTCCTTGCCATTCCTTGAGCACAAGAGGCATACTCCTACCTCAGGGCCTTGGCACTTGCTATTTCCACTCCTAGAAAACCTTCCCCCAGTTATCTGGATGTTGCTTCATCTTTCCTGGACTTCATTCAAACTTTACCTTCCCGATACCTTTCTGACAGCCTGCTGAAAACTGAATTCCTCACCCACCTCCACTATCCTCTTTCCCTGTTTTACTTTTCTCCACAGCATTGTCACCATGTAACGTACTGTATATCTTTCTTATTTAATTTATTGTCTAACTTCCCCTGTAGAATCTACCAGGCAGGGAGTTTTGTTTAAAGTTGTGCTCCTGAAATCTAGAATTGTGTCTGGTATGTAGTAGGTGTTCACTAACTCTGCGGAATGGAATACTGAATGACTCTTAACCGCTTCATTATACAGGCGAAAGAACTCTGGATAAGTGGCTTTCCCAGAGTCTCACAGCTTTTTTTAGGGGCAGAGTGGATGTACCCTCAGTAAAGTCAGATGCTGCCATCTAGAACCCTGCCCTTTACCTATATTTGTGTTTCTTCACTGGACTCTGAGCACATTTTTAAGCCTCTTTTAAACTTTGCACTTAAAGAAATAAAGATTTTACTCTAGCAATAACCTGCTCAGTCACACCCAGGGGATGACCTCCAGCATTCTTTCTCGCTCGAAGGATATGCCTTTGAGATTTTGTTTTTCCTAGACAGGAATTTTGGGTCTGTCTGGATCTCAGGAAACTGATTACTTCACAAGGGGAAAAAAATCTGCTTGAAGGAAGTCATTAGGATTTAACTGTACGATAAATAAAATATTTAAACTATAGCCTGAAGGATTTACATAGTTCATTTATTCCACAAAGAGACACATTTTTATTGAGCGCTGATATATGCCAGGCATTGATTTAGGTGCTGGGAATAAACAGAAAGATGTGACAGTCTCCTGGGAGTGAACAGTCTAGTGTGTATGTGTGGGGAAGGAGGGTAAGCAAACAAAGACAGGGCACATTAGTTTCCTATTGCTGCTATGATGAATTACCACAAGCTTCATGGCTTAAAACAATGCATATTTATTCTCTTCCAGTTTTGGAAGTTAGATGTCCAAAATGGATCTTATTCAGCTAAAAATCAAGGTGTCAGGAGTCTGTCCCTTATGGAAGCAATAGGGAAGCAAAGTTTTCTTGTCCTTTTCAGCTTCTAGAGGGTTCCTGTATTCTTGGCTCCTAGCTCTTGCTCCATCTTTAAAGCACATCTCCCGAGTCTCTGCTTCCATCCTCACTGGCCTTCCCCTCTCACTTTGACTCCTCCTGGGTTGCTCAAGACGTTTGACTTAAAAATATAGATATATTTTTAATTGACAGATAATAGTGTATTTTTCTGAGGTACGATGTGATGTTTTGATATATGTATACATTGTGGAATGATTATATCAAGCTGATTAACATATCTGTCACCTCACACATAATCATGTATTGCTTAACAAGTGGAATACGTTCTGAGAAATGGTATAGCCTATTGCTCCTAGACTACAAACCTGTACAGCTGGTTACTGTACTGAATACTGCAGGCAGTTGTAACAGAAGCTAGATATTCATGTGTCTAAACATATTTAAACCTGGAAGAGGTATAGTAAAAATACAGTATTATAATCTTATGGGACCACTCTCATGGATACCATCCATTGTTGGCTGAACCATTGTGTGTGCAGATGACTGTGCTTATCCCTTTTGTGTAATGAGAACATTTAAAAATCTATTCTTTTAGCAATTTTGAAGTAGATAATTCATGATTATTAACTATAGCCACATTGCTGTGTAATTAATTCAAGATCCTTAACTTAATCACTTCAAATTTCCTTTTGTCACTTAAGGGTACTTACCATTCGCAGGTTTGGGGATTAGGATGTGGACATTTTTCAGGGGGGTATTGTTCCATCACAGGACAATGTGACAAGTGCTACAGTTAAGGTAAATATTAGATGCCATGTAAACAAAAACAACAGATCAGAGAGGATGTTGAGGAGAAGCAAGGCAGTTTTCTAGAGCAAGTAGCTGCTTAGCTGAGGCTTGCATGGTGCAGTGAATGGTAGGTATGTACCATTCTTAACGGAATAAACAAGAAAAATGAGGTATAAATGAAGATGAGATTTGCATTCATTATTTATTGCTGGGTCACAAATTACCTCCCAAACTTTGAAGCTTAAAACAATAAATGTCTAAGAGTTCATCATTTCTGAGGATCATTAATCTTAACCATCTGATCCTGCCCTATGGTCAATCATGAGATTGCAGCCAAGTTGTTGGCTGGGGCCGCAGTCATTTGAAGGGGCTGAAGAAGCAGTATCTAAGCTTCCTCATGTGACTGCTGCAGGAGGCTTCAGTGCCTCACCGCATGGTCCTCTCCATTGAGTTGCTTACAGGACACGGCATGGCATTTGGTTTCCCAGAGAGAGAGTAATCAAAGAGAAAGAATCAAAGACGGAAGCTGCAGTTATTGATAACCTAATCTCAGAACTGATATATCCTCACTTCTGCCATGCTGTTGGTCATGCAGACCAATCCTAGTACAATATGGAGGTGGGAGAGGACCACAAAAAGGGTGAAGTCCAGGAGCAGGCATCACTGGGGCCGTGTCGGAGTCTGGCTACCACAGTATTCTTGGGATTACAGTTTCCCATTGTTGACATGTAGGCAATCAGGAAAGATTACCGGGGGTGAGGCCGGCAGGGGTGAGGTTGGCATGGGAAGGAAGGGCTAGAGCGTGTGGAGCCTGTACACTTGCCCAAGAGTTGGGAGATAATTCTTTTCTTGGTAGGGAGGGATTGCAGGGGATTAGTCACGGGAGTGACATGACCACGTTGCTTTTTTGAATGACCACTGCAGTAAGAGTGTATGGAGGGAGGTAGAGCAGAAGGCAAAGAGATTAGAGAGAAAGAACTGCTAAGAAGCTATTGCAATAGCACAGGAGAGAGAGGAAGAGGCATATTATAAGGCAGTAGTGGTCAAGGAGTGGTGAGGATGATGTGTTCAGGGCATGTTCAGGAAGCGGAATTGTTCCTGGTTCGGGAGGGAGGGAGTTAGCGAGGCTACAGGGCCGCTTTCAGGTTGCTTGTTTGCATCAGGGATCAGCAACATTAAATGAATATGGAAAGAAGGGCAAGGTCCACATGAGGTGAACAAAAGTTAAGATGCCTAATGTGAATATGTTGTGACTATGGGGCATTCATGCATAGAGATAACTAATGAATAGAGTGAAATAAATTTAGTTTGGACTACTAACTATAGCAAGAGCTTCTCAGCATTTGTCAAAAGATTCTGTGAACTCGGGCCAGAGAAGAGCTCTTCTCACCGTGTTCATGTGATGTCCCAGCCTAAGCTGAACAGCATTGTCTAGACACCATCTTTATATTTTCATCACCCTTGTAACTACCGTTGATTAAGTGTCTGCTGCATAGCGCACTCTGTGCTTCACATATTGCATACCATTTCATTTCACTTCATCTTCCCACTAACCCAGTGAGCCATGTAATGTTACTTCTTTTTTACAGGGGAAGCAACTGAAGAAGGTTCTATTGCTAGCCCCATTTTATAGATGAGGAAGCAGGCTTACCTGGTGTCACTAACAGTGCTCAGGGCTATACAGGGATCAGTCATGGATGCAGCTCTCAGGTCCAGATCTTCCTACTTTAGACCAAGCTTGTCCAACCTGCAGTTTGTGGGCCACATGCAACCCAGGACGGCTCTGACTGTGGCCCAGTACAATTTGTAAACTTTCTTAAAACATTATGAGATTTTTTTTTTTCAATTTGTTTTTTTAGCTCATCAGCTATCTTTTTTTTTTGAGATGGAATCTTGCTCTGTAGCCAGGCTGAAGTGCAGTGGTGTGATCTGGACTTATTGCAACCTCTGCTTCCTGGGTTCAAGTGATTTCCCTGCCTCAGCCTCCCAAGTAGGTGGGACTACAGGTGTGCGCCACCATGCCTGGCTAATTTTTTTGTATTTTAGTAGAGACGGAGTTTCACCATGTTGTCTAGGATGATCTCAATCTCCTGACCTCATGATCTACCCACCTCGGCTTCCCAAAGTGCTGGGATTATAGGAGCCACTGTGCCAGGCCAGTGTTAGTGTATTTTATGTGTGGCCCAAGACAATTCTTCTTCTAGTGTGGCCTAAGGAAGCCGAAAGATTGGACACCCCTGCCTAGACCCTATTCCTTTAATTGAATGCTACCTATGATATGCTCTGTAGAATTAGAAACACTTTCCAACATTGTTTGGGTGGAGTGATGGTTTATAATCTGATGAGTGAGAGATAGCAAATAGCAGGAACAAGGTCATAAATCCACATATGTGGTGGTGTGAAAAAAGGTTCAAATGCCCAATTCCTGGTAAATTTAGATGTCTACATATTGGAAACATTTTCAATCTTTTCCCTAAAACTCTCTTCTTGTTTTTCTATTTCTGAAAAAATGTGAGGAACAGCTTTTATTCACTTAAAAAAATAGCAAATTGTTCATTTTCTTGTCACAGAAAAATGCCAGCATCTTGCATTAGCAAGATGGCTTTTGAGGCTTAAGATTGATGCAAAGGGAGTTTTATCACAGCAGCATTTTTCATTAGAAGGGAGAAAAGGGAGTGCATAGATGAAAGATGTCAGACAGATCCTGTCTTTTTCTTAGGGAAGGTTCCCACAACAGCAGATCAACTGGTCTGGAAATAGCTACCGTCATTTCTTTATATATATATATTTTAAAAAGCCAAAAAAAAAAAAACCCACTATTTCTTAAAAAAGTTCCCATACTCAAGGTTATACAGTAGCATTTAAGAGGCGATAAAGAGAGTAACAGTCATGCACAGCTTCATAAATGGCTCCCAGATTATTCATTGTCCTAAAGAAGATTCAGCCTCTGGACTGCAGACTTCCTGTAGGTCAGAGTATGAAAGCACAGGGTCCCACTGAGGCAAGAGCAACTTCACAGCTTCTCTGCAGTTGTCTAGAATTTCCCGGAGAAAGGAAAAGACAAGGCTAAATGTAGACTTTCACCTTGAAAAGCTGTAAACGTAATAAGAACAGGGCATAGTGGGTTGGTTTGCAAGACTCCCACTTCACATTTTATGTGCGTTTCCAAGCAACAGAGCTTCCTAAAACTAGAGAAGGGGGGATGTGAGTGATGAGTGCAGAAGGCTTAGCCACTGGCTGCACCAGACAACTTTGGACACAAGAGAACTGCTTGCTTCATCTCTGTCCGTTGTAGAGTCTCTCCATCCCTGACTCACTCCTCCTGCCCACCATCCTTCCCCCTCATCTCCACCCCACTATCCTCAGAGCCTTGGGAATCCCTGCACATATTAGCTGTCATTTTCTTCCCTCCCTCCCTCTCTCCTTCCCTTCTTCTTCCTTCCTTCCCTCCCTCCCTCCCTCCTTCCTTC
>NW_016107576.1:584282-617178 GCF_001604975.1 Cebus imitator | reverse complement strand
TTCCTTCCTTCCTTCCTTCCTTCCTTCCTTCCTTCCTTCCTTCCTTCCTCCCTCCCCTCCCTCCCTCCCTCCATCCCTTCCTTCCTTCCTTCCCTTCCTTTGATGAACACAGTCACCCAGGCTGGAGTGCACTGGCACCACCTTGGCTCATTTGAATCCAGGTTCAAATGATTCTCCTCCCCAGTTGCTGGGATTGTTTTTGTATTTTTAGCAGAGGCACCCACCACCATGCCCAGTTATTTTTGTATTTTTAGCAGAGGCAAGGTTTCACAATGTTGGCCAGGCTGGTCTCGAATTCCTGACCTCAAATGATCCACCCACCTCTGCCTCCCAAAGTGCTGGGATTATAGGCGTGAGCCACCACGCCTGGCCCAATCAGTACTCATTTTCTGGCTTTCATTGTCTTTCCATGTTGATTTTTCCGGGAACCATCTAATGTTAGTAGGATAATAGGATCCGTCCTAGTTTCCTTAGATATTTGTTGGTTACATAAATGAAGCAGCTCAATATTTGGGGGAGTCTTAAATTAGGGGTGAGGCGTTACTCAACCTCTGGGACACAGTTCTTCCTACTGCATGTAGACTGTGGGCCTTAACAGAATTTCTGCTTCTGGCTTTGGGTATCAAAGCATTAGCACTTTATTAAAATTAACTTGATGCCTCAACTGAGTTTTCTTCTCAACTAATTTTAACACATAATCCTTTTTATTTCTTTCACTTTTCTATTCAGTGAAATGCATATTAAATGAAAGAAAGAAAATTATGAAACTTCTGCAGTCTAGGCTCACAATTAATAAGATGCTTACATGCCTATCAATATATTTGTCTATAGTAATATCACAAAAGCATATTATACAACTTCCTGCTAATGGACAAAGACTGGAAAAACTGCCTAACTGGAAATGAATCTTCGTCCCAGGAGGCCCACAATAATAAAATCAAGTGCTGAACACATGAAGATTTATGACATGCTAGCACATTATTACCACAGATTCTATTAATTACTAGTCAGCCATAGGAAACAACTCAGGGGCAGAAGGAAGTCAGTTTGTGGACAAATTCAGCCTTCAGTCTGAAATTCTTCCACTGCCATAGTCACTGAAACCTTTCAGGTTTGGAATGCCCAGCAGTTACTGAACATTAGGATTAGAACCTTACCAAATATTGGTTTGACAAAACCTTTGGAATAATTTTCTATTTGCACAACTTGTCCAACTTTTCTATAATTTTTAAAAATCCTACTATTTTTAACTTTGCTTGTGAAGAAATCATTTTATGGTATTAGTGAAATGGACATTGTCTGAGAAATTTTTGGATAACTGAACTTCCTAAGTGTGTTTCAGAGTGGAATTTGTGATGGGTCTGGAATTCTCTCCCTTCTTAGAGACATCTCTGGCCCAGGGAGAGGACGCATCCCACACTCACGCATGGCAGGATACTCAGGCTGGTGCTCTGTGATTCTGAGGTCCACACAGAAGCAGCCATAGGAACCCCAACACCTCATTCTGACTCTATGTCCTCTAGTTTAACTCTTATCTTCTCCTAGTTTATCATCTCGTTAGTTCTTCCCATTTAGTAACTCTATTCCAAATGATAAGACTTCCTCCTTCTTCCTTATCCTTTTACCTTCATCCATATCCCGCCTGTTTTGTCTCCTATTCTTTTACTTGGTGTTTCTTTCAAACGCCGTTCTTGGTAGCTGATGTGTCCTGCTTAGTCCAACACTGCTCCTGCAATATGCCCCTGGGAGCACTGCTGCGGTGGGCTCCTGGCCATGCTGCTGTGAGGCCCACCCCCGTGTTTCAGGGAGATCTCAGCCAGCTCCTGGGTTTCTTGCTCTGGTTGAAGGAATTTCTGGCTCCCCAGGTGACCTGGGTCCCAGGTAAGACATAGCATGTATGATAAGTGGAGTCCTACCTGAGCAGCGAGGCCCAAGCATAGCACCCCCATGGAGAAGGGTGTTCCCTGCTCAAAAACTGTGGGGTCTCGCCTGTCTAGTTCTGTGTGCTATACCTGTGGTCCAGATATGATGATGTACCATACGAATGCACGGATATATGGTGTGGTCCAGGTGATCAGTGTGCACCCGGCCAGCCACTAGTCCTCTGAGCCTTGGTGGGGAGCTCACATCCCCAGAAATAACGCTGAAGTCTCAAGCTTTGTCATGTATATCCCCCTTTACTGCATAGGTCCTTTTTTTTTTTTTTTTGAGGTGGAGTCTCACTCTGTCACCCAGGCTGGAGTGCAGTGGCACAATTTCAACTCATTGCAGTCTCCACCTCCCGGGTTCAAGCAATTCTCCTGCCTCAACTTCCGGAGTAGCTGGAATTACAGGCATGTGCCACCATGTCTGGTTAACTTTTGATTTAGTAGAGATAGGGTTTTACCATGTTGGCCAGGTTGGTCTCAAACTCTTGAGCTCAGGTGATCCACCCACCTTGGCCTTGCAAAGTGTTGGGATTACAGGCGTCCTGTGCCTGGCCTGCACAGGTCCTTCTAATCCTTCTGGGATTTGACTGCTTGTGGGTGGAATCCTAATCTATTCTTGGGAAACACAGTAATCTACTGCTTAGATGTGGGCTCATGTGAGCCCTTGTTCAGATGCCTCTTTTGTTGTCATGGACACAACATTGTCAAACTCAGTGCCACTGCATAGTTTTATTCTATCTTTTTCAAGAAAAAAAGGAAATTAAATTATTTATGTATTTATTATTATAAAATATATGTAACATAAAATTTACTATTTTCACCATTTTTAAGTAAACATTTCACATTATTATGCGACCATCACCACCATCCACCTCCAGAACTTTTTCATCTTCCCAAACGGAAACTCCACACCCACTAAACAGTAACTCTTCATTCCCTCATCCTAGCGGAGGGCAAACACCGTTCCACTTTCTGTCTCTATGAAAGACTCTAGGCAGTTCATGCAAGTGGAATCACATAAGATTTGCCTTTTATAACTGGCTCATTTCACTCAGTATAATGTCTTCAAGGTTCATCCGTGTTGTAACATGTATCAGAAGTTTCTTCTTTTTTAAGGCTGGATAATATTCCATTGTATGCATGTGCCACATTTTGTCTATCATACATTTATCTATCAGTGGACACTGTGGTGCTTACATCTTTTGGCTATTATGAATAATGCTGCTATAAACATTGGTGTATAAATACCTGTTTCAGCTTCTGCTTTCAATTATTTTGAGTATATACTCAGAAGTTAAATTGTTGTATCACATATAATTACATTTTTTATTTTTTGATGGAAACATCATGTTGCTTTTCTTTCTTTTTTTTGGCAACAGAGTTTTGCTCTTATTGCTCAGGCTGGAGTGCAATGGTGTGATCTCAGGTTACCCCAACCTCTGCCTCCCAGGTTCAAGAGATTCTCCTGATTCAGCCTTGCGAGTAGCTGGGATTACAGGCATGCGCCACCACACCTGATTACTTCTGTATTTTTAGTAGAGACGGAGTTTCTCCATGTTGGTCAGGCTGGTCTCCCACTTCCCACTTCAGATGATCCACCCGCCTTGGCCTCCCAAAGTGCTGGGAATACAGATGTGACCCACCACACCCAGCCATCATGCTGTTTTTCACAAGGAGTATACCATTTTACATTCTCACCTGCAATGTACAAGGGTTCCAATTTCTCCAGGTCCTCAGCAATACTTGTTATTTTCTATTTGGTTTGTTTATTTTATACAGGCGCCATTTTCATGGGCATAAAGTGGTATTTTGTGGTTTTGATTAATATTTCCCTAATGATTAGTGATGTTGAGCATCTTTTCATGTGCTTGTCGGCATATCTTCTTTGGAGAAATGTCTATTCATGTTCTTTGCCCATTTTTTAATGCAGGTTGTTGTTTTATTAAGGTCGGTAGAAAATCTTATTTTTTAATGATCTTTCCCAAATGTTATATATTGACATTAAGGTTTCTAAATGTTAAATGTTGGGAAAAAACAAAACAAAACAAAACAAAACTGTGGCAGTCAAACAAATCACATCACCAGGTGACTCTGGCCCACGTGCTACTGCTTCACTACCTCTTTCTCAGACGGGCACTGAGGAGCGTTGCCCAGAAAACAAAGTGCAGCGGAAAGGACCGAATGATGGGCATCTGCGTTGTGGGACTTCTGCTGAACACATTTAGTGCTTTCCAAAGTCCCATTTTCCCTCCTTTGTTACAAAAGTCAAAATCCATATGCCTGACGTGTGTTTACCTCAGCAATGAAAGCAAATGACATATTTGGCTTTATTTAAGGGAGGGCCTCACCGGTGGTGGGGCAATCAGGGAAAATTTCCCGTCATCTGAATGAGAGACATTGAGCCCTTTGCCCCACTCTACAGCTTTTCACCAGCAAATATTCCTTTGTAAGGCCTCTGTTGACTCACTGTGTTTACAGAAGGAGAAAATGGCACGTTGATATGGAAGTATATTAACTAGGTAACTCAAGGAGACAGCAACTGACCTCCACGCTGATCTCTCCAGTTCTGCTGGGAATTGTGCTTCGAGTGGGCTCAGTGACAATGTCCTGAACTGGGAGGTCCTAAGATAGATTCCTGTGCCTGCTACTATACTGCTGTGTAAACTTACTGCTCGGAGCCCAGTTTCTTCCTCCACAAAATAGGCTTAATAATACCTTTCCAGAGGGGCTTTTGCTAAGAGAAAATAAGACTTTTTAAAAGTGTAAATTGTTTTTCAGTGTAATATTTTTTGCAGCCCTGATTAATTCTCATTTTTCCAGGTAGTCCCAGTCCTGGGGACAAGCAGAGAAGTGGGTAATGCTTATAATGGTATTTGGTCTGAGCCTCTTGAGTGTTATACTAAAATTCTGAGACCTCTCGACCTTGCCCTTTGAAAGCTGTTTTTTTTTTCTGCCATAATCATGATTGTCCCTGACATTCTCTACTTGGTGGCCTGCATGCTCCTCCTGGCTCCCCAGCCCACCCCTGGCAAAGGTAATGCTGCCATTAGCCAGGGTGGCTCCTGTCCTTTGTGATTCACACCACAGCAAGCTCAGCACTCACACCTGAAGCTCCTGGGCCCACCTGCTCAGGGCCGAGTGTGGGCATCTCCCCACAGGTGACACTGTTCTCCAGGCTAAGGCCTCTGAAACTCAACTACAGGCTCTTTAAAGGAGGAAAACATTCTCATACACCTTGAAGATATGTTTGAGGACCTCCAGGAATCTTTGGATTGCAATTTAGTCAATGCTGTTCATCCTAGAACATTGTTCTAGGATGTTCCAGTGATGGGAAACAGGAGGGCAAGTGACAGGCCAAGGCCTATCTTTACACACACCTCAGCCCCTGTTCCTGCTAGCTGTGCCACCTTGGGCAAGTTTATCAGCATCGTGAGCTTCAATGTCCTTTTCTGCAAAATTAGGCTAAGAAGACCCATCTTATCAATGTACTAAGAGGGCTAAATACGATGTCAAATTTAATGTGCCTGATATTCAGTAGGAGCATCACAGAAGACAGTAAATGGGGAAATACAAGTGACAGGGCCATGAAGCATTTGCCAGGCACCAGCCAAAGGTGCAGCTTGCACAATCATCATCTCTAATGTGCCAGGGACCAGAATAGGTCCAAACACTGGGCACTGTGAGGCCACTCAGTGAGTTTCCTGTCTATAGCAGAGGGTTTTCTGAGATGTGGTAGGTCATGTCACTTCGACCCTGCGCCCCATAGAGCTCACCACTGTTACTCTTCATCTTTTCTCTTGGGAGGCTTGAGAGCCCTTGTACAAATACAACTCCTGGGGATCTGCCTGATAGCCTAATTGCTCCAGAATGGCAAGGAAGATTGGGTTCCTCACTGTGCCCTTTCTATACAAATGGCCACAGCTATCATTATTCAGGACTGAGCCTGTGGAGAAAATTGTACAATTGTGCAGATTAGGGCTATGACCAATTCATGGCTTTCAAAATCAGTTAACTCTTAACAATCTTTTCTTGACAATCCGCTCCTTTTCCTATTCCCTCTGCTGCTCTTCCAAACCTTAACCCTTTCCCACCAGTCTCCCAGCTGACCTCTGCTCTCACTCACCCTGCACACGCACCGGCCTCTGCTTCTCTGGAGGAACCCAGTCTGCTAGGGCTCATTGTCATGCCTGCATCTTCAAAGTTGTCTATTTTGGTACCAGCCCTTCCCTCCTCCCCTCCAGCCTTAGGAGACAAGAGGCAATTCTTTCCGTTCAAGAGCAATCCTTCTGTAATAGACTCATATTCTTTCTGCCTCCCTGGTGTCCCTTCTCTGGCTAAGAAGCTCAAACTTCCATTTGGAATCATCCTCTTCCATGCTCAGCCCATGTGGTTGAGTTGATATAGACCCCACTCCTCCTCCGGCTCCAGAGGTGGACTTGTGACCATTCAGAGCCAGTCAAGGCACTCTTACCCCTTGGGCAGAGTTTTTGGGTCAGAAGAGACACATACATAACCGTGGGTCAACCAGAGTCCACCCAGTCTTGACAGAAACCAGCCTTAAGGTCCATATAATGACGGACAGAGTAAGCCCCATTTTTCACCCACATGGATGTAGACAGCCTGAGGATGAAATCAGTAGAAAGGAAAGTGAAGCTGAGGGAGAGGAGAGAAGAGGAAAGAGAAAGGCGAGGATGTGGAAAAGAGAGAAAGGGAGGGGGAGACAGAGGGAAGAGAGAGAGTCCTGAAGACATTTTGCTGAGTGTTCAGAGGAAGTGCTGCTTGAATTTTTTCAGTTACATGGGTTGGTAAGTTCTCTTTTTCTCTTACTTTTACTTGCAACTAAAGAGGGCTGGAAATATACTTTATCTGGACTGTAAATGTCACTAAGAAAGGACTAGTCTGTCTGTGTTGTTTATTCCCAGACTCGGGACCACGTCTGGCACACAGTAAACACTCAATAGCTAGTTTTGACTAACCCCATCTGAGACTAGTGTTTGTCCCATCTCTTCACCTTATCTTCATCTTTGTTGCTTTCATTTTATTTCCTATGTTTAAAGTCTCCCCATTCCTTAGATAATAAATTTGCTCGTCTCCAATCCTAAAAATAAAACCAAGTATTCAACTAAACAAACAAAACAGAAATCTTCCTTCATTATGGCATTTCTTCCTAGCACCCTGACCTACTTTCCCATCTTGTCTGAGACTTTCTAAAGCATACTCTCAACCCACTGCCACCTGGTTTCTGTCCTGACTCTTTCACTGCTGTTACAGTTTTCTCTGACATCACTGACATGAAAGCACATAGCTCTCCCTTTCACCCACTCATTCAGTCCACACAGTAGTTGAGCCGCCCTTCCTCATTGAAGGCAGGATGTCCCTCATCCTCCCAGACTTTGCCCTCTGGATCTCAGTTCATGGGTCTTCCTTTTGCTAGAAGTGTGGCTTGGAATTCTAGCCTTCTATTCACAGACTATTTGGAATTCTTCTCTTGCAGTGGGACTGTGGCAGCACAACACAGATTCTCCTCAGCCTTGGCAACTTGTCCCATGTGGCCAAGTAGATCAGACTTTCATCATCCAGCATGTCCAGCGCTCACATGATGCCACGTTTTGACCTTTATAAGTATGCCAAGCCTCTAAGGAGGATGGCTGTTGTGCCTCAGCCCTCTCCCCTTAACCACAGGACAAGACTGCTTCTTTTAGCTCAGCAAGTATCAGATCCCAGTCTTTTAGGTTAGCTCTTTAGGTGTTGAACTGGGAATATGGTCTGCAATATCCAGGTTTAAGATAGAGATGGATTTCATTTTATATGGCCTAGCATATTATTATTAAAGGCCATTTCAGGAGTGGGACTGTGAAAGGAGGTGCTTTGTCATCTGATCCAAGAGCTCCTCTGGAAATTAATCCTGGCTGGTTCTGATGAGTTGACAAGGAGCAGAGGATTCCAGTCTTTAAGTAGAAAATTAGAACCCCACTCATATAACAAGTAAATGTACATTAAATAACTTGAATTATTTAATTTATAGAAGCTTATGAGAGAAATGATCTCTGCTCATTCTGCTAGTTTTAGAAAACAATCGTTCTTGAATGGTTACATTCATTTATTTATTCAACAAATGTTTAGCAAGTACCTACAACCTGCAAGCAGTTTATTATCTATGTAAGGACAAAAAAGTTCAGATAAATGGCTTTAATAGAGTGTGCTATTAAACTTTAAATGGGTTTTCTTCTGTTGAGAGGTCACCAGGAGCCTTAAAAGTGAGCATTAAGTCAACAGTATGAAGTGCTCATTTAGCTAGTAAAACACCAGCCCATCTCACTAGCAGTATATAAGAGTCTAGAGCAAGTAACCTGGAATGAACCTGGGAACTGGTCTGACAATATCCTTGGGTGATTCTGATGTGCCCCGGTTTGATCGATACAGTTCATCTTTTGCCTTCATAACTAGACTTGACATCTCAGTGTCATTTGATGGAATCTCATTCTTGAAAATGGGCCATGTCTTGATTCTCTATCTGCATTTCCGGTTCTTTCCTCTCTCTCTGTTTTTTTGTCAATCTCTTTCCCTGGCTTCTCTTTTCCCACCAGCGATGCATTTGTTTTCTAGGGTTGCTGTAACCAATTACCTCAAACTTAGTGGCTTGAAGTAACACAAAGTTGCTATCTTATATTTTGGCAGGTTGGAAGTTCCACCTAGGGCTGTTTGGGCTAACATCCAGGTGTTGACTGGGCTGCATTACTTCCGGAGCTTCTGGGGGAGAATGTTTCCTTCCCTTTCCTGCTTCTACAGGCTGCCCACACTCCTCGGCTCGTGGTCCTCTTCCACCTTCAAAGCCTGTAATGGCTGGCTGAGTCTTTCTCTCATTGCATTGCTTCTGTACTCACATCTCTCTCTCTAGCTGCTTTTCTCTTATTTTTAAGATTCTTCCATTCTTCCCTCTTCAAAGCCAGTCACATTTGGGCCAAGTCCTCCTGTTGCATTGCTCTTACCTCCTCTTCTCCCTCCCTCTTCCAATTTTAAAGATTTTGTGATGATATTGAGCCTACCTGGGGAAGTCAGAATACTCTCCCTGTTTTAAGGTCAGCTGATGAACAGCCTCAATCCCATCTGCTGTTTCATTTCCCTTTGCCATGCATCATAAGCTATTCACTATTCAGAGATTCTGGAGATTTGGCCATGGACATTTTTGTGGGAGGGGAAGACTTCTTTTTTTTTTTTGGAGATGAAATCTTGCTCTGTTGTGCCCAGGCTGGAGTGCAATGGCGCTATCTCGGCTCACTGTAATCTCCGCCTCCCAGGTTCAAGTGATTCTTCTCCTCAGCCTCCCAAGTAGCTGGGACTAGAGGCACGTGCCACCACACCTGCCTAATTTTTTGTATTTTTAGTAGAGATAAGGTTTCACTGTGTTAGCCAGGATGGTCTCGATCTCTTGACCTTGTGATCTGCCCACCTTGGCCTCCCATAGTGCTGGGATTATAGGCGTGAGCCACCGTGCCCAGCCTGCGGGGTGCCTTCTATTACTAAAGCCTCTTTATTCTTATTGTTCTCTAGCTCTCCCTTTGCAAACTCAGACCTACAGGGGCCAGCAGGCAGTGTAAGTGAGTGAAGCTGGTCAGGGAAACACAAATGTCGACCCGGATGCCCTTTTTTGCTGTGTGAGAACGTGGGTGTAGCATTGCCAGATCTGATTTTTCAGAAAAGCTAAAACTTTAGATTTTCTTTATTATGTTCCCTAACTTTTAAATGTTGGCAATGAATTTAAATATTTCAAGGCATTATGCAAGCCAAACCAAACACATCTGCTGCTATATTTGGCCTTGGGTTGTCCATTTGTAACCTCTGTTCTTTATGCTCCCTTTGGATATTATCACATTATGTGTAAGGATTATGTAGTGTGCACAATCACTTGTGAGCCTATTCATCCAGCCAGACCTCTATGATAAGCTGAGAACAACATCTCTAACTACATGCTGGACAGCCACACTGACTTACTATCTCCCTATACAAATCTGCTGCTCAAGCCTAAAACCTTCAGTCTCTTGCTTGAATGATCTCCATGTCCTGCAATCCATTCCCTCCTTTGCACTTTACCCAGGGCCTTGATTACCCCTTTACTGGATTATAACAATTCTCTTTTAATTCATCTGTTAGGATCCATTCTTCTTCCTGATTTCAGCCTGCCTTAGTCAGCTTCAACTGCTATAATAAGATACTGTAGACTGGGTGGCTTATAAACAACAGAGATTTATTTCTCACAGTTCTGGAGGCTGGAAGTCTGAGATCAGAGTGTCCTCATGGTCAGATTCTGGTGAGGGCTCTCTTCCAGGTTACAGACTTGAAGACATGACTACTCTCACATGGCAGAAGGAAAGCCAGCTAGCTCTCTGGCTTATTATAAGGGCAATGATCCCATTTATGAGGGATCTACTCTCATGACCTAATCACCTCCCAAAAAGCCCACCTGCAAATACCATCTTTGGGGATTCAATTTCAACATATGACTTTTTGGGGAACACATTCAGTTCATAGCACAACCTAATCTCTAAAAGGCAGCTCAGATCACATCATAGCTCTCCTCGACTTAACATCCTTCAGTGGTTTCCAACAATGTACAGGATGAAGTCCAAAGTCCTTAGTATGGCATTCCACGCCTCTTATGATATGACTGTGCATTAGCCTCCAACTTAATTTCTTACCACTTTCTCATTGCTATCTGATATTCCGGTATTACAGAACATTAGTTGCTGCTCTCCATATACATAAGGGTGTAAGAGAACACTTGCTGTTCCGTCTGACTGGAATGCCCTTCCTCATTGATATGCATGGAGATCTACTCATCCTTAAACCAAAGGCCAGGTCTTACTTTGTGAACTGTTGCCTGACTCCCTCCTTGATGTAACTTCCACAACCCTTTCTCAAGGCTATCACTGTGTTTTGCTTATGCATTTTTATTGCATCTATCTCACATGACTTTAATTTTTTATTCACATGCACATCTCCCATCTTTGTGTCTTATCATCTTTGTATTATGAGTACTTAGCACAGGGCCCTCACAATGGACATGCCTAGTAATGTTTCTGAATGAACAAGTGAATGAATGAAGTCATACTAGACAGATGGCATCTGTCCTATTTGTGTTCAAATAGGAGGTGTGATTCTTTGATGAGTTTCTCATTCCTCTCTTTGAACAAGTTGCTGTCTTCCACCAGCTGCAGAAGTGCTTCGAATAATTTAAAATGCAGAATTCAAAATTGGCTGCCAAGAAATGCCACTTCATTTCCTTTCTAGAATAACATGATTTTCCCCATAACCCAGACAAAATAACAACCCTTGGCTCATGTTTCATATAAAGGGATTTTTCAGGGGGATAAAAGGGTTAACAGGAGTGGAATTTAGCTTTGCTTATTTCCTCTGTGTTTCCTTGGTGTTCCCAGGTGTTCCTGTCCAGGTATGAAGCCTCCTGTTTCGAGTTCACAGGGGAAGGCCACTCCAGTTCAAGCTTTTAATCCCATAGTGATGCCATCTCAGGAAGTGCCAGCATCCTGTGAACCTTGCAGGCCTCTGCAATACAGTCATAGATCTGGGCAAGGACCACAATTTACACAGCATTGCTCTCTCAGATAGAGAAAGGATGAGTCATCTGTCTAAAAATGGAAGAAACAGGCACAAAGGGGCACTTGTCTTCATGGGGAGCCCGGCTAGCAAAGCCTGTAAACCAACTAGAAGAGCTGGGCTGAAGATCAGCCTCAAGGGTGCTCCCACAGTCACTCACGGTCTGTCCAACTGTAGGGCAGATGCCAGGAGCCAGAAAGAAAAACCAGCTCCTGGGTCTACATAGTTACTAGATGCCACCTTTTTGATGTTTGAAGTTTTATATTCCCTGTGTCCCTGAGCATATTATCTACCTGTCTTCCTTGAGGGAAAGAGAAAAGAATGAACATCCATTGCATACCTACTATGAACCAAGACATGCTTTAGATGCTTTTTTCATTTTAACTGTATTTGAAGTGTATTAGCAATTTTAATCTCCATTTTACAAATGAGGAAATTGAGGATCAGAGGGGCAAAGTCACTAGCTCAATTTTATACAACCAGTAGATGATAGGGCCAAGATATGATTCTAGTGATATGCTATTTTAAAGCCCATGCTTGTTCCACTTGTCCTACTGATGATATAGCACTAAAATAAAATTTTAAGGTTTGTGTACCAGAATCAACAGCTTATATTACCCACCCATTTACAACCTTGTTGGGCTAGTGGGTTCAGAGTATTCTCAGACCAACATCTGGGCATTTAGTCAACATATATTATGTGAAGAAACTGCAGGTTGATCCAAAGAGGCCTAAGACCCAGCCCCTGCCTGCCAGGCTGACACTACCCAGTGGAATGCAGACAGTGAGGAATAAGGCAGTGTGATAATACAGGCGCTGTCTCAAGGAAACATGTCAGCAATTCCACACATTTCTACCATCATGCACACAATGATGGTGATCTTTGACAGCAAGATTTTGTAGGATTGGGCAATCATTTATTTCTCATCCATGATGCTGTTTATTAGGATAATTTCTTAACAAGTGGTATGGTATCAGTGAAATTTTACGTCTATCATTCTTGTCAACCCATAAATTTTCCCAAAACAGTAGGGAATAATTATTTTATTTATTAATTTATTTTAAATAATTATTTTCTGTACAAAATTGTTGGGTTTTATTTTTAAAGATGAAGAAGAGATTTTAGTAAACATCAGCTATTTCCTTGTCTGAGCAGCACATCTTTCTTTGGAAGGCTAACCCTCTCCTAATGCACATAATTCTGATGAGGCTATCAATCATGTATTTCACCTTGTCCAGCTACAGAAGTAGGCTCTGACCCAGGTTGGACAATCAGAGTTCCTTTTGGGACTTGATACAGTGCAGGAGACTTCCTTCTCCTTTAACTCTTTTGAAAGTATGAGTGGCTGGGGTTCATTTTCTGCCCCATGAAGAGTGCTTATTGAGGATGAAGTCAATTCTGAGGAAAGCAGTGCCCAGAGGCAGAGAGAAGCAGAGTTCTGATGATATCTTCTGATCTTTTAGATCTTATTGGACAGAAGTCTACCCTTGGCCTTCCTGGTTATGAGAGTCAGCTGCTGTTCTATTTTTGCAAAAATGACTTTTCATTGTGTAGTCTGCCACTTGCTAGGGAGAGGATGTTGATCACTATCAATTCCAGAAGTAAAAAAGCAAGATTCAAAGTCTAACTTCTTAGCAAAAATCAGTACTGGACACTCCAGTATAAGGAAATCTATAAAACCAGTCCCAAATAACTGACAAGTGATATGTATGGAGGGAAAGCAAAATTGGGAAAAAACATATCAGTGGCATATGATCTAGAGCAATGTATTGTTACCTTACAGCTAGGAAAGATGGCTGATGAGTAGATTCTGAATTGGATTTTAGGAGTTGGTAACATATGAAGGAAAAACACTCAGCAGCTTTTTCTTTATCACGTGTAAGAAAACTTATGTTTGGTTAGTGATTATTTTCGGAACCATGGTATAAACAGGAATACGGTTATCAACAGACAAGTAAATGACAAAGAAGGTCATTGCTACTTGAATAAGAGGCTTTTTCTAGATATCCAATTAACCACATGATTTATTCACAGAAAACAGTCTAACTCAGCCATGTACTTCCTGACTTTGACTCACTATTAAAAAATGGGTAGAAACTTTAATAACAAGTTGGTTGTGTTGATTACGTGTTTTTGGCATATTGTGGTGAAGAAATTGGCAGTGAAGGTAAGAGGGTTTCTTTTCCCCTCACATGGCAGTGGTCCGGCTGTTAAAAGAAAGGGTTCTCATGAGTTTGAGATATGAAGAACGAGACGAACATTTCTTCATGGCAATAGTAATGCTACAAAAGCCATTTTAATGACATCTGGTGGCTTGCACAAAAGCATATTGATGATATAGTATCACATATTCCACCTGGAAATGAAAGGATCAGGCCAGGTGCAGTGGCTCACACCTGCAATCCTAGCACTTAGGGAGGCCAAGGAGGATGGATCACCTGAGATCAGGAGTTCAAAACCAGCCTGGCCAACATGGTGAAACCCCATCTCTAACAAAAATACAAAAAAATTAGGCGCAGTAGTGCGTATCTGTAATCCCAGCTACTCAGGAGGCTGAGGCAGAATTGTTTGATCCTGGGAGGAGGAGGTTGCAGTGAGCGTAGATTGTGCCACTGTACTCCAGCCTAAGAGACAGAGCAAGATTCCACCTCAGAAAAAAAAAAAAAAAAAAAAAAAAAAAAAAAAAAAAAAAAAAAAAAAATCCCAAAAAAAAAAAAAAAAAAAAAAAAAAAAAAACCTAAAGGATCAAGGTTTCTTAAGACTGAACCTTGGTGAAAAGAGCTTAACTGTTAAGAGTAGGACCCTTACCAGACTGATGATTTTTTTTTAATGGATACAGAAATCAATGCCCCATTATTGGGCACCTTTATTTTATCTTTGATTATTTTAACATTTCAAAGAATGCAAATAATTCAACAAAGTATAAGGGGAAAATTAGGAAATAACCTTAAATCTCATACCATCAATAATATTATAATACTATTTTCTGTGCACACATGGAGACAGAAGGGTAGAGAGATACAGAGGTACATAACTAGATAGCTTTAATGTTATAAAATTGTATTATACTTTATAATATAAAGTATTCAGTTAAATTTTGCCTATATTACAAATCTCATTCACTAGAACATGAAATAAAAATAAATGTAATTACATTTAACACAAGAAGTTGAAGTGAAAATGGAAATGAAAACTGCTTATGTATGTTCCTTCCCCACAAAAAAATTACAAAATCATAAAGAAAAAATTAAGAGGTTAGAGTCATTATCTTATTTAACCAACTTCATGTACTAATTTTAGACTCCATTAGTTGACATCCTGCTATAAAAATGTATGGAAGTTAGAAGTTTCTTTCTTTCTCTTACGCCCAAGTTTGTTAATTTTATTATTCTAAGTTTGCCAAGATTTAAAACATTTACATTCTGTTCTATGATTGTAGTCATCATAGTTGCTTATAATTAGAACTACATTAAGACAGATTCAGTGTTTACCACGAGCTTTACATTACTGCTTCTCTATTACTAAGTTCTTCATTTGGTTTTCTATTTTTTTTTCTTTTTAATATTTAAAGGTGTCTGCCTTGTGCCTTTAAATTAAATGCAATTTGATTGGGTATAATACTCTTGGCTTATACTTTCTTTTCCCTAGAACTTTATAGCCATTATATAACCATCTTTTGGCATGGAATATTATTGTGGAGACTTCTGAGGCCAACCTGGTTCCCTCTCCACCCCACCCCCAGCCTTGGGGGTTGCTTGACTTTTATGCATAATATTTAGTTGTTAAAACTCAAAACCTTCACCAGAATATGGCTTGGTGTTGAAAGTTGTATGTCAGTTTTTCCTGAAAAACAGGTGTTCTTTCAGAATGTAAATTTAGTTCTCCCTTCATTTTGGATATAAATTTTCTGTATGATACATTTGAATGATTTTTCTATTTTATTTATTAGCTTCTTATACTAATTGTAGATCGTCTTTGTTCTCAACATCCATTACCATCTCTGAATTTTTAAAAATCTCTTTATCTTTTTCTTTTGCATTTGCTGTAATTACCTCACTATAATAAAAGCCTTTTCTGTATTTTAGTGTCTGTGGCTTCAGGCACAGGCACCACTTAACTCCGTCTATTTCCATTCTGTGTCTGGTGTGTGGAGATGTTTATCTTGTTCTGAGTGCAATGTATGTTATTAAAGATATCTCAAAACATGCTCTATCCTATTAGTGTGTTTGGGGAGGGATAGTGGAAAGAGGGAAGGATGGGTTTATGTTTTTAAATTTTTAACCTGACCAGAATTCTCTTCTAAGTTTTAGAAGCGATTCTGTAGCTAACTTCTTATGTCTAAAGATGTTTATTTGGGGTTTTGTTTTTCTCTTTTTTTTCTTTCCTTCAGATTTCCCTGAGGCTGTTTCTTCTTTGTGGGACCATTTTCCTTTTTCCTGAAATACAATTTTGGAATTCCTTAATGAGAAGCTATTGGTAGAAAATGTTCTCTTTTATTTGGAATGGTCTTCATCTTACCATTGTTGTTTCTTCTCTAACAGTGATGGCTAGGATTATTCAGTATAATGTAGGAGTGTTGTGGTAATAATGGAAATGCCAATTGGTTGTCCAGTCAGGAAAATAAAAACCATTCTGAGCATTTCAACTGTGAAAATGTATTAACAGAACAATTTTGTTACAGAGGTGATGATGAATAGAGAGCAAAACAAATACACTTCAGATAACAAAAATAAGTGCAGGTCATATTATTATTAACAAGTTTATAAAGCCAGTACCAACATGGTACTGCTATAAAAATAAGCACACAGACCAATGGAAGAGAATAGAGAACCCAGAAATAAAGCCAAACATTTACACCCAACTGATCTTCGACAAAGCAAACAAAAGCAAAAAGTGAGAGAAAGGACACCCTATTTAACAAATAGTGCTGGTATAAGTGGCAAGCCACCTGTAGAGGAATGAAACTGGATCCTCATCTCTCACTTTATATAAAAATCAACTCAAGATGGATCAAAGCCTTAAATCTAAGACCTGAAACCATAAAGATTCCAGAAGATAACATTGGAAAAACTCTTCTAGACATTGGCATAGGCAAAGACTTCATGACCAAGGACCCAAAAGCAAATGCAACAAAACAAAGATAAATAGTTGGGACTTAATTAAACTAAAAATCTTCTGCACAGCAAAAGAAATAATCAGCAGAGTTAACACACAACCCACAAAGTGGGAGAAAGTCTTCACAATCTATACATCCCACAAAGGACTAATATCCAGAATCTACAAAGAACTCAAATCAGCAAGTGAAAAACAATTCCAGCCAGGCATGATGGCTGATGCCTGTAATCCCAGCACTTTGGGAGGTTGAGGTGGGTGGATCACTTGAGGTCAGGAGTTCAAGACCAGGCTGGCCAATATGGTGAAACTCCATCTCTACTAAAAATATAAAAAATTAGCCGGGCATGCTAGTACATGCTTGTAATCCCAGCTACTTGGGAGGCCAAGGCAGAAAAATCAGTTGAACCTAGGAGGCGCAGGTTGCAGTGAGCTAAGATCATGCCACTGTACTCCAGCCTGGGAGACGGAGTGAGGTTCTGTCTCAAAAAAAAAAAAAAAAAAAAAAAGACCCACCAAAAAGCAGGCTAAGGACATGAATAGACAATTCTCAAAAGAATAAATACAAGTGGCCAACAAGCATATGGAAAAATGCTCAACATTATTAATTATCGGAGAAATGCAAATCAAATCAAAACTACAATGCAATACCACCTCACTCCTGCAAGAATGGCCATAATCATAAAATAAAAAAGTATATAGATGTTGGCGTGGATGTGGTGAAAGGGAACACTTTTACACTGTTGGTGGAAATGTAAACTAGTACAACCACTATGAAAAACAGTGTGGAGATTCCTTAAAGAACTGAAAGTAGGTCTACCATTTGATCCAGCAATCCCATTCCTGGGTATCTACCCAGAGGAAAAGAAGTTGTTATATGAAAAAGATACTTGCACAAGCATGTTTATAGCAGCACAGTTCACGATTCCAAAAATATAGAACCAGCCCAAATGCCCATCAGCCAATGAGTAAAGAAAATATGGTTTCTATATACCATGGAATACTGCTCTTCCATAAAAAGGAATGTATTAATGGCGTTTGTAGCAACCTGGATGGGATTGGAGACTATTACTCTAAGTGAAGTAACTCAGGAATAGAAAACCAAACATCGTATGTTCTCACTCATAATCAGGAGCTAAGCTATGACACAAAGGCATTAGAGTGAAACAATAGACTTTGGGGACTCAGGGGAAAGGGTGGGAGGGGGGTGAGGGATAAAAGACTACATAATGGGTATAGTGTACCCTGCTTGGGTAATGGGTGTACCAAAATCTCAGAAATCACCACTAAAGAACTTATTCATGTAACCAAACACCACCTGTTTCCCCAACACCTACTGAAATAAAAATAAATTTTAAAAAAGAATAAATAAATAAAATAGGGAGATTAGCTTGGATTACTCGGGTGAGCCTAATATAATCACAAGGGTCTTTAAGAGTGAAACAGGGAGGCAGAAGAGAAAGTGAGAGTGATGCAGCATGAGAAGGACTTGGGCTAATGTTGCTGGCTTTGAAGATGGAGGAATGGCATCATCAGTCAAGGAAAGCAGGTGGCCTCTGGAAGGTGGAAGCTGGAAATGGCTTCTTCCCTGGAGCCTCCAGAAGGAAACGCATCTTGTCAATACCCCACTTTTAACCCAGTGTGGCTCACTGTGGCTGCTAGACCTCCTGAACTGTAAGAAAATAAATTTATGTTGTTCTAAGCTGCTAGGTTTGTGAAGACTTGTTAGAGCAGCGATAGAAAACTAAATACATTAAGGCCATCATTTGCTGTGAGCATTACTAACCCCTGAATAATCAGGAGAGGCCGAACCAGCTGGGGTATTCTCATTAACCCTTTATTTGCACTCCCACTTTCCTTTTGGCTATTTCATTGTTAGTATCACCACTAAACGATGGGCAGAGACCATAAACTCAATGAATCTGGTGTGCTGAATTTTATGTTACATTAGGACTGCTTCAAGAGGAGAGCTATCCTTCTACGGGGTAAGTCTGACCAGGAGTTAGTAGTGGTTTGAGTTACCCATGCTTTCCCTTACTCTTAGCATCTTAGTGGCTACTGTTTCCTGCTTGTATTCCAAGAAGAACAGAAACAAGATAGTAGGTGCATTGAGGTTTGTGACCACACTTACTTTTTTTTTTGGCCTGTGGTAAATACAGTTTTGCCCAAATATAAAGCATATGAAGAGAAATCAATACAAGCCTTTTACCACAAGAATACTTAGTTTAGCAGGTATATTATTAATAGTTTGTTATGGCTACCAAGAAGAAGTATCACAGACTGGGCAGCTTAAACAACTGAAATTTATTTTTTCGCAATTCTGGAGTCTAGAAGTCCAAAATCAAGATGTTGGTAGAGTCAGCTTCTTCTGAAGCCTCTGTCCTTGTCCTGTAGATGGTCATCTTTTCCCTATGTCTTCATGTGGTCCTCCCTTTGTCTGTGTGCTTTTTATGAGGACATGAATCATCTTGGATGAAGACTCACCCATATGACCTCATTTTACTCTAACTCTTTAAAGGCCTTATCTCCTAAAACAATCATATGCTAAGGTATTAGCGGTTAGAATTTCAGTATGAATTTTGTTCACAGCTCACAATCCAGGCCATAACACCATGCAAAAAGGCTATTAAATAAGCATATGGAAAATCTTCAAAAAAGTTTAAATGAAAATAAGTACTTAACTTCATATTCAGTATTTGTGCACAAGAGAAAATTTACAGTTAAATAGATTTCAAATGATGATAGTTCTGCAGTGAAGACATACCTAGATTTTTGTAATTAGTTTTACAAGGAAATGAGAAAACTGCAATTTATATTAAACCCTGATAATGATAAAATGAAGTGAGCACTGGTATAAAAATAATAAGCTCCATGTTATAAAATGCATAAATATAAATGTAAGAACAATCATACAAAATGGCAAGCCATTAAAATTATCTAAATAAATGATTATTTCTTGAGGTAAAGGACAACTATGGAAATACACACTAATTAACTTGGCTAAAATGAAAAGAGGTAATGTGTAGCTCAAAAACACTCCTGAAGAAAAAATTAGAATAGTTCATTGTTACAGTATAAGGATGAAAGCTCTTGAAGTATCAAATCCTTTAAATATGAATATTTAGAACATTGTGTTAGAAGTAATCTGAACCAATATGAGACATGAGAAGGAAGTAGAAATACTTTTGAGAAACTATGTAATGAATCTAGCAGTTTCTTAGTAAACATCTAGTGTGAGTACACTGGTGGATATATTCCTCACGCATCTGCTCTGCTCCCACCACCCAGAAACCAACCCAAATACATAAAAACTAGGAATCTATAAGCATCTCTTGTATCAGCGGAAAATAAATCCGAAGATAAGGGCATCAACCAGAATTCAAGACTCAATCAATTGTCTTATCCATTGAAGAGACTTTAATTTTGCAGTTATTGATTAATTAAAAAACACAGTTGTTTTCAGCATTTCCTAGCTACAGTAGCGCATAGGAAATTCCATTCTAAACAAAGAAGTAATTAATGAAATAACAACACACCTTAACATTTTACATTGATAGGTTACAGTTTACAAGGTGCTTTCACATACATTATTTCATTTGATTCTTACAACAAGCAGAAAAAACAGTGGGAAAGAATTTTTTTTTTTCAGGCTTACAATGAGTATTTTCAGGCCAATGGGCAGTCAATACAAGAATATACCAAGAATGAGACAGCAATACCCATAAGCCACAGTATCTTTTTTGGTAGGTTGACAGTTTGATGCAACTGGGTATTCAGCATCAGTGAATGAGAAAGGAATTAGGACAGACACTAAGGTTCTTAGGATATTCAAAGTATTTTAAGAATACTGTCAGAGATAGGAAGAAAGATGCCCTAAAATATATCACCTTACTGACACTTGCTTCAAAGCAATATATCCTTTCAAAATACCAGATAAAAAGGCAATCTTGTCAACCACTGTGAAAGTTAGGAGGAATCTTACAAACTGCCTAATCCAATTCTTCCATTTTACAGATAAGAGAACTGAGGCTGAGATCATACTGTTTTCCAGCCTGAAACTCAGATGTCTTGACTTTCAGTCTAGGGTTCCTTCTTATACAATGCCATCTCTTAATTATTTACGGAGCGTAATATAATATCTTCTGTTTTAAATAATGTAATTTGAGGTTAAATACTAATTTATGCTATTTATTTCGTATTCAAGTTTTTAACCTGTTCTTGGCTAAATTGTGGCTGAAATTGGGAATTTTACATACTTTAAAAATATTCTAATTTAGTGTACTTGATTGGTCAGAAATGGACTCCCTTGACTTATTTGCTCATGACAAGCTTGCTCGCTCATAGCCTTTAAATAGAGTGGCCTTAAAATGGAATGGCTGAATAGCCCTCAAAAGCAATGTATGTCTAGGGGTCATCTACCTAAGGTAGATTCTATCATTGGGCACTAGTAATTTCATAGAAAAAAATATTTTTTAGAATTCATAGAAATCTTTTTGATTACTGAAAACTAAATTGTAATAATCAAATTGTTATCCCCATGACTTATTAAAATAATTTTACAATAATATACAACAAAGCTACCATAGAATTTGTAGTTTACATATAGAATACATTGGTCAGCATGTTTTGGGTCTAAATGAAATACAAGAAAATTAAAATATTTTATACAAATGATGTTTTAAATTTATTAACATGATGATATGCTTTTGTTACATAAAACTTGCTAGAGCAGAGTATTTTAAATTGCACATTTTAAATATAGATGGACCAGTGAAATCAATATTGGCCTTTACGTGACATTACCATGCAGAAACACTTGATAACTGAAAGACATATAGATTGGTAGAAGAACATCTCAGACAGGATTTTTTTTAAGTCTTCAAAGATTTTACAAGGGTGTGGTACGGATGAAAAGAAGTGATGTGAGTGACCTACCTGCACCGATAATACAGCAAATAGAATGGTTATATACATTAAGATCAGTTTGATTTAAAACAACTCACTTTATATGCATGTAAATTGATCATAAAAACGAACCTAGTTTAACTCTTCTTGTGTGTAGTTTTAATGTAGGTCACTAAAACAGAGATAAAATCAGATGGGGAAAATTAAAAGCAAAGAAAAAGCAAAACAACTGAGATAAGCCACGGATTCTCAACAAACACTGAAATAAATGTGCAAAAGTGCTTGAAATTTCCACCTGACAGCAATGTTGTTGAGTCAGTTGGCAAAAAAGGTGTAGGAAAAAAACTAACCTCTCAAATACTAAAATTGTATCTGTACGATCATTTAGACATTCTGTTTACTGAGAGAAAAGAGGTTATAAATGATGAACTATCTGAAAATATCATACCTCAAAATGAAAATGCAATTGTGGCAGTTTGATACACTTTGTTCCCTTTCCTCATTGATGAGGCACGGGATGAAAGCAGAAGTTGCAGCAGTGCCCCTACCCTAGGCTCACAAATATAGTATACCAGAATCATTAGCTGGAGACAACTTCTTTCATTTTTAATGGTTACAAAACAAAACAGTTAACCCTTATTTAAATATAAGTACCTCTATATTGTTTCAGCAATCAAGCCTTTTTTTGACTTTGAAAAGTGTAAGTATTTATCCAAACCAATGTTCTTCTTAGTTTGCTTATTTTCCTTTAAAAAGTTTATGATGAGAACTATTAAAGAAACTTTAAAACTTTCATTAATCATGTTCTATTAAAATACTGGCTAAAATCCTTAAGGAACAGTTAAGGTTTAGAAAACTTAAACTCTTCTCTAATACCTACAAAAATGCTGGTACCAAGTGAGTGAATCTGAGTGATGATCCATATCATTAGTTTTTCCTGCTGAATGAGACACATTTGTCACACTACAAAGGCTGGTCACTTCATTACTCAAGGGGAGGAGGATATAAAAGGAGGGAAAGGGAACTAGAACCTTTGATTTATAGCAATCCAAATTTCTGGGTCTAGCTGTATGTACTAGTCTGCCAAAATTTATTGCCAGAATGGTGAATTCCAAGAAAGCTAGTCTTAATTTGTATAAATTTCCTTGGTGATAAGACAGTCTTCAAAAATTATCAAGAGTTTTGGCAAAACAGAGTCTGAGCTACCCAAAGTAAAAATAATTATTAGAAAGTTTATCTTCAAGCCATTGACCAACAACAATATTGGCAAAAAGCAACACTTATCCTTCCCTTCAAATATCACATAGCCATAACACTGCCCATCTGAAACACCAACAAAATAAAATGGAGCACTGTTTAGAGAAACCAATGAAACTGGAAAAGGAAGAAATGGATGTAGGAGAGGAGAAAGACAACCCAAAGAGAAGTAAGAAAGTGGTCTAGTACTGTGTTATGGCACAGACAATGCTTGCTTAGCGGTGCCTTGTTACATAGGTGGATGCAGAGTGCACACACGGGATGATGGCAATAAAGACCTCACTCAGTTGGAATGAAGGAACTAGGTAACTGCTTCAGCAAGGACGGTCTCAGCTCTACCTTATCTCTCAACAGAGTGCAAACACTGAGTGTGAGCTCGGATGTCATCTTGTTCCTCTTTAAAATTCATCAAATTCTCTTCCACATTTTTCTGTTATAGAGACACGGATATCTTCTTCTTCATAGTCATCAAAGTTGCTGGTATCTCCAGAGCCTCTAAACTTTGGTATGAATGGAGCTTCAACCTATTATTGAGAGAGAGAAAAAAAAAATAAGAAAAAGGAAAAAAAAAATTCCTGAGAGTTTCTAAACACAAAGAAAAATAAATTCCCACTGTTATTGCATGGTGGAATCAGTAGATGCCATTAGATTCCTAAAATATAATAGTGCTAGAAGAAGCAACAAGCAGGAGGTTAGCTATTAATCTCAACATTTTCATTCAAGGAAGTATGCAGGTCAATGAAATACTTAAGAAATTTCTTGGATAATTACCAAAATTCTGGCTCCTAAGGCTATAAAACTTTAGTCTTCCTTTTTCAGTTCCTTGTTTTTTAAAACCTTATCTTTTTCTATCCCTTTTGTAAAAATTCTTTTCTCCTGAAGTTACAGATAAATCTCAGACTTACTTTTAATTGCTTTCCTTTATTAATTCCCAAGTTTATTTTGTTTAAAATAGCTGGCCATCAAAACTTTCTGAGAAGTTGGAAAGAAACATATCTCTTTTAGAATGAGAGAACTGTTAAACCTTAAACAGTTTTCTCCTTTGATCCTGAAAGTAAAATGTCTTTCCACTACTTCGATTATGGTCTTCTGTAAAGATTAAATGGGGATACTGAATACATTTGAGGAAAAGATTTTAAAAACTTAAAAAAAAAATTCACAATTCGCACAGCCTTTATAGAATTTACAAACTACTAGAGTTGCTTTATTTTGTTCTCAATACAACACTGTGAGGAAGGAAGGACAGGTGTTCTTACTCCCATTTTACAGATTATAAAAGAGTCAACCAAATTCACATGACTAATAAGCGGCTAAAGCAGGTTTCAAATTCATGATTCTCTACTTCTGGCCCACAGTTCTCCAAAGGTTTTTAACTTATATCCCTTTCACTAAGACGTTTTCTAGTACATTATGTACTTATCTACTTATAAATTATTTAGGTGCATGACTATGCTATTATACAAGATATACATACAAATAAGGCATTTAAAAAGAATAAGGTAAAAATAAGCAGGAATGGGACTTCTCATATTATCTTTTTGTTTGACAGCTGGCTGCTTTGCAGGCCCTGTTTTGGGGACTGCTGTTTTGCATGCTCCAGTAGAATGAGCTAAGCAGATAGCTACCTAATGTCTAGCTAGCCAGCAATTTAGAATAACAAATCTATTGGGGCAATCATGTGGAGAAAATGATTGTACAGTTTGAGTTGTTCAGGCCACTTCTTTGTTCTGCCTTTTTTATTCCCTTGATGCATTTGGAGATGCATCAGAGAATAAGGAAGACAATGAAAACTATTCATATTTACTATGATTTTTGCACTGTTGTGCATAGTTATAATAGTTGAGAAGATATTAAAATAAATGGCTAAATTAAAGTACTCTATTATTTCTATTTGTAAATTGTCCAGGGAGCCTTACATCTGTTTCATTGATAATCAAGATTCGGCTGTCAATCAATTTGTCCATTTCTACAAACTGTATGTTACAATGTGCTGCTTGTTGGTAGGTTAGCTGTTTATTACCTGGGATAAGTCAAGCCCTTTGAAAAGCACATAAACTCTAAAAGAGTAGTGGCAGTTTAGTTCTACCCCATTTTAGAAATAATTATTAAAAACTAAACACATAACATGAATAGATTAGTAAATAATTGCTATTTGGCAGAATATTTTATTTCTAAATATAAATATGAAAAGATTCAAATACATTATAAATCTTTAGAATACTAATAATACTAAGTTCACAAACCTCAAGGAAGTCTAAAAAATATACCTCTAAAAAGCATTAATTAACAATAAATAAAATAATAACGGTAATATAAGTAATGATAGAAAGAAAAGGAAATGGATGATTTTATTGGAAACATAAATTTCTTAAATTGACTCAAGAAGTGAAAACTTGAAGAGACCAATATCCAAGAATTAGTTTGTTAAAATTGATAAGGAATAGACATAAGATGATTCTATGTTCCTAAATTTTCTGAAGAACAAAAGCATAGAAACTTTCTAAACTCATTTTATGAATCCCATATAATCCCAACTTCAGAAAAACAGAAACTATAGATTAATAAAACTTATGACTATGGAAGTAAAAAGCCCAAATAAAATTTTAGCAGATAGATTCAGGCAAATATTAAAATCATACCCCATGATTAAATGGTATTCATTCCAGGAAAGTGAGGATGTCTCCCTGATATAATTCATCACACTAACATGTTAAAAAAGATAAAGTAAGTATATTAAGAATCAACAACATTTCGTTAATCTGATAAAGAATACCTATCTCAGTCAAATGGCCAACTTTATATTTGGTGGTAAAACATGAAAGGCAACAAGCTATAGAAATGATCCCAGAAAATATATTCTAGTGCATTTCAATTCAAAGCAGGAACAAGACATTAAAATATTGTTGTAGGCATTTTAATAAATATAATAAAACAAAAATGGAAATGGAAATACTGAAAAGGGACAGACAAAATGATATACCAATCTCTTGTGATTGTCAATAAAAATCCAAAGGAATCATTGAAAAATGTGGAAATCAGTAACAGAATTTAGTAGATGGCCAATTATAATATAAACATAGAAATTATGTTTTGCCCATATCCTACTATAATGGTAAAGCAAACACATTAATAATAGCAATCAAAATATACATTTAATCAATAACTTTAAGACATAAATTCATTCCTGTATGGAGGAAAGAGGGTTTCTAAAACTTTACTGAAGGACAAAAGATATTTGAGTAAATACAGAAGCAACATGTTCATAACGGTAAATTCTCAAGATTAAGGTTCTCTCCTAATTAATATGCAACTTTACTGTTAATCTCCAAATTCAATAAATCTTTAGAAAGACCAAAAAAACAAACCGTTGGTAAGTCTAATTAAAAAAGAAAGAGAAAATATACAGGAGATAAGGACGATTTTCTAGGAAATATAAATTACCTAATCACTCTAAAATAAAGCATATGGGGCAAGAAAACAAAAAATTTAGAAAGGGTAAACAAGGGTGAAGAAAATATTATAATATTATTTAATATTCATTAAAATATTATAGAGCTACATAAAGCAGTAACATACACAGTACAAGAACAGACAAAAAGAACTCATGAAAAATAAAGGTCAGGGCTTCACGATGGCTGACCCAGAACTCTCCTCCACAAAGAAGGACCTAAACATTGAGTAGATAATTACATGTTGAAAAGAGCCTCTAAGATAGAACAGTGAAATTTAGCAGGGAAGTGACAGCGAACATCTGAGGCGCAGAAGCAAAAGGAAGTAAAGCAGCTGGCATGGCTGGGACCAGCTGGGAGCCAGAAGAGGTTATCCAGTGTGGGGAAAGGGTAACTGAGAAATCCCCAGTGGTCCACATTTCCACCACAGACTCTTGCAATCCTAGCCATGTAAGATGCCCACAACCCTTGTGAATTCTGACATAAGTATAGGGACCTGCCTAGAGTTCACACAACAGCACTGTTCCAGAGAGGGAGTTTGTGCTGGGTCCTACACCCCCCAGGACCCAAGAAACTGAAGCACAGTGCCATTTTGAGAGGCCAACTACCATTAGACTGTATGTGTCTCTATATACCTGGAGCCCCACTGACAGCAACCCATGTCCATCAAGAGGGCCGCAGTGGCACAGTGCTGGCTGGACCCAATGGTGTAGCAGGGTCCCCAGTACTTTAGCCCACACAATGTCCTCCACTGCAAAGAACAGGTAGGGAAGCACACTAGGCAAGGCTGTTTCTGGTGTAAAGGAAGCCAAAGTACACACTCCCCAGAGCCTGAGAGCCACCTGCCTGGGGCCACTGCCACTGATAGCAATGCCCAGCCCCCACAGCAGGGCTGCCATGTATTTGCACCACCTGCAGTGGGCCTGAGAACTGGTCCACCTGGGTGCTATCCGAGGGCATGAGGACAGACTCACCCTGCCTACCACCTTCCATGTATTTTGTTCAGGGGCCTAGGAATAGTCCTTTCCTGTCTACCAGAGTCTGCATCTGGGTGCACCAATGGGGGCCTGAGGACAGGCCTGTCCCTTTAGGTGCAACCCCTCCCAGTGCCCCGGCACACTACCTGGGGAGCACCTCCCTCTGTCTATCACTCTGGGTACATATATATACACGATTGGGAAGCATTAAAAAAAACTCAGGCCATTAGCCACTGGCATCAAAACATGCTGCCCAGAGACCTGAAGACTGCCCTGTCCACCAGAGCCTACAACCACAGGTACAACAGGGGAGCCTGAGGACAGGCCCTCCCTGCCTAGTGGTACCTCCCACAGTGACTGAATGCACTGTCTGGAGGCTTGGGGATCCATCTGCCCTGCTTGCTGCTTCTGGCATGCACATGCACCACCAGGGCGTCTAACTAAACAGACCCAAACCACACACTGCCTGCACTCAAACACATTGTTTGAGGGCCTGGGGATTGCCTGACTTGGCCCACCACACCCTGTGCCCATGTGCACCATTGAGGGGCCTGAGTAAAGGCCTGCACTTCCTGGCACTGCAACCCCAATGCTCAAGTATGCCATCTGAGGGCCTGGGGATTGCCCTGCTGCACCCACTAATGGCCTGAGGCTGGACCTGCCCAGTCTGCCACCACTACCACTGCTGGCACTTACCCACACATGCCACCTGAGGGCTTAGGGCCTGTCCTGTCCAGTCTGTTGCTATCACCACTAGCAGCAGTGTGTACTACCTGGGAGCCTGAGGGTTGGCCTGCCATCACTACTACCATTGCTGATGCTATACATGCTACACAGGAGACTAAGGACTCATCTATATGTCCAGCCTACTACTGCCACTACTGGTAAACAAGCCACACGGAGACCTAAGAATTGGCCCATGTAGAGCTGCTATAACTGATGCCAGTGTATGCCCACCAGGGGACCAAGGGCAGGTATGCTTGGCCTGCTGCTACCACCACTGGGACCTGAGGATCAGGATGCCTGGTGTCCCTGCCCCCAGCAAAGCCTCACCACAGCCTCCACTAACAACTGAGGCCTAAGCCACTGAGGAAATCACAGACACCCACTGATGCTAATTATAGCTGAAGAAATCATAGAGACTTCACTACTGTATGCACTCAGAATAAAAACTAAAATTAAGGAGAAAAAGCAAACCAACATGATGATACATGTACAGAAAAAAGTCTTACCCTACAAAAACTAGTCCTAAAAACTGTAGGAAATGGCTGTTACACCAGATGTGGAGATGTTAATGTAAGTATACTAGAAACATGAAAAAGGAAAGAAACATGATACCTCCAAAAGAACATAATTCTCCAGCAACAGATTCCAATTAAAAAAAAAGATTAAATGTCTGAAAAAAATTCAAAATAATGGTATTAAAGAAGTTCAGTGAGATGGGAGAACACAGAAAAACAATACAAAGAAATTAAGAAAACAAATCAGGATATGAGTAAGAAATTCAACAAAGAAATAGATAGTGCAAAAAAAGAACCAAACAGAAATCCTGGAACTGAAGAATTCAATGAATAAAATAAAAAATAAAACTGAGAGCTTTGACAATAGACTAGATCAAGGAGAAGAACTGAGGACAAGCCTTTTGAAATAATTCAGACAAAACCCCTCAAAAAGAATAAAAAGGAAAAATGAATAAACAAAGCATACATGGGATAGGGGACACATTAAAGCAATCAAATATTCAAATTTTGGGTTTTCCAGAATGTAAAGAGATGGGTAAAGACATAGGTAACCTATTTAATAATAGGTGAAAACTTCCCAGTTCTTTTAGGAGATTTAGAAATCCAGATACAGGAAGCTCAAAGATCAAATAGATAACAATCCAAATAGGTGTTTTCCAAGACACACTATAGTGAAACTGTCAAAAGTCAAAGACAAAGACAGAAATCTAAAAAGAGCAAGGTAAAAGCATCAAGTCACATGTAAGGGAACTTCCATCAAACTAATGTGGCTTTCTCAGGGGAAACCCTGCAGTCCAGGAGAGAACGGGATGATATATTCAAAGTACTAAAAGAAAAAAAATAACTCTGCCATCAAAGGTAAACAGCTAGCTTAAAACTAACCAAGAAAACTTTTCTTCAAAAATTAAGGAGAAAAAAAGTCTTTCTCCACAAGCAAAAACTGAGGGAATTATCACTATTACACCAGCTGTACAAGAAATGCTTAAGGTAGTCCTACATCTGGGAGTGAAACAATGACATTTGCCATTATGAAACAAGAAGGTATAAAAGTCACTGGTAGGGCAGACACATAAATGAGAAAGAGAAAGGATTCAAATGTTACCATGAGAGAAAACCATCGAACTACAATGATAAACAGTAAGAGAGAGAGAAAGAAAGGAATGAAGGATATACAAAGCAACCAGAAAACACTTTTTAAAATGACAAAAATAAGTCCTCACCTATAAATAATAACTTTAAAAGTAAATGAATTAGATTATCCACTTGAAAGATATAGACTGGCTGAATATATAAACACAACATGATCTAACTATATGCTGCTTACAAAAAAACTCACTTCACCTGTAAATACACAGATAGACTGAAAGTGAAGAGATGGAAAAAGATTCCATACAAATGGAAAACAAAAACAAGCAGGAGTATCTAAATTTATATCCAATAAAGGAAACTTTAAGTCAAAACAGTAAAAAGAAACAAAGAAGGTCATTACATAATGATAAAGGGATCAATTCCAAATATATACGAATCCAATACTAGAACACACAGATATATAAAGCAAATATTATCAGAACTAAAAAGAGAGACAGACTCCAATACAATAATAATTGAGGAATTTAATATTCCATTCCCAGCATTGTACAGATTATTGAGACAGAGAATCAACCAAAAAATTGGAAATAAACTGCACTGTAGACAAATGTACCTAGAAGACATTTATACATTTTAGCCAATAGTTGCAGAATACACATTCTTCTAATAAGCACACAGAACATTCTCCAGGATAGACCATTTATGTTAGGCCACAAAACAAGTCTCAACAAATTTTAAAAACTTGAAATCATATCAAGCATTTTCTCAAATCCTGATGGAAAAAACTAGAAATCAATAGCAACAAGCACTTTGGAATCTGTATAAATAGATGGAAATGAAACAATATGCTCCTGAATGATTACTGGACTAATGAAGAAATTAAGAAAGAAATAAAAAAATTCTTAAAGCAAACAAAAATGAAAACACAATATACCAAAACCTATGGAATATAACAAACGCAGTGCTAAGGAGAAGTTTACAGCAATAAACGCCTACACCAAGAAGTATAAAGATTTCAAATAAGCGACCTAATAATGTACCTCAAGGAACTAGAAAAGCAAGAACAAAACAAACAAAATTAGTAGAAGGAAAGAAATAATAAAGATCAGAGCATAGCAAAATGAAATAGAGAAAAAACATACAAATGATTATCAAAATGATAGGTTGTTTTTGTGAAAAAATAACCAAAATTGATAAACTGCTAGCTAGATTAACCAAGGAAAAAAGAGAGAGGACCCAAATAAACAAAATCAGAAATAAAAATATGTTACAACTGATACCACAGAAATACAAGAGATCATTGGAGCCCATTATAAACAACTATATGCTAACTAACTGGAAAACCTAGAAGAAATGGATAAACCCTTGGACACATACAACTTACGAAGACTGAATCAGAAAGAAATAGAAAATCTTAACAGACCAATAATGAGGAACAGATTGCATATGTAATAAAAAGATTCCCACCAAACATTAAAGAAAAGCCCAGGGCTGGATGGCTTTATTGCTCAATTCTATCAACCTTATAAAGAAGAACTAGCATCAATTCATCTCATACCATTCCAAAAAATTGGAGAAGAGGGAATTCTTCCTAACTCATTCTACAAGGCCAGCAGTACTCTGATACAAAACCAGACAATACACAACAACAACAACAAAAGAACACTACCAGATAATATTTCTGACAAATATAGACACAAATATCCTTAACAAAATACTAGCTAACAAAAATCCAATAACACATCGAATATATAATACACCATGATCAAGGGGGATTTATCTCAGGGATGCAAAGATCATTCAATATATGCAAATCAATTAACATGATATATCACGTTAGTAGAAGGAACAACGAAAATGATATGATCCTCTCAATAAATGCAGAAAAAAGCATTAGATAAAAGTTAACATCCCCTCCTGATAAAAACTCTCAACAAATTAGGCATAGAAGATCCTCAACATAATAAAGGCCATATATGACAAACTCACAGCTAACTGAATGAGGAAAAGTTGAAATCGTCTTTCCTCTAACAACTGGAACAAGACAAGGATGTCCACTTTCACCACTCCTATTCAACATAGTAATGGAAGTCCTAGCCAGATCAATCAGGGAAGAGAAAAAAATACAAAGCAACTAAATAGAAAAAGAGGATGTCAAACTGTCCCTCTTTTCAGGTGACATGATCTTATATGTAGAAAAACCTAAAGACTCCACCAAAGCATTCTTAGAACTGATAAACAAATTAAGTAAAGGTACAGAATAGAAAATTAAGATAAAAAATCAGTGACATTTCATATATCAATAATGATCTAGCTAAGAAAGAAATCAAGGATGTAGTCCATTTATAATAGCTGCAAAAAATAAAATAAAATACCTAGGAATAAATTTAACCAAAGAGGTGAAGGACCTCTGCAAGAAAAACTACAAAACACTGATGAAAAAATTAAAAAGGACACAAACAAATAGAAAGACAACTCATGGTCATGAATCAGAAAAATCAATATTATTAAAATGATCAAACTATCCAAGGGAAGCTATGGATTCAATGTAATTCCTGTCAAAATACCAATTATATTCTTCACAGAAACAGAAAAAAACCCCTAAAATTTGTATGGAACCACAAAAGAGCCTGAATAGCCAAAGTAATCCAGAGCAAAAAGAGCAAGGCTGTGACATCACACTACCTGACTTCAAAATATACTACAAAGCAAGAGTAACTAAAACAGCATGGTAGTGGTATAAAAACAGACACAGAGATCAATGGAACAGAACAGAGAGCCCAGAAATAAATCCACATATTACAGAGAACTGATTTTTGACAAAGGCACCAAGAACATACAATGGGGAAAGGACATTCTCTTCAATAAATGGTGCTGAAAAAACTGGATATCCATATGCAAAGGCTTAAACCAGACCCCTCTCTCTTACCATATCTCCAAATCTAAAAATGAATTAAGTACTTAAAAATATGGCCCAACCCATAAAAATTATAGAAGAAAACACAGGGGAAATGCTCTAGTTAAAGATTGGTCTAGTTAAGGATTTTTTATGGGCCAGGTGCAGTGTCTCATGCCTGTAATCCCAGCATTTTGGGAGGCTGAGGCAGGTGGATTGCCTGAGGTCAGGAGTTTGAAACCAGCCTGACCACCATGGTGAAACCCTGTTGTACTAAAAATACAAAAGTTAGCTGGGCCTGGTGCTGGGCGCCTGTAATCCCAGCTACTCAGGAGGCTGAGGCAGGAGAATTGCTTGAGCCAGGGATGTGGAGGTTGCAGTGAACTGAGATTGTGCCATTGCACTACAGCCTGGGCAACAAGAGCAAAA
>NW_016107576.1:551256-584267 GCF_001604975.1 Cebus imitator | reverse complement strand
AAAAAAAAAAAAAAAGAAAAAAGATTTTATGGCTAAGTCCTGAAAACCACAGGCTACAAAAACAAAAATAGGCAAATAGGGCTATATTAAATTAAAAGCTTCTACAGCGCAAAGGAGACAATCAAAAGAGTAAAAGACAACCTGTTGAATGGAAGAAACTATTTGCAAACTCTTCATCCAAGAAGGGACTAATATCCAGAATATACAAGGAACTCCAACAATTCAACTGCTAAAAATAAAATGGGTAAAGGATCTGAGTAGACAGTTCTCAAAACCAGACTTACAATGGCCAACAGGTATATGAAAAAATGCTCAAAATGATTAATTATCAGGGAAATGCAAATCAAAAATCACAGTGAGATATCATACCCAGGTGGAATGGCTGTTATCAAAAAGACAAAAAATAACAAGTGCTGGAATGGATGTGGAGAAAAGGGAATTCTTATTCACTGTCAGTAAAAATGTAAATTAGTACGGCCACTATGGAAAACAGTATAGAGATTTTTCAAAAATCTAAAAATAGAACTACCATACAATTCAGCAATTCCACTAATAGGCATTTATCCAAAGGAAAATAAATCAGTATATCAAAGCAATATCTGAATCCTCATGTTTATTACAGCACTATACATAATAGCAAAGATATGGAATCAATCTAAGCGTCCTTCAGTAGATGAATGGGTAAAGAAAAGGTAATATATATACATAATGGAATACTATTTTGCTGTAAAAAAAGAATGGAATCTTGTTATTTGTAGCAACATTGATGGAAACAGAACATTCTGTAAAGTGAAATCAGTCAGTCACAGAAAGACACTATCACATGTTCTTACTTATATGGTGAACCTTAAAAAGTTGATCTCATGGAGGTAAAGTATAGAATGACAGTTACCAGAGGCTGGGATGGATGTGTCCATGTTGGGGAAGGGATAAAGAGAACTAAGCTACTGAGACCAAACGTACAGTTACACAGAAGTAATAAGTTCTAGCATTTGATAGCGCAGCCAGTGGTTATAGTTCACAACAATATATTGTATATTTCAAAGAAACTGGAACAGAAAATTGAAATGTTCCCAAAACAAAGAAATAATAAATGATCAAGATAGTGGATATGCTAAATATCCAGCTTTCATCACTATAAATACTATGCATGTATTAAAATATAACATGTACTTTATGAAAATATAAAAATATGCATCAATAAAAACAAAAAAATAAGTTCAGAAATAGATCAATGTGTGTCTTAATTTAATATTAGTAAAGGTAGAATTTCAAATAAGAGGCCAAATAAGAATTATTCAATAGTATGGAGGGGACAACTGGTTAATTATTATACAACAACAACAAAAATAAGTTAGAGTTCAGAAAGCACTAAAAGAAAATAAAAGTTAAATAAACATATTTATTGTGGAGCAGGATTTTTTTTTCTTCTTTTAGAGGCAGGGTCTTGCTCTGTAGCCCAGGCAGGAGTACAGTGGCATGATCATGGATCACTGCAGCCTTGACCTTTTGGGCTCAAGTGATCCTCCTGCCTCAGCCTCCAGAGTAGCTGGGACTTAAGTGTGCACCACCACATCAGGCTAATTCTTTTTTTTTTTTTTTTTTTGAGACGGAGTTTCGCTCTTGTTACCCAGGCTGGAGTGCAATGGCGTGATCTCGGCTCACCGCAACCTCCGCCTCCTGGGTTCAGGCAATTCTCCTGCCTCAGCCTCCTGAGTAGCTGGAATTACAGGCATACGCCACCATGCCCAGCCAATTTTTTGTATTTTAGTAGAGACGGGGTTTCACCATGTTGACCAGGATGGTCTCGATCTCTTGACCTCGTGATCCACCCGCCTTGGCCTCCCAAAGTGCTGGGATTACAGGCTTGAGCCACCGCGCCCGGCCCAGGCTAATTCTTTTTTATTTTCAGAAGAGACGATGTCTCATTATGTTGCCCATCTGGTCTTGAACTCCTGGCTCAAGAGATCCTCCCACTGCAGCCTCTTAAACTGATGGGATTACAGGTGTGAGCCACTGCACCTGGCCTATTTTTAAATGATTGTATAATATGGCAGTAAGTCACTCAGATGTAATTATGCAGTATGTAGCAACTGTGATATAAGAGACTGAAGGAGAGAGTTAAAGTGCAGGGTTGGAGGAAGTACATCTTAGCTGGCTACTGAGATCATAGGACTGGACTGCAGGGATGAAGAGCACAGGAAAAAAAAAAAAGGAAAAAGACGTATGTCAAATACTAAAAGAGGTTCTATTTGGATGGTGGAATTCTGCCAATGTCAAATTCATTTGCTTAATAAATTACCTGATTATAAGTAAATGAAACATCTCAACCAGAAAGGAAAATGGAGCCTGGGCCAATCTATCTAATCTTTCTCACCAAACTACTCTGCCTTTTGTATTTTCTGTCCAAATCCAAATTTTAAGGGTGATAAAACTGATGCTTAGAGAGGTTAAATCATTTGTTCATGATCATACTGCTAATGATTGGTCGATCAGGAATTCAAACCAATGTCTACCTAACCCCATAGTTTATTCTCTTTCTTTGCTACCTTTTGAGACAGTCATCCTACTCCCAAAATGCTCACTGCATAAAAGTTAAGAAGATGATACCTGTAAAATCCATGAAAATCTTGTGAAACAATGTATTGTTTAGTGGTTTGGAGCTTCATTTTAAGAACCATGTCAGAAGGACTTTAAAAGGATAATGTAACCTGGAATTGAGAATCTGAAGAACCTGGGATCAAATATAGGTATTATTTAGCAGCTGCATGATTATATTTAAATTAATTAACCTCTCTGAGCTGATTTCCACATCTGTAAAATGGGGAAAATGGCATCACTTATTTCACAGGATTAAATTGAAGACTGAAATGAGAAGTTATAGAGAGTTGCTTTTATTAATTATATAGTATTGCATTGGTGCTAGCAAATTTAGAAAAAATATAAACTTTTTATGAGATCTAAATCTATTTTAAAGTGCTATGAATCTTGTTCTTGACTATATAACACATCTATTTGTGATAATAATGCTAACAGCCATATTTCATAATATTTCATGAACTTTGAACAGAGATTTTCTGGATCCCTCTTGTGAGATAGAGAGGCTGTATTGCATTCACATTGCTTTGGTCTGGCTACATTTCTTTTTGCTGCATTTTAAAATTATTTAATTGTTTTGTTATTGCAATTTTGTTTTTGAGACAGGGTCTTGCTCTGTTTCCCAGGCTGGAGTGTAGTGGTATAATCAAAGCTCACTGTAGCCCCAATCTCCCAGGCTCAGCTTCCCAAGTAACTGGGACTACAGGGCTGAGCCATCACACCCATTTAATTTTTGTACTTTTTGTAGAGACAGGGTTTTGCCATGTTGCTCAGGCTGGACTGAAACCCTTGAGATTCAAGCAATCCACCCACCTTGGCCTCCCAAAGTGCTAGGATTATAGGTGTGAGCCAGGGCACCCAGCTTGTTATTGTAATCATTTGTAAAATATATAAATTAGAAAAACTGTGTTTTTAATACTTAATTAGAGCATTAATTTTTTTCCTTAAGAAAACTCAATCATGTATTTGCATGACATTATTCAAGATGACAAGTCTCTAAAACATTAGAAGTTTTGGTTTTATGAAAAAAAAAAGAAAAAAATTAAATATATTCAAAATGAAAACACTTTATGCAAATTTAAACACTTAAGAAGCAAAATGAGAGATAAATGCAATTCAGTACAGCAAAATCTTTTCTTAAATATCTCAAATTATTATAAAAGTGAAATAACTACCATCAATTGATATATTACTGTTACCACAACTGCTATACTGGCACCTTGTGTTACAAAAACAAAACAAAACAAAAACTACTTTCTTTTAAATATACTACTGTTTAGCTGGGATTTGTTGTCTATTTTATTATGGTGGTATACTAATGCCAGAGATTAACTTGATATATATATTTATATTCAAGTCTTCAAGTTTCCTGAATTTCTAACACTAAGAATCCCTTAAGCAAGCAAAGAGTCAAACAAAACACCAAATAAAACAAATCTCAAAAAACTCAGGTGCAAAGTTTTTCTGAATTTCCACATTTCTCACCCTATAGTAATTTAAATTTATTTATATGACCATCTAATCTCCCTGTCCCCTGAAAGTATAAGCTTCATACGGGCAGGAATAAAGGTTGATTTTGCTCATCATTGTATTCTCAGCACCTTGCAGAATACGTAATATATAAGCAGGCACCTGATAACAATTTGGAAAAATCTCACGTGAATAAATAATTGTTAAAAGAAGAAAAGTAGTAACTTCAGATAATTTGTTTTGATCTTCCGAAAAAAGCATGAATTAAAACCCCTATTGCATGAATTATGTTCAAATTAGCTTTCAAACGGATCAAGGAAACTTGTATCTAAAGAGAGACCAATGCTCATTTTAGTCAGAAAACGTTTAGTGAGCATGTGCCAATCATAAAGCTCTTTTCAGATGACAGGAATATGAAAACAAGATAAGGTACCTGTTCTCAATGAAATGTTTTAAAACAACAGTGAGTATATATTAATAAAGAATACCCGTCAGAGAAAAATATCAGAGTAGAGGTACTATTTAAGCTAAATCTTAAAAGATAAATACGAGTAGGGCAGATGCACAAATGGGAGAAGTCATTCAGCATAAAGGAAAAAAAAATTACACAGGCACGGAGTGTGATAAAGCATGGTCTGTTTGGGAAACACTAGATTAAAAATGTGTAATCCTGATAAATGCCATAGGGAGGTCAAAATGAAGACTAAAAAGGGATGAAAGTAGCAATTAAATGTTATTATGTATCTGGCACATGCCAATTCTAGATGGGCAACTATATTTATATAGATATTATCTTCCTAATGGGACTTCTCATTAGTTTTGAAAACCCTTAGAACACTGTCTAATATATAATTTTCACAGTTTTGTAAAGAGTAACAGGCATAGATAGGAAAAATTTAACAAAGGAAACATTTCAGGTTGATGATTAAAATAGAATATATGCTTTCTTTTTAAGTTAGGTGGGGCTGGGCATGGTGGCTCATGCCTGCAATCCCAGCTCTTTGGGAGGCTGAGGCAGGTAGACCACTTGAGGTCAGTTCAAGACCAGCCTGGCCAACACAGTGAAACCCAGTCTCTACTAAAAATACAAAAAATTAGCCAACATAATGAAACCCCGTCTCTACTAAAAATACAAAAAATTAGCCAGGTGTGGTGGTATGCACCCATAGTGCAAGCTACTTGGGAGGCTGAGGCAGGAGAATCGCTTGAACCCAGGAAGTGGAGGCTGCAGTGAGCTGAGATTGTGTCACTGCACTCCAACCTGGACTACAGAGTGAGACTCCACCTCAAAAAAAAAAAAAATTCTAGGGGGAAACTCATTTTTAAGTTGTGGGCTGTAAAGTACTTTAGATCCTGCACAAGATTAATTCAAAAGGTAAAAAAATAAAAACTGTGTTAAGTTGAAAATATCTCTACCACATATAATTTAAACACCAACTTTAAAAAAGCTTTTAAATTAAAAAAGAAAGTCTCACCTTCCTCTGGTAAATAGCAATCCAATCTGTCGTGGCAAACCACTTGTGAGTTTTTATATCACTGACACCGTTCTTTAGATTTCCAAATCTCTTGGTCAAATCCACCTGCAGCAGGTTCCGTAGAAGGTCCTTCAGATCTGAGCTGAAGTGGGATGGGAATCGGACCTACACAAACACATCATGAGGTAAAACACACATTCTAAGACTCATGATATTTCTGTTTTGATTTCATAAAGTTTTTTTAAGGCAACAAATATTTATACAAACAAAAATATGGAGAGATGACCTTCACATACTTTTAACTATACATTACAGTCCCCACAGTAGTCATAAAGAAGAGAATTACTTGGGTGAATGAACTAAACCTGTTCTCTTAGGGCCTTGCTTTGGACATGATGTCTTTAAAAACATGGAACAGTCTCCAGAAAAATGTGCATACCTACAGAACTGTTGTAATAATATCAGAAGTTTCACCTATCTTTAAGAGCAATCTCTTTGGATAACACATTATAAATCTGTGTCTCAAAGATATACAAATTTAACTTTGTAATATAAATAGAAGAACCAGCATATGAAGGAAATCAGTATGTACATTTTGAAAAGAGATCTATCAAAAAGGAAGTCTAAAAATGGTTGTAAAAACCCACACTGCCTTTCACAGCGTAGGAAACCATTTTCATTTATCAGGAGTTGGCTTTTAAAAATAATTCTGTTATGTAACGGTATAAAAATGATTTAGGCTGGTTTAAAAGCATTTTTTCTACCTACTAAACTGTGAAGACTTAACAATTACTAGTCTGACCTCTGGCCTTAAAAACAAATGGAAAACCCCAAATAATTGAAGACTTTTGGCAATCAATAAGGTCAAAGTACCATTTATAGGAGACCTAAGTCTATTTTTTGTTTTGTTTAAACACGTTCTTTTCCTCTACACCAACCTAACTTTTGGTTCTTACGGCTTTATTGATATGGGTACTAAAAAATTTAAAATGAGTACCACCAAAGGATGAAGGAATGGAATAGCTGCATCTATGCCTCCTTGTTCTTTTCTGTCGTTACTACCACCTCTCCACTATCCTTTCCAACTTGTGTTCAATCCCTTCCACTACCCTCTTCCCTACCATACACACATATGTATGCACACATGTATGTGTACATATCTGGATTATTAGTCTCATGTACAAATCGATCATAGCACCTTTGTAGAAAACACTTTAAAGGGTTAAAAGACCCATTCTAGAACTCTGCATTCTTATTTTGGTTCTTTACAAGTGCTACCACTACAAGTGCTACCACCACTTAATAATTTATGTAGTGCATCATTACATTACCTCAGTTGTTCTTTACAAAACATTTATTTATTCAACTATGCTGTAGTATTTTTGCATATTTCTGTCTGCCCCAGGCTCTGAGCTTATGAGGGAAGGTACTGTGCCATTTTTATTCTCAGTATTTATTAGACTATTTCAAATACTGTAGTTCATCCATTTTACAATTATTTATTGAGTAGCTACTATATGTCAGGCACTATACTAGGTGCTGGATATATAGCAGTGAGCAATACCAGGCGAGTCTCTGATTTCATGGAACTTACATTCCAGTTGAATAGGACAAATTCAGTGAATATGGTATTAACTCCATTTTAAAGATGGAGAAACTAAGATTCAGAAATGGTATTGGGTATAGCTTTTCCAGCCATCAGGCCATAAAGTGGCAGAGCTGGGAATAGGAATCTAGTCATAATTTGTAGCTTCATGAATTTTGCTCTTTATTATACTGTCTTCAAATATATAGACTCCTTAATTTATATTCTTTCTAAAAGCTCAACATACTTGACATACATTCTTATGTTCTCAAAGTAGAAGTTAAATCCTCAGCATGCAAAGATAGATTTTATAGTAAAGTTAGATTCATAACCATAGTCTTTTGACTGCCACTTCTGTGCTATTCTATAAGTAAATGTTTCTCAAAATCTGGCCCTAGGATCCATGTACATCAGAATAAACTGGGAGACAAAAGGATAAAAACGTGTATTCCTATGGCTTGCCTCAGCTGATGGGGGCATTGGGCCTGAAAATCTGAGCTGTTATCTCCAAGGGATTCACATGTACATGAAAGCTTGAAAAGCATTATTCTCAACTCTGTTCACTACTTTATGCAGAGGCTTTATTTTCTATGCTAGTAAAAGATCATAACATTTTAAGCGTAAATAATATAATACAGTAAATTGAAGCTATTATCATACTAGAGGAAAACTGATATTGTGTCAAGCAACCAAAGACTATTTGAAGGGTTAATAGTTAATAAATGACCAGGATTTAGGCTCAATTCACATAAATTAGTAACTCAAAATCTCATTTTTGCAAGGCCCTTTATTATCCTAGATTATGAACAGTTTTAATGTTCTAAAACAGTAAGATATGTGAACTTCTACCTTCTCTAGTTTTATTCTTAGCACAATGGTTTACTAGAAGCTAGTCATTGTGCTAAATACTTCATGCAGTGGCTCATAAAATCCAAAACATAGGTATGATTATTATCCAAATTTTATAGGTAGGAGTGAAGAAATTGAAACCTAAAGAAATTACTTTGCCCAAGATTACAGAGCTAATAAATAGTAAGGATGTAATTCCAAACTGGGTACACTGACTGTAGGGTATATATTTTTAATTATCTACTCTCCTTCCATGATTCAATAACTGAAAAAATAGTCATTATCAGGAAACTTCTAAAAGGCTGCAATTTTCATCTTAAAAATATTTTGCTGCACATTTCCTCATTTATCCCAGATGAAGAAACAACTAGAGAATAAGGAGTATTCAAAGGACATACTATCTACTTTAAAAATAACATGACATTTTTCCAGTGGTTTTGTTAGCTCAGGTTTTTCCAGTGATAAATCTAAACTTTATTTAGATTCCAAAGAAATGATTTATTTGAAGTACATCCATGTTCGTTTAGTATTAAATCTGTGTGAACTGTTCAATGGTAATGTACCAGTTATCCCCTTCATTATGTTGAGATGGCAGACAGTACTGCACTACATAGAAATTATCTTTGGAATTCAGGTAATATGCAATGCAATGCATGAAGAATAAAAGCATTCTAAATAATGTAGTTCTTTATTTTGGAATGCAAATAAAGTTATGTTCTTGAGTGTCTCTGTGTGTGTGTGTGTGTGTTTAATCTTCAGAACAGTGATTCTCAAATGGGGAGTGGTAGTGGGTTGTGATGGCAGATATCAGAATGATTCGGGAACTTTTTCAAATTATAGACATATCCTCCTTACCTCCACATCACACCCGCTTCCCCAGAGATTCTGACAGGCAGTCCATACCCTCACAGAGGTCCATTTAATAATGGGAATCTATCATATCTTTAAAGTATTTTGGGGGAGAAATAATAAAAGTCACTGTGAAAGTATTTTTTCTCATGATTATTCTAAAATGTAACCTGAAATGTAATTTCCTTATGACTGAACTTTCCAAAGAGCCATGTTGATTTATCAAACTGGAATTAGTGAAAAACAGAAGATAGCTTCAACATAATTTTTTTAAATGTACAACCTTTATTTGTAATTCATCAATCTGGAGACACTAAAGATTTCTATGATGGGAAGAGTGACTATCTAATTTTTCCTTTAAAATCATATCAAAAGGGTATTGCTCTTATCATTATTATCAATTATAACTACTAGAGAAAGTGAAATCAGAATTCTCAAATATTGGAGCAAGGGGGAGCTTAGTTTAATTGAGTCTGAACTCTCATTTTTAAGATGAGAAATCTGAGCTCCAGTGAGGCTACCAACCCAGTTAGTGGAATTATTGGGAAAATAACTTAATCTTCCTGACATATAGCTAGGAGCTTTCTGCCAGTCCAAGATAGAACAAATAATGTAAAAGTAAATGCAAAGAGCTAGATATTGGAAAGAAAAAGACAGCCTAAAGTAATTAAGCCATTAAGTCCGAGAGATAAGGTTATTGGAAACTGGCATCTTTTAACATGGACGAGCTATCTGTATAACATAAAAGAGGTGTTTGTGATATACACAGTTCCTAAAGTGTTTTCCTTAATCCTTTTTTTCTTCAATATTACTTCTTGTTTAGGAATCTTTTCCAACCATTTGAGACCATATTACTCCTGATTTTGATAATTATATTTTCTTGAGAATAAATCTACTTCCCCAGTGAGGTACAGATACACAAAACAAGCTTTCAATGCATGGTGCTTATCAGAATCATTTGTGATACTTAAAAAAATGTTTTGAATCCACAGAAGACCTTCTGAGTCAGTATTTCTCAGGAGAGACACCAAAGATAAAGTACACTTCATGAAAGCTTCATGAAGGCAGAGACCACAACTGACTTGCTGTATCCAGCATGTAGAACTAGTCTGGCACATGCTATGAGCTTCATAAATATTTAATGAATCAATGAATAGAAATTTGACAAACATTGATTGAACCTCTACTATATGTTATGCTTGTACTAAGCAAGTACTATGTGCTTACTAATAAATCTCAGAACATGTGCTTGGACTATATTAGTAAACAAAATAAACTGAAGATTTCTGCCTTTATGGAGTTTACATTCTAGTGAAGAAGACAATTAAAACTTAGCAACCTAGTGATCCTTTAACAACGTTATCCTATCCCTCTTCAAGAAACTCTGCATTGTAAGGTTTTCGACTTTTAGTCTGCAGAAAATGGAGAATTATTGCAAAATTTTGAAAAGAATAATAGGATATGATTTAACATTTTTAAGAAACCACTCTAGTGACTCAAGACTGACAGTAGTGGATGTGGTAAGAAGTGGCTGAATTCTGTAAATTCTAAAGTCAGAGCAAAAATGGTTTCCCTGTGCATTAGATATGAAGTGAGGACTCCAAGGTGTCTTGACCTGACCAACTGAAAGGGTGGAGTTGTCATCAGTTTAGATGGGGAAGGCTTCGTGCAGGGGGAGTGGGTGGAGTGTAGAAAAGGAAACAAAAGCTTGTCAGTTTTAGGTTGAATTTAAGGTATTATTAGACATCCAAATGAAGATTTCAAGTTAGAAATTGGATACAAGAGTATGGAATTTGGGAATCAGGTATGGACTGGAAAAATTAATTGGGGAATTACCTTGAGCATTTAAGTCATGAGACTGGATGAAACCACCAATTGAGAAAGTACAGAGAAACAAAAGAAGAGGTTCTAGTCAAGGAGATGGAGGGGGAATGATCAGTGATACAAAGTCACTGAAGCCAAATGAAGGAGTAACAAATCACTGAACTAGATTCTTCTATTTCTTGTTTTGCCACAAACTTCCTTTTGTCTTTGAGTAATTCTGAGTTTTGATTTACCTACATATAGGACTAGAAAATTAAATGAAATAAAAGTAAACATCCTTGCCACTTAAAAAATTCTACCAAGCTATTTCTTCAGTAGAAAGAATTCCTGGGTTCCAATCCCGACTCCACTTATATACACGCTCTGCAATCTAGGGATAACTCTTAACTTTCTGACTCTCAGTTTCCTCATTTATAAAACAATGAGAGTATTATCTGACAGGTATGAAAAAAATTATGTAACATATGAAACTACCTTGTAGTATGCCTAGAATTTTGGAGACATTAATTCAACACATTTTTCATTTTTAAGCCTTCCCATTAGAATACTATTTTAATGATATGAAACTGAATTTTTGAATCAAAGAAAGAACTTGAAAGATAACCATATCCATCATTATGTTTACAGACTAGTCAAGGACAGTCTGTGCTAGAAAAGTCATTGGGAAAGTATAGGAAGTTCCTCCTTTCTTCTTGTCTCAGGCTCCACCTATTAATTTATAGGACAAACACTTATCTTAAGGTCCTGAGTTTAACAAAGTGAGGGAGAAAATGTCTTACTATAACTTTGTTTTATAAGGACACCATTGTCAATATGGTTGATATCCTAAACTACTGTCAAATTACAATTATGTAATATATTAAATGAAGTGTAAAACTCACTCAGAGTTGAGCAAACTCAACAGATTATCTGCTCTGCTTTCAGCACTGATTATAAAGTCTTGTACATTTGAGTTTTAGGAATAACTATTACTTTCTAAAAGTTCAAGAGGAAGTTACATCCAAAAAGTAAATCCATTCATGTTGTTCACTGTATCAATACTTAAGAGATTTTAATTCACTAACTGGTTTACTGACTTTTTTTCTTTTTCTTTTTTTTTTGAGACAGAGTCTTGCTGTCACCCAGGCTGGACAGGCTGGAGTGTAGTGCCATGATCTCGGCTCACCGCAACCTCCACCTCCCGGATTCAAGCAATTCTATTGCCTCAGCCTCCCAAGTAGCTGGGATTACAGGTGTGTACCACTATGCCCGGCTAATTTTTATATTTTTAAGTAGAGACCGGGTTTCACCATGTTGGTCAGGCTGGTCTCGAACCCCTGATGTTGTGATCCACCCACCTCAGACTCCCATAGTGCTGAGATTACAGGCGTGAGCCACTGCGCCTGGCCTGACATTTTTTTCTTTAGAAATAAAATAAAGCTGACTGGGTGTTGTGGCTCATGCCTGTAATCCCAACTTTGGGAGCCCAGTGGAGGTGGATCACTTGAGGTCAGGAGTTTGAGACCAGCTTGGCCAACAAGGTGAAACCCTGCCTCTACTAAAAATACAAAAATTAGCCAGGCATGGAGGCACATGCCTGTAGTCTCAGCTACTCAGGAGGATGAGGCAGGAGAATCACTTGAACCTAGGAGGCAGAGACTGCAGAGGGCCAAGACTGTGTCACTGCACTTCAGCCTGGGCAACAGAGCAAGGCTCCATTTTAAATAAATAAATAATAAGAAGAAAAAGAAATAAAAGAAGGCCAAATCAAATTTGTTTACACTAAGCTTAATCATAGAAATTACAAAGTTGACCTCTGAAAGATGGGAAAAATCTTACTGCTATTCTGCAATTATTGGCAGGAGAAAGGATCATTTAACTAGTAATACTATCTTTTATGAATTGGGATAAAACTTACTAGGCTTACATGACTCAAAGGAGTTTGCATGCAGCCAAGAAGCAATAATCTATTAACTTCTGGTCACAAGCATGTTGAGATAAATTTTAACAAATTATCTCTAAATTAGGTACAGTAAGTTCTAAAAATATCTGCAATCCCAGCAGAGAACTGATTTATCAAAAATTAACATATACATTAAACAAGTTTTCAATAGACACAATACTTTTTGTACACTAATAGATAGGCATGTAATAGATACAGTGCCAAGTTCCATACTACCTCATAAGACCTGAGCATCTTTAATCAGCCTTGATTCTATATGTGAAAAGAAAACTATGAGATTAAAAATATTTATAAATATTGGTACTGCATCTGTGGGCTCTCTAATCTGTTCCCTTACCTATACAGAAACAGTGGTAGATATAATGAGTCTACATGATTTCAGAGGATTATGATCCACCCCATTATCCCTCCCCCTGCTCCCATATAAGAAGCCAGTTTTGCAATTATTTGCTCATAGGACCATAAGAGCTGTCACAAAGAAGGTATTAACAAGAATTTTAAATAACCACAGTCAAGTGTTTAAAACTGGCCCTGGGTTTTAGGCAAAGAGTAAAACTACTTTTGTGTTTTATGAAAATGATTTCTGAGTACTTCTAAGTCTCTTTGACTATGACCATAGCAAAACAGAAAATGACATTGTAATTTCCCCAAAAGCACTGACAATAATATCTTAGAAAAGGTATAATGGTATATCTGCATATGTGTATGTTACTTAGGAAATAGAATGTGTGTAGAAAAGCAGTAACATAGCAGGCCTGAGCCTGCTACCCTTAGAAGGAAATGCTACAAGTTTGGCCCTTGGGAGGTGTCTGGCAACTTGAATAGTACCAGTGCCTTATACCAATATGAAACTTTTCCTAAATGATTAAAGTGACTCACTGTGCCTAGACTGTTGGTACATACAATATAGTTTATTCTGAACATCTACTTTTGTTCTGGGAGCCTGTGATTTTGGCATGAGCAAGGCAGAGGGTCCATATGTGACCAGGCCCCAATAAAAACAGGCACTGGGTATTTAACGAGTATCACTGGTAGATAAAATTTTACACTTGTCACAGTTTGTTGCTGAAGGAATTATATGTATCCCTTGTGACTGCCTTGGGAGAGAACTCTTGAAAGCCTGTATCTGGTTTCTTCTGGACTTTGCCCTGACTGCCTCTTCCTTTTGCTCACTTCACTTTGTAGCCTTTTCTTGTGATAAATCTTAGCCTTGAGTACCACTGTATGCTGCATCTTGTTCAGTCCTGCTAGTGAATCACCAAACTTGAAAATGGTCTTGGGGACCTCTGACACAGAAAGGAATCATAATTGGGCTGATAATCAATTACCCCTCATATGAATGTTGAATTTCCCTTCGGGAAATATCAACCAATTCTTTGATCATTCAGTATATACTTATGTTTATACTTCTATATTTTGCATAATGTCTTCTTACACATTGTTACTCATTAAGAGTGGAACAATATTTACATTAGATATGTTGAAGCAAAGAATTTTTTAAATTATATAAGTCAAGGACTTTAAAGTTATGGTTTCCATAGCAGCTATTACTTAAGTACCTTAATTGCAAGTATAATTTTTGACTGCAATATAAACTTTCTATATTTCCATGGATAATGCAGTCAGATAGAGGTGTTATGGAGACCATAACTGATTCTTGTCATAGAGTATATGACACTGAGGCATGAAATTTAAAGACTATATACAGAAACTCAGCATATGTATTGCTATGATGAGGCATAGTTAATGCAGGAATCATAAATCTTTTCTGTCAACTATGCATTTGTAGATTCGAACCTTAACATTGCATGAATAATTTGACATTTAAATACCACCTCCTCTGTTTTTTAAAGGCAAAATATGTGTAGGAGAGAATCTAACAAGTTGATTGATCATCTTTCTGTGCATTTAAAAATATCAGCTTGAGTTAAAATATCGTAATAGAGAAAGCATTTTACAATCTAATGTTCATATGTATGTACTTTAGTTAATTTATCACTTAATTAATAAATTTAACTTTAACTTTCATAAGCCATTGATACTTACAATCTTCATAACATGACTTCAGAATGGAGGATATAATCAATTTAAGATGCTGTTGCATAAAATAATATGCTTTTAAAATAAAAATAATTCTGAATGGAAAGCATATTCTTAAATGATATGTCATTAAAACCATTAAAATTTCAAATGCAAATACAAATATAAGGATCCACAAACATAAGACCAAATTGGATTTTTAACTAACTGTACAATTTAAAAAGTGTAAAAAACTAGTTGGTTTCTAATTTGGCTTTTAGCTACTAACCAGGGAGATAATATTTTTGCAATGTGAATAGAAAAACATTCTAGTTTGAATTTGAGTATTGAAACAGATGACTTATTGGGAAACAGTACAATCTATACTTCACATAATACAGAGCCTAGAGATCATTTAATGGCAATATTCCGCTTTCATGACTTCTACTTTAGATGAATAAATGAAGAGACAGGAATAATTTTATATCCCATATGGGGTCAGATAATCTGGTACTTTTAGTTAAAAAACAAAAGTACACCAAATATCCTATCATATTTCTAAATAAATGAAGGGGAAAAACAGAATATTGTAGTATAATAAAGTTTTATGTTGCTATTCTTTTAAGGTGCCTAGGATTTAGACTGTTATGATTTTAGGATATATGCTGATTATCAGGTACAACATTTTAAAGTTTGATATAAAATAAATACATATTCATAAACAGCTGAATATAAATTTTAACCAATGAAGAATGATTGGCAAATTGAGGCCAATGCATAAAGATGAAGACACATTAATTTTAACTAAAGCAATTTTTGTTAATAAATGTAAATTTATTTATGACAATATCTTTGTTAGAAAATTGGATTTCTTTTATGAAGTATAAATAAAAGCAATATAGTAAAGATTCAAGAACTTTATAATTGCTGTTAACTAAATTATTTGAAACAATTATTATAATTTTTACACTCTTAGTTTTTGTATTAGCAAAATATTCTTCTTCCATTTGTGATTTTAATGTATTTTGGTTCTCTCATCATCATTCATATGACCTTTAGTCCTCTTGAGAGTCTACACGTCTCAAATTCTTCAAAAATAAATCATTATTTTGTCTGTTAATTTTTTGCAAAATTTTGTTTTGTTCATATCAAAAGTTCTGCTGGGGGAAAACAATTACAAAAATAAGAAATCTGAAGCCAGAGATCTACAAATGTGACAAGAACAACAGTGATATGAATACTTGTTTAAATAAGTACTGCATTCTGCTTTTCTGTATTGCCTTTATCAGTGCACAGCGTTCAACACCTAGCTTAGTTTATTTATCTGTAAGAGGTATTTATTTTTTACCTTTGACATGGTTGGGGTAGTCAGTCTCCTAATTTGTGAATACTGACAATACATAAAACTTTCTGCATACAATGTGGCAAAATACAAGGGGGAATCTTGTGACCCAGTAGACTGCATATGTACTATAAGAAAGGGGATAATACTGTGTTGAAATGCATATTCTAGGTGATTGGATAGACTAATTCTATTGGCAAGAGTCTTGTTCCTACAGCCCAGCTGTGTAGCATCCATGATTTAAACTTAAGTGTTGGCAAAAGAGATAAATTACTACAATATGGACATTCAGGGTACCTTGTGAATAGTTAACACTGGAAATTTTAAGTTGATAGATGCCAATGGTAAGCTTTCACACTAAATGTAGAATTTGAATTTGGCTGAGATACAAAGAAATAGAACCTTTCCCTCTATCTCCTTCCAGATTCTTCAGGTTGATTAGGTTTATCTCTGCCTAAGAAGGTCACAAAATACAAAACAAATAAAAAATAAAACAAACAAAAAATTTCAACTATATAATATTTCAGGGTAATGTGTTACCAAGAATGATGCTCTATTTCCTTATCATATTCTAGATGGAACTATGTGGGGGGGGGCGAGGGAGGGAAGACAGAGTACCACTTATAGAAATAGAAAGAAGGGAAAATAAGCAAAATATACCTTCCCATATATTTTGTCATTAATGTATAGAAGGTCTCCTCTGGGAATGTTTAAAAGCCTATTCTTTCATTGCTGCATGGTAGGAGATTCAGGCTCATTTCTATTGAATTGACTATGGTCTTTAAAAAAAAAAGATCTGAGGTCTGAGCTAAGGCAAGAGCAAATGATTGACCCTAAACAAAATACTCTTGAAAACAAAATGAGAGAAGTGCAAAAGAAGGAAGATTTATGAAGTAATTTACAAAATGTAAAAAACCATAACATAGTAAATCTACTCACGTTCAAGAAAAATTAATGTAATTTCCATGCTTGCTAAAAACCAATGACAATTATAATCACAACCTACATGAACAATTCTGTTAAAATCAGTTCTATAAATTTTCATCTTAAAAAGGCTTATTCATTTTATATTTACTTTTACTTCCAATTTTGTAGTATTAGACATAATTAAAACTAGAAGTCTCTCCTGAAAATGCAAGGGCATATAAAACAGCCCCTAAAACTTGTCTCCATGAAGACAGACACATGAAATAATAAACTATTTTTTATTTATTTGAAGGAATATTGAGAATTATGGCTATCATCCTGTTCTTTGTGATAAAAATACTAAATATAGACATTGCTTTACTGTTTTCCTAATTTCTTGATACAATTATCCTTTTTTTTCTTAAGAGACTTAAATGAGTCAATACTTATGCTAGTAAAAGCAGCAACTATAGATTTTTCTATATTTTTCCCAATGTAGATTCTATGTTTTGATGTAGATTTCTATATTTTTCCCTATGTAGATTCCCAACTATAGATTTTTCTATATTTTTCTCAATAATACTCTGATGACAAAATATGGTTTCAATCCATGAAGCTTAAAATTCATGTACAGTAACAACGAATAAGAGAATAATAAAAAAAATATTACTTACCTTTCCAGAAACAATCTTTTCATAAATCTGAATTGGTTGGTCTGCAAAGAATGGGGGATAGCCAGCTGCCATTTCATAGATTAGCACTCCTAATGCCCACCAATCCACTGCCTTATTGTAGCCCTGAGATAAACCAACACCAATGTCAATTGTTACTTAAGTTACTCAGAAGAGAATGAAGTCAAAGGTAATTTCAAAATGATCTGGACGCATATAAAAAATTTTTAAAGCAGCTGCTGAGCAGCTATTCAGGATGGAATTTAAAAATGAACCAAATGTATCAGGTCAGATTTAAATTAAACAAAAAAGGGAATTTCCAGATATTGAAATTGGATATTAGGAAAGATTATTAAATCTTCTTCCTAAGTGATTAAGAATATTACAAATAATGAAATTTTCTTTATTTCACTGGGATAATTTAGTTCTTGCTCAATAACAGGAAGGCAATTAGACCACATTACTTCTTAAGGCCTGTTCTAGGTCCATAATCTTACTAATTACATTTTCCACAGCATGCCTAGAAAGATCAAATGTTTTCAAAGAAAATAATAGAAAATGAACTACATAGTAAATAGTGAAGTTGACTTCAAAATACTCTGTATTTTTGGAGTTAGGAGGGTGAATCTGCTGGGGACAATCCCATCTGTTTCACAGGATTTTGTGAAAACAATAAGTTTAATGTAGAATTCAATTAATGTAAATATTTAAGTATACTTTACTTTTGCTATCTACTGTTTTGCTTCCTATCTCTAAAAGGTATGCAGGAAAAAAAAAATGAATTCATAGGGTTTTGTGAGGACTATATCATATAAAAGGGAGTAATGTGTATAAAAAGGGCTTTGCAAACCAAATGTAAAAATTAAAGGTTATGTTTAATTGTTCTTTTTCATATTAACCTTACTAAAATTAAGATCTAGAACTATTTACAAGAAAACAAATAAGAATAACATGTTTATATTAACATGTTAATAGTTTATCAATTATGGTCAGTATCAACTGGCCCAAGAGATTTTTTAAAAACCCTGACAACCTGGTCATGAAGAGAAATAAACTGAATTCTACACAGATCTATTGTTCTGCCCTCAGAAGTACCCTCTATCATCACATTTCCCCACATTCCACCTTTTTGTCAAAACTGAAGCTTTACAAACTATTTAGTTTTCAAATTTCTAGCAAAAACATAATTCTATAATACTATAGAGATATTCTTTTTCTCTTTTTTTCCCTGATTCTTTATATATCTTTCTAAGGGAAGGAGTGGTATAATAGGAATATCACTTTGTTTTCTAACAGAAATAGGCATTAGCTCTCTTCAACTTATTGAATTATACATTTAAATTGTGTGCTAATGTTTATAGTAAATATGTCAGACACAAGTTAATACCCATGGTATAGAAATCAGAACATGTCAATAAGAAATATGTTAAATTAAAATAGATAAATGGGCAAAGGAGATGAACTAATAATTTACAGACACACAAAGACATACCAAATGGCTATTAAGCATTTAAAAAATTAATCAGCCAGGCATAGTGGCTCACACCTGTAATCCCAGCAGTTTGGGAGGCCAAGGTGGACAGATCGTGAGGTCAAAAGATCAAGGCCATACTGGCCAACATGGCAAAATCCTGTCTCTACTAAAATACAAAAATTAGCTAGGCATGGTGGTATGTGCTTATAGTCCTAGCTACTTAGGAGGCTGAGGCAGGAGAATCGTTTGAACCCGAGAGGCGGCGGGTGCAGTGAGCTGAGATTGTGCCACTGCACTCCAGCCTGGTAACGGAGCAAGACTCCATCTCAAAAAAANCAAAAAAAAAAAAAAAAACCACACACACACACACACACAACACACACACACAAAGAAATCAAAAACTTGAGAATGAAAACAATAAGATACAATTTATTGCCTATTAAATCAGTAAATACTTTAAAAATGAGTATACCCAGTGATGGTGATATGAAATAGGCACTCTAATGGTAGAAGTATAAAATGGCATAATAATTTTGGAAAGCAATTTGGCAATATGTATAAAAACCTTAAAAATGTTACTACTCCTTGACCCAGTAATTCTACTTCTGGGAATGTATGCTAAAGAAATAATGTAAAATACAGAAAAAGCTTTATGCATAAAGATGTTTATAATAGTTATTTATAATAACAAAAAACAAAACACAAAAATAAAACCTGAATACTCAACAATAGAAGAGTGACTAAATACTTCATAGTACATTTGTAAACAAGCCATTAGAATGATGCTTCCATGATTGTTATTATGAAAGTAAAAAAAAGTCAGAGACAAGACTATATACATTTACTATGATTTCAACTATGACAATCCAGAAATAAGGCCACACACCTATGACCACCTGATCTTTGACAAGGCTGACAAAAACAAGGATTGGGAAAAAGATTCCTTACTCAATAAATAGTTCTGGGATAACTGGCTAGCCATATGCAGAAGACTGAAGCTGGACCCCTTCCTTACACAATACACAAAATCAACTCAAGATGGATTAAAGACTTAAATACAAAAACCCCAAAGTATAAAAACCTTTGAAGACAACCTAGGCAATGCCATCCTGAACACAGGAATAGATACAGATTTCCTGACAAGGCACCAAAAGCAATTCCAACAAAAGCAAACACTGTCAAGTGGGATCTAATTAAACTGAAGAGATTATGCACAGAAAAACAACAACAACAACAACAAAAAAAACCTATCAACAGTAAACAGACAACCTACAGAATGGGAGAAAATATCTAACTATGCATCTGCCAAAGGTCTAATATCCAGCATCCATAAGGAACTTAAACAAATTTTACAAAAAACAAACAACCCATGAAAAGGCGGGCAAAGGACATTAACTGATACTTTCTGAAAGAAGACATACATGTGGCCAACAAGGATATGAAGAAATGTTCAGTATCACTGATCATTAGAGAAATGCAAGTCAAAACCACAATAAGATACCATTCCACACCAGTCAGAATGGCTATTATTAAAAAGTCAAAAAATAACAAATGCTGGCAAAGCTGCAGAGAAATGTTAACAATTATACACTGTTGATAGAAGTGTAAATTAGTTCGACCATTGTGGAAAGCAGTATGGAGATTCCTCAATGAGCTGAAAGCAGAACTACCATTTGACTCAGCAATCCCACTACTAGGCATATACCCAGATGATTATAAATCATTCCATTATAAAGACAAATGTACTTGTTTATTCATTGTGGCACTACTCACAATAGCAAAGACGTGGAATCAACCTACATGTTCATCAATTGTAGGCTAGATCAAGAAAATACGGTACATATACACTATGGAATACTATGCAGCTATAAAAAGGAGTAAGATCATGTCTTTTGCATGAACATGGATGGAGCTGGAGGCTATCATCCACAGCAGACTAAAGCAAGAAAAGAAAATCAAATACCACGTTTTCATTTATAAGTGGGAGCTGAATGGTGAGAATTTATGAACACAAAGAAGGAAATAATAGACACTGTGTTCTTTTTGAGGGTGGAGGCAGGGAGGAGGAAGAGGATAAGAAAAGATAACTATGGTACTGGGCTTAATTCCTGAGTGATGAAATAATCTGTACAACAAACTCCCATGACATGAGTTTACCTATGTAATAAACCTTCACATGTATCCCTGAACCTAAAATATAAGCTAATATATAGAGTCATATATATTATCATATATATTATCATTATATATGTGTGTGGATATGTGTGCGTGTATATATATATATGTGTATATATGTATATATATATATACACACACTTATAAATAAATATTTTTTAAAAGGCTACCTTTAGGTTGGTGGGATTACATATAGTTTTTTTTTTGGTTGTTTCTTTGTGTTTTTCTGTATTTTCTAAATTTGTAAAATGAGTATTATTTTTACAATATATACACATTTATAAAAGTTTTAGTGCTCATTTTAATGTCACATTATTTGTTAACTGTATTTGAAGAAGAAATGTGTTAACTGCAATGACATTTGGACTATAAAAGATCAAGAAGTTATACATTATTTGAATCATAAAAGATGATGAGAGAAAAGTTGAAAGAAATCTTTTAACACTTCTACAGATTAGCCATATTTCACTGATTCCATTTGGGAACCACTGAAGCATGTGTTTTATCCCTTTCCTTTTCCTCTCTCCTATTTGTGCCTGGTTATTGTTAGGTTCTCCTTTGTAGATTTCTCCACCAAGAGACGGCAGAGGAAAAGTTAAACCATTCTTTTAGATATAAGTACAGTTTCTCTCACCATATTTCACTGTTTAGAAAAGTAGAGCTGTCTTCAATAAGACTAAAGCTATTAAATGGCTGTTAATAGTCCTATTTAAGATTTAAAAACACTTCTCATACATTCCTTTTATTTAAATGGTAAATTTGAAACAAATAAAGAATGGACAACTAGTACATATCATCTCTAGATTTACCTCTTGGTGTAATCCAGAGCAAGTCTTCTCTACCCTCCCGTTACTAGGAATAATTAAGAAAAGACTATGTTTTGGTTGCAAAACATGGATCTACAGGTCACATTTATTCATATTATTTCTCTAAGATGCAGAGTTAAAATTGACAGAGGTTATAGGATTAGCAGTAGAGGCTAAATAATTATTCTTTAGTAATCATGCACAAATAGATTTAAATTCATAACTTAGATCAAATTAAAAATGTAAAATTAGATCAACAAACTATTTTTACATAAGTTCATAGGAATGCATGCCTCATATTTCTACTTCTTATATATTGATATTATGAATATACCTTGCTGAGAATTATTTCTGGAGCCAAATATTCTGGAGTTCCACATAATGTCCAAGTTCTGCCTTTAACTCTTTTGGCAAACCCAAAGTCTGTGACCTATAAAAGAAAAGAAAATACTAGTGAAAATATATTGCCTCACAATAAATATATTTATTAAGCCTAAACTGAAAGTTTAAAATTCAGATTGAAACCATGAAAGAAATGGAAAAACAAATTAAGTCCATGTAATTGAGATTCATTCATGAATATTTAGTGAATGAAGGTTTAAACAACCCAAGTTGGAAATCCTTCCTCAACTCTAAGAAAAGGAACAAATGAACAACAAACACTTTTCAGACATTGTCATAAGATCCTAGACCCAAGAAATAAAAAAGTGAAAAAAAAAGGTAAAAATAAATAGCATTAATAAAAATGAAACAATACTAAAAGTTTACCTTACTCCAATGTGCCCTTTGCCATTAATTGCACCATCAGAAGTGCAAAAACGTCAATGGGAGAATCTATCAATAATCGTGTAAAAAGAAATGTTCTGACTTTGTTAATAGTAGAAGTGGAAAGAAAACGTTGCTACCAGTTCAGTATTGGTAGTCAGGGATCCTTTGGCAGTTACACTGCAGTCGTAAAGCGCATGGACTCTTGGATCAGACTGCCTAGGTTCAAATTTTGACTCTACCATTTACGAGCTAAATGACCTTGCTATGCTTAGTTTTGTTTTTGTTTTTTTGGTTTTTTTTCTTTTTGAGATGGAGTTTTACTCTTGTTGCTCAGGCTGGAGTGCAATGGTGTGATCTTGGCTCATTGCAACCTCCACCTCCTGGGTTCAAGTGATTCTCTGCCTCAGCCTCCTGAGTAGCTGAGATTACAGGCATGTACCACCATGTCCAGCTAATTTTGTATTTTTAGTAGAGACGGGGTTTTATCATATTGGTCAGGCTGGTCTGGAACTCCCTACCTCAGGCAATCTGCCCGCCTTGGCCTCCCAAAGTGCTGGGATTACAGGCATGAGCCACTGCGCCCAGCCAGTTTTGTTAATCTTAAAATGAAGATAGCAATGGTATTTCCACTTCATAGGTTTATTAGGATTGAAGAAATAATACATGTAAAACACTTGAAATATGCCTGGCACTAATAAGTGCTAACAGATTTAGCTATTAATATCTCCTTATGCAAGAGCCTATACTAAGTTCACAATTATACATTAAAGGAGATATAAACAGGTTCCCTTCATAATAGGATTTTTGCTTCTCTGTCACAGCAGTGAAACTCTGAGCTCTACTCAAACTATTGGGAATAAGTAAATGTCTCCTTCATAAAAAAGGTCCAAGTTGGGGTTACATACATACAATGTCTTCCCTAGTATTTTCTCAAATACAATACACATAATGTATTTAAGTCATACCTGGATATAGCCTTGATGGTCAATTAAGAGATTTTCAGGTTTTAGATCTCTGTAGATGAGGTCTAGTGAATGGAGGTACTCGAATGTTAGTACTATCTGAGCTGCATAGAACCGTGCATGGGGTTCACTGCAAAGAAACAAAAACATTCGTGTTCTGTAAAAATGAGTTAATACATTCTAATTAGATTATACATAAAAATTAACATGAAGCAGAGGTACTTTGGGAACAAAAAGTATTTTTAAAAAAATGTATATAAAGAATGTTAGTTTCCAAATATTTTGAAAATCTGTATATTGTGTTCAAATAAAGCTCTGACAAATTTATAGGGAAGCATAAGTTGAGGAAAAATATAAACTTAAAATATAATCTTCTTATAAATCATTATTGCCTGTATTTGAATATATTGATGTCTTTCTAATTATGTCGTATCTTGAGAATGATTTGAAAGCAAATGTGACAACTGGATTGTCTATCAGCGCCATTGCTATTGTTAATAGGCTCCATCTACTTTTCTCACAAATTTCAAGTGTTTATAGAATTTCCCTACATAGAAGCTCTTTAGCTGAATTTATCTGCAGATTAATGTCATTTTACTCATTTTGTAATAGTTCCTGTTACAAAAATGACATATGCTCATAAGGGAAAAATATCATAAAATATTGTTGAAGAACAATGAATACTTCTAATGCCATTCAGAGACCATAGATAAAATTCTGGCATGAGAATTTCCAAATCTTCTACTATGCATGTTTACATAGATACACAGACATAGGTATAATCTCCGTTAGTGTAAATATGTACAGTTCTTTTATGTATATATTAGATTGATAGATCAGTGTAATTTTGATGTCATAATCTGAAAAATCCAAAAGGATGTACCAATTTTCTAATTTGAGTTTCTAATATATCTTCTAATGTATTAACTGAATTCTAGTAAACTGCCTGATAAATTTTAATGACTTTCAGATTTGTGTCGTCAATGAACAACCTTTACTATGAATAGGATTTCCCTCAAGATGGTTGGTATGAATTTGATCTGGTAGCACAAGAAATACAAATTCCAAAAAAAAAAAAGATTATATGTGCTGTCTTTTTTGCTTGTCACTACATTTCCCAAGTGCTCAGTAAACATTTGTTGAAAGAATGAGCATGTAAAGAAAAATGCTTTTGGGGAGCAAAATTTTATAATACCCTTCCAGTTTCAGCTTCATCCCAACACTATCAATCTACATTGTATGCCAAATGACAAGGAATGAGGAGAACATTGTAAGCAGAGAGTAAAGGAATCATTCTGGTCATTGCAATATTTATGCTTAAACTGGGAAACATTTGACCTGGGAGTTCCTCCCTTATTTCCTTTACGCATCTGTAAATATGTCATTAGTATTATTACTTTTTACTTATAAAATATTAATTTCCAAATCCTGGTGCTTAATTGGAGGAATACATACATTACATAGATCTATAGTAAAATTCTTTTTTTTCTTGCTCTGTTGCAGGGCTGTAGTGCTGTAGCATGATCACTGCAGCCTCAAACTCCTGGGCTCATGCAATCTTCCCACCTCAGTCTACTGAGGTGCTGGGCTACAGTTGCACACCACCATACCCATTTTTGGTATTTTTTTGTATTTTTTTGTAGTGGGAGGGCGGAGGTTTTCCACGTTGCTCAGGTTGGTTTTGAACTCCCGAGTTCAAGTGATCCACCCACCTGAGCCTCCCAATGTGCTGCGATTACAGGCTTATACGAGCTTATGCGCTCAGTCTATAATCAAATTCTTGAAAGGTGAAAGTAAATATTCCAAGTGCAAACTGTTATTGGATATTTCTATTTGATGTTTAATTAAATGTAGGAAGACAATAGTAAGGGCTAATGCTGTGGTATTTTTAAATCTAGACAGCTTTAAGTAGAGAATTATAATGACTCCTTTGATTCTGATTAAAGCCATGCAAAACAATAACTTATATTCCTACTGCCTCAAAACTTCTAAGATGGACATTATCAATCGTTCAAGTGTATATGTAGTATTTGTGAAAGATGAGAAAAGACAAAAGACAAGTGTCTTAGTGTGAATTCCTTCAACCAACTTGCTGTTTAGTACCAAGTCAAGTATTAAAGAGTCAATATCAAAGAGTTGGACTGTGGGGAGTTGCAAAGAAAAGAAGTTACCAATTATAGAAAGTTAACAAAAACTTTTTTGAGAAGAGGTTCAGGTGTAGTACTTTAGTGAAAACTTTAAATAATCATAGGGCAATATGAGGATTCCGCTTGAGCAAGGGGCAGTAGGATAGAGAGGATAACAGGAGGGGAAAGAAAATTCTCAAAGATAAGTAGAAACTACTTTACTTCGCACAATGCCTGAAACTATTAATTATATTAGTTGCCCTGTACATATTAAGTCAATAAATGAATCTTGGCTTAGGCTTTAGGTAATTAAAATGACTAATGTTTGGTCATTACTTGATATCATCTTGTGATATTCTGAGTCTGCCATCATCATTTTATGAATCAAATTACCAACATCAGTCATGTTTCAGCTCATACTTGTGTTTTAATTATGCCAATATTTAATTGTGAAAGTTGATTATACAAATTGAGTCATTTTTGTCATACCCAATTAAATCAGAATTGAAGGGCCAGGGCAATAAAGCACTCAGAGCACATGGCACCTGCTCCAAGAATTAAATTTTCCACACACCTAGCAGCTAAAGCTTCCTGCTGTAACCCGAAGCCAGTTTTATCTAATACCTACTGAAACAACCTGCTGTGACTCTAAGACTAGTTTGACCCACCACCATCACTCACCAGTCACAGCTTGCCAGCTCCCCAAAACTTTGCCTTGCATTGCAATCTTTGCTTCCCAAATAAAATATTGAATCTAGAGATTCATCTCTCTATACATTTTTTTGGCTTTGATTTACTTGGTGTCAGAAGTGGGATCCTAAAGCTGAATTACTTCAGGGAGAATCTCTGGCCCTGGGAACTACAGCATGAAGTACCCACATTGGGGCCCTTTCAGTCCCACTGCTTCTGAGGTGGGGGGATCACCTGTTTTCCACTTGGTGAGTCTCTTTTGGACTAAACTCCTAATTTTGGTTGAGTTCTCTTTTATTTGGGATTTGGTTGGGAAAGGGTCTTTCTCATTCCCCCTCCTGTTTGGGAGGAGTCTTTTGCCTCCTGGCTGACTGATCTCCTGCTGGGGAGGGTTATTTTCCCCCTGTTAACTTCAGCTGTAGAGTTTAGACCTCAGTTTTGATGTTTAGTTGAAGGTACTCTTCCTTTCATTTGGAGACTTATTGTTCTTTCTGGTAAGGACATACTTTATTTTCTGTTGGTGCTTGTGTTTATTTGGCCTTGCGTATTCAGCACTTGTGTTTAATTGGCTTTTGTGTATTTGGTATTAAACTGAGTCACCTAAATACATTAAGTTAAAAATAGGCTCTCAAAGTTTAAAGATATGCCAGGATATTTTCTGGGACTCCAGCTGGTACGTGTTCAAACATTATAGGAATTATTCAAACAGTCTGTTGTTCTTACAACAAAACTAAAAGACCACAGTCATAAAATCATATACTCTAAATAAGACTCATATCCCAACTGATATCTTAAGGCTAACAAAAATTTCAGGACTCAGAGATTGCCTTGCTACAAAATACTGTCTCAATGCTAGCTGAGACAATATCCTCTCTGAAGCTTTTCCCTCCACTTTTACAATTCCTCTTCTTTATCCTAATCTAGACTAAACTCCCTTTTCCTATTTTGGCATACTGACTATTTAAGTAAAAACACTGGAAAATCATCAGATAAAAGAAAATCATTTTGATTTTCATGTTGTTTTGTTTTTAAGATAAAATTCCAATGTAAAGGACACTGTCTCTATACTAAAAGAAATGGTAACAATCTTATCTTCAGGGACAAAGAATTGAGACAAGAAAACACTGTACAGACTTTGTTAGAATAATTCCTATTATTTGGGTCTCCTCACAAAATTCATTCACATTTTCACAGTTAATAATTCTTTGTCTAATCCAGTATATTGCTAACTGGCTCAAAGCACTCTACCTATAATTTAGTTCACAGTCTTCATAATATTACCTATTAAAAAAAAGCTTAAGGACTTTAGCCTTATCCCATTTTGTTAGAAAAACAACAATTTGGATCTAACTCTCTTTTTATAAACTGGCTGGTTTATTGTTTTACTATCTCATGAGTTCTAAAAAAGAAGCTGTAAGATTTTTATTTATATATTTGTATAGGTGTTTAGATATTTTTATGCATATGTACATATATCATGTTGTATGTTGTGTCTATATAATAAAATCTGACATAGTTGTCTAGAAATCCCTTAAGGAATTCTATTTGGATAAATGCATACTAATATAAAATATTTTAGTTCACATGACTTAAGTACATCCTTGATAAATTAATTGGTTTTAAAATTATTTATTTTTAAAAATTTTTGTTTTTGATTCAGAGGGTACATGTGCAGGTTTGTTACATGGGCATATTGAATGATCCTGAGGTTTGGGGTATGAATGTTCCTATCACCCAGGTAGTGAGCATAACACCCCCTTGGTAATTTTTCAGTCCATGTTTTCCTCCCTCCTTCTCCTCTCTAGTAGTTCCCAGTGTCTACTGTTTCCATCTTAATGTCCATGTACACTCAATGTTTAGCTCCCACTTAAAAGTGAGAACATGAAGTATTTGGATTTTTGTTCCTGTGTTAATTCACTTAGGATAATGACCTCCAGAAGCTTCTATGTTGCTGCAAAGGACATGATTTCATTCAAAGGGAACTCAGACTGGGGCTTATTGTCAGCATCCTCTAAGAAAAGAAATTCCACCCAAGAATTTAATATCCCACCAAATTAAGCTTCATAACTGAAGGAGAAGTAAAATTTTTCTCAGACAAGGGAACACTAAGAGAATTCATTACCACAAGATCAGCCTTACAAGTGGTCCTTAAGGGAGTCCTAAACATAGAAATGAAAGATCAATACCTGGTACCATAAAAACACACTAAAGATCATAGCCCACAGGCAATATAAAGCAATTACAAAATCAAACTATAAAGCAATCAGATGGTGACATAATGACAGGATCAAAATCTCACATATCACTATAAACCCTGAATGTGTGGAAAAGACCCCAACAAGTACTCTTAAATACAGGTTTCTAATAACTTTAAGATTAATTGACTAAATAAAAATTTCCAGAATGCTAACAAAAAATGATGAGTAAATGAAAATACTAATCAAGATCAAACAAAACAAAAATTACTTACATAAAATTAAGTAATTGATAAAAATGATGTTTTCATAACTTTCATTTAAAACATCATTAGTTCTTTACTTAAATATTTTGGTTTCCAGATTTTTAAAAATTATCTCTTAAGCTATTTATAATTTGTAGCAATTTGGCAAAGTATATATTTGTAAAAAAAAAAAAAGATAAAAGCGTTTCCTTTTTTTCTCCTTATTATTAAAAAATTAGTTGTAAGTACTTTTATGGGAATATGATGATTTGCATAAGTCCAGTAAAAATCTGCTCTCTGTTTATAGCAGAATACAATTGAAAACACTGATTATATTACCAAGGTTCTTACCAACCTGTTGTATTTAAAAAGTGCATAAAATGCCTAACTCGAGGGTTTCTCAGCATTACAATGAGTAAATAAAAACTGTTACTTCCTGGCAGGACCAGGAACCTAAGGACTGTAAATAAAATCTAAAGACTGCCTTGGTTTGGCTTCCTTGCCTGAAGAAGTTTTTACATCTAAGACTCCTATGTAATCAATGTAGAGAAAAAAGTTGTTTCTAACAAATAACTATAATACACCTGTTATTAGGCTGTAAGTCTGTACATTGTTTTTGAGTATTGTTATCTACCTACAGACTAGACAAGGTCCTAAATTCTCCAAGTTTCCTCCAATCAAACTTTCTTCCATAAAATTTCTAAAATGAGAACCGATCTGTTCCTGAAGCCCTGTAAGCTGAAACTATGTAAATTTTAAGAAACAAATCTCATGTCTGATGTATGGCCACACAGAAAGTTCATCAAACTGTCCAAAGCCATAGTCAGAGACATTTAAACTGTAAACAAGGCCAAGAAAGTTAATGTTTTCCATGGTGTAAACAGCTTTTCTCAAGACATTGGAACAAAACCCCATATTGCAATGCAACTCTCACCCCTCTTAATGCCTGCCTTTTTCACTTAACCGAATAATATTGTAATTAAAAATTCACAATCAGTTACTGCTATAGGTACTGGTGAGACCTGCTATGGCCATTGACAAAACCTCACTTAAGAAAATCTTTCAGTTCATCTAGTCCACAACATCGACAATATCTTTAACATAATTTTTAGTTTAATTTGTACTGGTGGTCCCTCTTGCAAAGGTAGGCATTCTCTGCTTTAGTTCAACCCAGTCATAAAATGTTAGTCAATGGCAACAGCAGGTCTCATTAGTTTCCCCTGGTCCTTTAATTTGTTTAGTTTTTTGCCCTTAGGCCTGGGCTTTAGTTGAAAAGCACTGCACAAATAAATTTTACTATATTGTTAATTTTTTTTCCTATCATTTGTAAGCTTTGTTCTCAGTGCCTATCTAATCTTTGTAAAGTCCCAACAGAATGTTAGCTCAACACTTAAAGATGACTGTTAATACCTATGGAAGTGATAAGAGGGAATTTGATGCTGGATTCCAGACAAACATCTACTTTGAGAAAAATTTACCTTCTGGCCTCTTGGTTACTTGAATGTGACCTACTTCCATGACAGAGACCGCCCCCCTCCCCATACCTTCTCTCATATATGGGACAGAAACAACTAGAATAAGTCCATCCTGGCACCAACGAACAATTAAGCCTAACTTCAAGATGGCTGATTAGCAATGCTTTCAGAGAAAGATCTTGATCTAAAGGGAAAAATATGAAAGCTGATTCTCATCACAAGCAACTAAATCAGTCAAGGGGCCAGGGAAATAAAGCACTCAGGACACACAGCACCTGCCCCCTGCTCCAAGAATTAAGGCCAAGTGTGGTAGCTTACACCAGTAATCCCAGCACTATGGGAAGCCAAGGAGGGTGGGTCACTTAAGGTCAGGAGTTCGAGACCAGCCTGGCCAACATGGTGAAACCCAGTCTCTACCAAAAATACAAAAATCAGCCGCATGTGGTGGCAGGCACCTCTAGTGCCAGCTACTTGGGAGGCTGAGGCAGGAAAATCACTGGAACCCAGGAGGCGGAGGTTGTAGTAAGCTGAAATGGCACCACTGCACTCCAGCCTGGCAAACAGAGGAAGACTCAGTCTCAAAAAAAAAAAAATAAAAATAAAAAAAATTAAATTTTCTATAAGCCTGGCTGCTGAAACTGCCTGTTGTAACCTGAAACCAGTTTTCTCTAACAGCTACTGAGACAACCTACTGTAACTCTTAGACTAGTTCGATCTACCACCATCGCTCACCAATCACAGCTTGCCAGCTCCCAAAACTTAACTAGTCCTAGTAAACTTTGTTTCAAAACAAATAAACATAAAATTTTTCCTTTTTACAAAACTTCCAACTTTCTCTTTATTTTCTAGACACATTGAAGGCCACCTGGTCTGTGTATATGCCTCAAACTGCAATTTTTGCTTCTTCAATAAAATGTTGAATTTAGAGATATGTCTCTACATTTTTATTTTGACTTAACATACTAAACAGAATGAAGCTGTATCTGTTTTTTACTTTAGCTTTATTATATTAGTGATTATTAATGAACAGCAGAAGCTTATAAACTATTGCACACAGATAAAACAATCAGATTCTATAAACTATTTTAATAACTGTGAGATCTTATTACTCATAACCTGATGAGGTATAAACTCCTCTTAAATTATGCATATATTTTAAAAACTAAACTTAGAAAGAACTTTAAGGAGAATTTATGAAAAACAAACTTTAATAATTTTATTACCATAATACCATTATTATTATTTCTCTATATATTTATTTTCCATCTTCATCCTTAACACAATCTTTTGTCCCAGCGTTATATTATTAATATTTGTTTAATAAATATTGATATTTTAAAATTCAATTAATTTTTGCATTTTCTGAAAAATCTTCAAATAGTGGACCTTCATAAAACCTATTAGTAGTATAACATTTAAATTGTCTTCAAAGTTCTTTTATTTGAATTTTAAAACTTGTGTATGATGTAGCCTCTTTGTTTCCACCTAACGCTTCATATGGCTAAAATATTAATCAAACAAAATAAATTTTTGGCATTGGCCTTAACTTAAGAATTTGGTTAAACAACACAAGCATACAAGATTTGAAGAACGCAGAAGCATTAGTTACCTGAACCTTCCAATTCTTCTTAGATGTGAAAACATTTCACCCCCAGGGACATATTCCATAACCATGTATAAATTAGAATTATCCTATGAAAAAATAAAAAGGAAACAAAATTATTAAACTTAGGTAAAAATTATTTTAATATCACATCATGTTGAATTTGAAAAAGAAAAATTTAATATCCTTCTGACAGATTAACAACCTTGAGAAATAAAGAATCAATGAAACATGCTCTAGCTTTTCTATATAGAGACACTCATGTTTTTCCCCTCCTAGTTATTTTTTTTCACAAATTAGTCTGGGACTTTTGCTCTTCCTTTTCTTGCAGAGACCATCTAGTTCTCGAACAATTAAACTCTCAGGCAATGAAATAGGGCTATAATATATGCAAATAAATAACAAAGTGAAAAAACAATTTGAAAAAGTTAATAGAATATTTACATTTTATGTATAATTCAAGAATATTTATATTTTAATATCTTAAATACATAGGTCTTCATTTAATCTAAAGAATAAAGGGGAAAAAAGATTAAAATGTTTCATATGATTCAATCTTGCAGAGTGATGCCGGTATTATTCCAAAGAGCTGAAAAGTGGCCAATTTAAATAATGAACCTTGTAAAAATTTTTCAGACACTTGAATAGTGAAACAAAAATTATTCTGCTTTGAATAAGTGAAAAGACTAGAACTCAAATTACTAAGTAAAAGAAGATGGGCTGGGCATGGTGGCTCACGCCTGTAATCCCAGCACTTTGGGAGGCCGAGGCGGGTGGATCATGAGGTCAAGAGATCAAGACCATCCAGGCCAACATAGTGAAACTCCGTCTCTGCTAAAATATAAAAAATTAGCTGGGCGTGGTGGCGCGTGTCTGTAGTCCCAGCTACTTGGGAGGCTGAGGCAGGAGAATTACTTGAACCCAGGAGGCGGAGGTTGCAGTGAGCGGAGATCGCACCACTG